>NC_069674.1:66954946-67262178 GCF_023699985.2 Odocoileus virginianus | reverse complement strand
GTTTTAACCAAAGCTTTATAAGAAAGTTTAAAATTTTCTTTAGAAAATTCCTAGTTTTGGTTATAGTAGTAAAGGGCGATGACTATTGGAATGACCAGCTTGCTTTGGCTCCCATATTACTTTTTGATGCCAAAAACTTGGCCTCTGCACACCAGTGCCAAATCGAATGTCCGAGACCAAGTTCTGGGTGAAGTAGAATTGCTTTATTGCTTTGCCAGGCAAAGGGAGACACAGCAGGCTCTTGCCCTCAAAACTCTGGTGTCCCAACTCAGGAGAATTTGGTGAGGAGCTTTATAGCAATGGTTCAACGGTAGAGTTACTGACAAGATTAGGGTGTGTGCAGGGCCTGCACTCCTTTAATTTGGTCTCAGGTAATCTCTTGATGCTTCTCTGGTTCCTTTAAGCTGAATTCAGGTGGTCTTCTCTGGAATGAAGAATGCTGACATCTTCCATTTGTTGGGGATTTTATTTCTGTTGTTCAGTTGCTAAGTTGTGTCTGACTGTTTGTGATCCCACAGACTGCAGTACACCAGGTTTCCCTGTCCTTCACTATCTCCCGGAGTTTGCTCCAATATTCAGTTACTTATTCTTCTTTTTAATTGAAGTGTAGTCTATTTACAATTTTGTGTTATTTTCTGCTGTACAGCAAAGTGATTCAGTTATGCATATATAGATAATATATATCTTCTTTAAAATTCTTTAATATTCTTTTCCATTATGGTTTGTCACAGGATATTGAACATAGTTCTCTGTGCTCTACAGTTGCTACTGTTGTTGTTCAGTCACTGAGTCATGTCCAACTCTTTGTGACCCCATATCTCTCGGAGTTTGCTCAAATTCATGTCCATTGAGTCAGTGATGCTATCTAATGATTTCATCCTCTGCCATCCCCCTTCTCTTTTTGCCTTCAATGAATCTTTTTCAATGAATCAGCTCTTTATAGGTGGCCAAAGTATTGCAGCTTCAGCTAGCAATAGTCCTTCCAGTGAATATTCAGGTTTGATTTCCTTTAGGATTGACTGGTTTGATCTCCTTGCGCCAAGGGACTCTCAAGAGTCTTCTCCAGCACCACAATTCAAAAGCATTAATTTTAAAAAAACAAAATTGTTTATTATTATATTTGGCTATGCTGAGTCTTTGTTGCTTTGCCTGGACTTTCTCTGATTGCAGTGATCAGGGGCTACTCTTCATTGCTGCGCTTGGGCTTCTAACTGTGGTGGCTTGTCTTGCTGCTGAGCTCTTGGGCTTCATTAGTTGCAGCACACACGCTCAGTAGTTATGGCTCATGGGCATAGTCGTCCCATGGCATGTGGAATCTTCCCAGACCAGGGATCGAACCCATGTTCCCTGTGTTGGGAGGCAGATTCTTATCCACTGTTCCACAGGGAAGTACCCAAAGCATTAATTCTTTAGCACTCAGCTTTCTTTATGATCCAACTCTCAACATCCATATATGACTACTGGAAAAAAGAGCTCAAAGATATTATTATGTGTATCCCTTTAGGCGGAATCAGAACTCTACCGCAAGGCTGCATTCTTGTTTTTCGGCTGTTCCTCCCTTGTCTCTGCATCTCCTCCTTTCCTTGGTGAGCAACTGTTTGAATTTGCCCTTTGGAACTCAAGGAAGGTCATGGAGGCTGGAGTCTGTTCCCTACAAACAAAAACGGGAGACACTTAAAGGCTTCCATGCCCAGGAGCCAACAGGGTTCTGCTTGGTTTCAATAGCATCATGTCTCCCAAATGCCCCATAGGAAATGGTTTCCTGATTTATGTATGGGTCAAGATTTCTGTATGTCACTGCAGAATTTTTCATTTTATAATTTCAGAACATTTTGAAATACTGTTAATACCACCATATTTTTACAAAAAGGAAACTCAAGCATGAAAAGACTGTCCAGTTAGAGTCAGTTTAGAGCTGCGGTTGTTAGTATGGGCAGAAGATCCCTGCAAGTCCCCACGACCCTTTGGAAGATCTGCCAGGTCCTTCCTTTTCCAACCACATGTCTGTGTGAAGCAGGGTTTTCTTCAGGTACTTCAACCAACACTATATATGGCTATGGTTCAATGTAGAAGCAGATAGGAGAATCCAGTTGCTTTTGTTAGCCTAGACATTATAGAAATTTGTAAAATATAAAACAATGCTCTTCTCACTGAATTTTTTTCACTCTGCAAAATACAGTTGTTGTTTAGTCACTAAGTCATGTCTGATTCTTTGCAACCCCATGGACTGTAACCCACCAGACTCCTCCGTTCATGGGATTTCCCAGGCAAGAATAATGGAGTGGGTTGCCATTTCCTACTCCAGGGGGTCTTCCTGACCCAGGGATCAAATCTGTCTCCTGCATTTTAGCAGGTTCTTTACCATTCGCCACCAGGGACTTATTTGCTAAATAATAAAGATACAGTTATAAAAAACTGTACAGTTATATGTCATCAAATATGTTATTTATGTTAATACATAATAGGCATTACATATTATTGTTACTCTAAAATGAAACAGTATTTTAAAATTTCAGTTTTAATTTCTAATGTGGTAAATAGCAATAGGTATAGCTCACATAAACAAAAGCTCTTTGTAGTCCTCAATAAGTTTTTTTTAATAGCTGTTTTTTTTTTTGTTTGTTTTTAATGTGGACTTCTTTAAATTCTTTATTGAATTTGCTACAATACTGCTTCTGTTTCATGTTTTGGTTTTCTGGCCGCAAGGCATGTGGGATCTTAGCTCCCCAACCAGCGATCAAACCCACACCTCCTATATTGGAAGGTGAAATCTTTTTTTTTTTTCTTTTGAAAGGTGAAATCTTAACCATCGGACCACCAGGGAAGTCCCATGACGCTAAAACATTTAAGATCTGCTGGATGAGGGACTAAAATTCCATTAAAAGAGAAAATCAAATCCCATTATCGAAAGAGAATAACAAGGATGGATTTGAAATTTAAATGAAAAGCTCAATGTTGTAATTAAAGGAAGAAAAAATTCAGAAAGAAGATATTTTCAGTAAGATTAAGAGGAAAAAAATGTTTTAGGCAAAAGATCCACATGCAAGGACCAAAGAACATGGAAAAACAAAATTTAGGCATTGACCCTCTCCTTTTGAGACTTACATGGAAATTTGCTTTTAAAGAGGAATTTGGATTTATTTGTGCTAGTAGGCTGATAGCAAAATTGAAGGAAGAAAGGGAGTGTTGATAGTAATGGAAACATTGCAGATGGATCAAGATATTTTTAAGTCTAAGATTTGCTACCTAAGTTAATATAAGATCTCAAGTTGACACATGAATTGATTTTATTTAAATGACAAGTAAGGGTACTTCTTAACTGCTTAACAATTGTAAATTAGTTAAATAAATGAATACATCCTTACAATGGCATATTCTGTCAATTATGATCTGGAAAAATATGTAATGACTTAGAAAAATGTTCACAAATCAAAAAGCAGGTTACAAAACAGTATTTGGAAAAATATAAGTATAGGAAAAAGATAGGAAGGCTGTAAACCAAAAATGTTGATTATGGGTATTTATTATTACATTTTCTGTATTTTACTGTGTATTTTAATTTTTCCAAAATAATGATAATAATAATAGCATGAAATTTTTGTTTTGGTAGAACTGCCTAATATTCTTGTTTTCTTCAAGCCAGTCCCAATTTGAAGCTGTCACTCCAGTATTCTTGCCAAGGACAGAGGAGCCTAGTTGGTTACAGTCTATGGGGTCACAAAAGAGTGGGACAGGACTGAGCTACTGAGCTTGGCAAATGGCACTACCCAGACAAGCCACACCCATTAACTCCTCCCTCCTTTTAACAAACAGCCCCAGGAAGTCAGTCTCTTCCTTCCCCTTACAGGGCCGGGGAGCACTCTGTACTGGTTTTGGATTCAGCAGCTTCAACAAGTGCTAATTGATTATATTCTGAAAATTTAGAATTAAGTAGTTTGGAGCAGAATAATGAACTCTCCTTGAAATAATGAATGCAAGTTAATGTGAAGTATATCCCCAGGATTTCCTGTAAGAATCTTTTATTATAGTGACAGGAGTCTTTACAAGTACTTATCATAAATAATTTATTGCCTCCGGTGGCATGCTAGATACTCTACCTGACTGTTACTATGGGAACATCAATGTCCACAGTTTAATTCTGTTCCCAGAAGTGGAAATAAAAGTTGGCATTATCTTAATGTTACAGATGTGAGGATTTAGGCATTCGAAAGCTAAGTAGCTGGCTAAAATCCAACAACAAATTGAGGAAGAGCAGAAACTAGCCTGCTGACACCCAAATAGGGACACTGGCCTTGGAGCTGGGAGCATCCTCAAATCATGTGCACTGTGAGTTTGGCTTGGCATAGACTCTTCAATACTAGGGTGATACCAGGACAGCTATGGCTCAGTTGTGTCTGACTCTGTGACCCCATGGACTGTAGCCCGCCAGGCTCCTCTGTCCATGGTATTCTCCAGGCAAGAATACTGGAATGGGTTGCCATTTCCTTCTCCAGGGGCTCTTCCTGATCCAGGGATTGAACCCGGGTTTCCTGCGTTGCAGGCAGATTCTTTACCGTCTGTGCCACCAGGGAAGTGGTATTAATAACTAGAAGCAGTTTACAAGAGGAAGAAGAGAGTGCAACTCCTTAAGGGTGAAGCTAGCAAACCAAGGCACTGAAAAGGTGAATGCCAGTCAGTGACCCTTGCTTTGCCCAAGGAGAAGCCGGGGCAAGCAGGAAGGGAAAGGAATGTACATGTGCAAGCAAGTGGGAGTGCTGAGAAACAGACAAGTAAAAGGAGGGCTGTTTCATTTTAAATAAATGTGGCACAGGGAGAAATGCAGATATTTAGATGGAAAGGCTAAGAGATTTTTAAGTAGCAATTGTCAAAGGACAGTAGTAACAGCAGAGTAATTTCTGTCTTCCCTAGCATCAACAGGCATGGGAGCCCTTCTTTAGGTCATCTTCTCATCTTCTGGTTTTGGTACAAGAAAAAAATATAGAAAAAACCCAGGGAAGCTACATAGAGAAGGGCCACATTTTATGTGGTGGTTAGTCTAGGGAAAAAATGTTCCAAGTCAACTGACTTACAAAAAAGAATTATTTAATTACAAAATTGATATAAAAAGCCTATTCTTCCCACTAGCCATTACTTTTGTATTCTTTAATACTTTTTAACAATCATAGTATATAATATTTAATAATGCTTTATATAAATTATTACTTAGAAGACTGATATTTAACCATGAAACTGCTTACTGTTGTCTTGATGGAAGAGTTATAGGTCACTCTAACCCAGGGTCAGCAAATATTTTCTGTAAAGGGCCAGATGGTAAATATTTTAGATTTTGCAGGCTACAAAGGATCTCTTTAAAAATGTAAACATCATTCTACTCAGCTGTACAAAACATAATTTGCTACCCCTGCCCTAAACTACTGCAGCAAGCATAAGGGCCATAAAAGGCAGGAGGGCAGAATTGATGGATCATCCATACCCGCCACGATCCTCTGCATAGATTTGGTCCAGCTTGGTCACACTGTGTCTCCAGCCTCTAGGTCAATGCCTTGTGCACATTAGGCCTAAATTCATAATTGTTGATTCAGTAAATGATGGCTAGGTCCAGAATGCTGGGGAGAAGTTGCAATTTGTAGGAAATCTTCAAACCCTCCTCCCTTCACCCTCCTTGTTCAAAATTTTAAAATAATTTGGTGTTGATTCTTTCCTACTACAAATCTTAGCATTGAGAATCCACAGTAACAGGCCTTTGCTCTCTTCTGGCCAACAAGGGCCATAATCAATAATGAGATGACTAAATATATTATGATTTATGGCAAATATTGTTCTGCACATCTGAGCAGTTGAAACAGAAAACAATATTTAGAGGGAGTTAAACATGTAACAGAAAGCTGAGCACTGAAAAATTGATGCTTTTGAACTGTGGTATTGGAGACGACTCTTGAGAGTCCCTTGGACTGCAAGGAGATCCAACCAGTCCATCCTAAAGGAGATCAGTCCTGGGTGTTCATTGGAAGGACTGATGCTGAAGCTGAAACTCCAGTACTTTGGTCACCTCATGCGAAGAGTTGACTCATTGGAAAAGACCCTGATGCTGGGAAGGATTGGGGGCAGGAGGAGAAGGGGATGACAGAGGATGAGATGGCTAGATGGCATCACCGACTCGATGGGCATGAGTTTGAGTAAACTCCGGGAGTTGGTGATGGACAGGGAAGCCTGGTGTGCTGCGATTCATGGGGTCGCAAAGAGTCGGACACGACTGAGCGACTGAACTGAACTGAAACATGTAACAGAGAACTGTTTTCCGTATAGATCATCCTGGGGAAAGGAATATACATATTTCCTAGTAGGGTAGAAGGAAACTAACAGTTCCTGAGCGAACTTTACACCAGTGTGTTTCAGACATTATTTAATATAGTCCACATATGTTATTATAAAATAGAAAATATTGCATTTTATGGGTATAAAACTGAGGCTCTGGGAATTTGAGTGACTTGTTTGAGTTCCAAAAATTCATAAGTGATAAACCAAGATTCAAATCCAAGCCTGTCTGTTCCCAAACTTCAGGTTCTTTATAGTATACCTGGTTATGGTAAAGGATGTATTAATATTTCTAGCTCTATCAACAATTTCCCTTGTGACCTTTGAGATGATCACTTCACCTCATTCATTAAACACAAATATAAATAGCTTCCCACCTCTCAAGGAGTTGAAAGAATTCATGAATGTTACAAAATACAGCACATAGCACTACCTTGCCCTCAATAAATATTTGCTGAATTTGAATTTTGTTGAACATCTGAACTGACTTATAGTCATGAGAAAAGAGAGAAGATTATGTGGAGGAAATGCCTGATATATCACCCCTGAGAAGGAGAAGAGAAAGAAGTATGAAATGCAATTAAATGATTGTGCAGTTCAGTTGAGGGTATAAACAGTCAAAGTGGGTTGGAAAGCAGGAGTCAGAGAACAGACCAAGTTGGGTTTCTAGGAGAACTAACATAAACAATACATTAACATTTTTCAAAGGATTTTTGTTTCTGCTTGTTAGCAACAGAGCCATTCTTCAGAAAAAAAAATTTTAAAGCCCAGTATAGAAAACAAATACAGAGCTATTCTTAGCCCCAGTCTCTGACTTCAATGGCGTCCCCTAAGAAACTTTTATGGAACCCTCCAGGCTAGCTCAGTGCATGATTTGAAAGTTTCTGCTCATACTTCTGCCTCTTCCCTCAACATGCTATCAACTATACTATGTGTATTTAACAAAGGGGACTATTCTCTTTCTTGTAATAACAGTATAAATATCTACTCTGTAGAATGTTTTCCTGTTGGTGGTTAACACAGAAGTCAGAGGCTGAGGTATCCTTAAGGCATGGTTTGATTCAGGCTCTAAATGATGGGGTCAGGAATATCCATCTCTCCATTTTTCGACATTGCATTCTCTGTGATGACTCCATTTTCAAACAAGCTCTCTCTACTTGTGGCAGAGATGACTTCCAGGCATTTCAGGCTTAGATCATCCTCAGTCTCTACAGTCCCAGGAGAGTGACTCTTTCTTAGTAGCACAAGTCTCCTTAAAGTATTTGATTGATTTATCATCAGTGATGTGCTTATTTCAATCCAGTTGCTATGATTGGAGTAATTCAGAAAATGGCTGGTCAGGGCTAGTTCAAGGTCTCACCCTTAAGAGCTGGGAGGAAGCCAGTTTTACCAGAACACATGGCTCAAGAAGAATGGGTGTGAAAGGTAATACCAAGCACAGAAAAACGTGTCCACTCTACTGCTCAGAGACATGACTGTGATGAGCCCAGAAAAGGGAGATATGAAGACCACACTGACTGAAGTGATGATGTAAGAAAAAGGCAGAAGTAGAATTCAGGAACAAAAAGGAAAGAGAGAAGACAGAAGGAGTGTATTGTTGGCAGTGTGGACCTGTGCTTCCACAAGGAGAAGGAAAAGACTTTCTGTCCCTGGAGGGAAGGCAAAGAGATCATGCATGAAGTCATCCAAAGGAATAGTTGTCATCAGGAAAAGATGAAAACTAGTCAACAAGGGCCTGCAAGAGGATTCTGTGTGGGAACTCGGATTGTAAACTCATTGGAGAGGACTTCAAGAGACATTTTTGCAAGGATTCAGATGCCAAGGGTGAAAGAGCAGCAAGAGCAAGACTTGAGCCTTAGGAGTAAAGCAATTTCTTATTTATTTTGGACACAGTATCTAGAGAGAGAGAGCTGTTGGCCGGACACAAATATCATTAAGCCAACCAAATATAAAGATTACTTCCATGGTAGTATAGCATAGTAAGTGGTTAGATCCTCAAACTCTGGAATCAAATAAACGTAAGTTTAAATACTAATTTGTTCATTCATTGATGATATAACTTTGACAAGTTACTTGTTCACCCAGGACCTTGGTTTCCTCATATGGAAGATGAAAATGATAACAGTTTCTAGTTCATGGGTTTTTGTGATTTAGGATTAATAGAGATAACATTTGCAAAGGACTCTATACAGTGCCCAGCACATAATAAGGGTACATAAATACTGGTGTTCATATTATTTAGAAGCAAAATGATTGATAGATAATACATAGATTTTTTTATGAGTGATATCAAAACATGAAACCTAAATTAAGTGAAAAACAACATTGCCTCTGAGGAAAAAAAGTTGAGAAGTAAATGAGAGTAGACCAGAATACCTGAATATTTTACTTGAAATAGAAATGGCATTGCAGTATATTTTTTTCATTCATTCATTCAAGAATTTTTTTTCTTAAAAGCCAGTAAGTGCCAGGCACTACATAAAAGGTGCTAGGGATAGAAGGACAAAGATAAAACTCCCAGCCTCAAACAAGTCACAGTCTATGAGAGAGAAAGAAAAACATAAATGGTATCACAACAGCAGGAAGAGAACTACCTAAGGTTTCTTCAGAGTGTGTGATGAGAACAGAGCAGTGAGCAGCCGACTCTGCCTAAACATTCTATGGCTCCAGATGGCATTTCAATATAATCTGCTTCGTATTTGCAGATTGGAGGTAAAAAGTTCAGTAACATATAATCTTAGAAAGTCACTTCAAGAAACAAAAATGTCAAAGGTTAATTATTGATGGAGCTGAGTCATATGAATTCTTTCTATTATTCTCCCTATTTTTATGTATTTTTGAAGATTTGCAGTTCAAAAAAATTTTTAATAGCAATGAGATCTAATTTCTTAGAGCCAGAAAATAGGAATGAGGCAATTAAGCACTTGGCAGCAGCCATAACCAGGAATATACAGATGCTTGGACAAAAGGAGAAAACTGAGAAAATGGTACCTCACTTGATATGGACAGAGGAGTAAATAGAATAGAGTGAGGTGTAGAGGCTTGAGAAAGACCACTTTAGGCAAGGAGGGCAAGGGTAAAGGAATAGAAATGGAAACACAAGTGGGAGCAAAAAGGGGAAAAACAAAAACCAGAAATTCTGAACACCCACTTACAAAGAACAAAAAAAGGAGAAAGAAACAAGAAAGAGAAAGGAGGAAGGAAAGAAAGGAAAAAGAAAATATGATCAAAGCAGACCTAGATGAAAGCATTATGGTGAAGCTGAATAACAAAGGTAAAGGCACAAGCAAAAAATCATTATCTGAGATGAAAAGAAATTAGGATTGTTCTCCAAATGAGGAATGGGAAAAATGAAGCAGAAGGATGATCCATGAGGAAACCAGGTACTGAGGGAGAGTAAGAGTTCAGATAAGCTATGCAGCACAATGTTGATTTGAGGTGTTGCAGTGTAAATTTTCAGAGTGAGGTTGGGTTGCTTTTGTGAAGATCCATGCAGACACCTTGAGAAGTTCATTCCTTCCTTACCTTCATTTCAACAAGTAATTATTGATCTTTTTCTCTGGCGACAAACCAGAAAGTAAGATGGACCTGTCAATCATTGAGCTTAGAGCCTAGCAGCAGAGACAAACAACTAAACAAGCAATTATAATAAACTGTGGTAATGCCAAGACAGGGAAGTACACATGGTAGATCCTTTGTTTCCATGCAGAGATTTCCCGGTCTAGTGACTGGCTCTTGGGCTTTGTAGGTGCAGAAACCTGATCTGCTCCCAACATCAATTTCTTGGCGACAGATACACTTTAGCCAAGGTCACAAAGACATAACCACCTCAAGGCAAATTTATTGATTTATAGTAAGAGAAACAACTATGAAACATTTGGAGATTTGTTTTCCCTGATGAACACATTCATTCATGGTAGACAAATCTAAGTAGGAGTCAGATTAATGCAACAGGAGGAAAGGGGAGCAGGGCACAACCATTTAAAGAATGAGGAGGGGGACAGAGTCAAGAAAAACAAAATATAACAAAAACTGGTTAGAACCAGCTAGGGTCAAGATGGTAGAAGATTTGACTTCCTATAGAGTTTGAGCCTCATTATAGGCTCATTGTAATAACATTAGCATGCTAAATGACACACCCACCAGCAACAAGACAATTCCAAGGCTGAAGATAAAAAGCCAAAAAGTAGGCAGGGATCCAGTTTCTAGAAATCTCACCCCTTCCCCAAAATAGTTGAAATAATCCACCCACTCATTTTTCAGTCCCTGAGTTGTGTCTGACTACTGTGACCCCATTAACTGCAGCATGCCAGGCTTCCCTGCCCTTTACTATCTCCTAGAGTTTGCTCAGATTCATGTACTTTGAGTCAGTGATGCTAACTATCTCATCCTCTGCCACCCTCTTCTTTTGCCTTCAATCCTTCCCAGCATCAGATTCTTTTCCAATGAGTAGGCTCTTTTCCAATGAGTCGGCTCTTTGCTACACGCGGCCAAAGTACTGACACTTCAGCTTCAGCATCAGTCCTTCCAATGAGTATTCAGAGTTGATTTCCTTTTGGATTAACTGATTTGATTTCCCTGCAATCCAAAGGGACTCTCAAGAGTCTTCTCCAGCCCCACAATTCAAAAGCATTTATTCTTCAGTGCTCAGCCTTCTTTATGGTCCAACTCTCCCATCTGTACATGACTACTAGAAAAACCATATCTTTGACTATACAGACCTTTGTTGACAAAGTGATGTCTCTGCTTTTTAATGTGCTGTCTAGGTTTGTCACAGCTTTTCTTCCAAGAAGCAAGCATCTTTTAATTTCATGACTGCAGTCACTGTCCAGAGTGATTTTGGAGCCCAAGAAAATGAAATCTGTCACTGTCTCCAATTTTCCCTCTTCTATTTACCATGAAGTGATGGGACCAGATGCCTTGATCTTAGTTTTTTGAATGTTGAGTTGTAAGCCAGCTTTTTCACTCTCCTCTTTCACTCTTATCAAGAGGCTCTTTAGTTCTGAGGTTATTGATATTTCTCCTGGCAATCTTGATTCCAGCTTGTGATTAATCCAGCCTGGCATTTCACATGAAGTACTCTGCATATAAATTAAATAAGCAGAGTGACGATATACAGCCTTGTCCTTGGCTTTGAGCAGGAAGGAATGCAAGAGTGAGCCATAAAAACAACCCCAGGCCCTGGGGGCACCTCACCTTCTGAGACAGCCCACATTCTATCAGCAGAATGAGTATCTCCCTGTGTAAATCCGCTTTCACTCTACTTTGCCTCACTTTTGCATTCTTTACTGCCCAGAAGCCAAGGACCCTCACTTGGTGGCCCATCTGAGGAACTTGCTAGAGACCTGGAATGTGACCATTCATTCTCTTGTTCCCTTTTCTCCCACAACATTATCATCAAAGGACTGCTAAAGAGAATGTGTCACAGCAAAGGTGCATGAAATGGATGCTCTTCCTGCCCAGTGTCACGAAGCCTCGATAGCCCAGTGTATGCGTGTGCACCTGAGAGTCATTATCTACCTCACAGAAGATCTTGATGTTCATGGGTCATGGCACCATCCCCTCTGGCCATTCTTAGGCTGTACATTCTATCTTTCCATTTACTTCTATTTACACATTCATTCTCTAGGCACAATATAAAATAATTAGCTAAATATAATTTTCTTAGATATAATCACCATTCAATCTTGCCCCCTAAGGTGATACAGATGTTATCCAGATCATATTTGCAGAATTAATAGTCTGTGGGTCCTCTTTAAGAGGCCTAGTTTTATCTGCAATGTTTTATTTATTCCTATTTTCATGTTCCAATTATAATTTAACTTCATTTTGGAGAAGTTGCTGCCTGTTTTCCTTTTATGAAATCTACTCTTTAACCAGGTAAGGTTGTGTTTGGCCAACGAATGGGAGCTCAGCGATTAGAGGAGGAAAATGAAATTGAACATTTTCCCCCTTTTCCCCTTTTGGTGTTGAGGTGGTAACAGTTCCTTGGTGTTGCGAGGCCCAAGACAGTGTACCTTTAGGGAGACCTTGTTGGTCTCCCTAAATCCTGTCCACACCATTGTAAAGTCTCTTCGTTAAATACTCCTCAGTTATAGACTTTGGACATGCCATCTCTTCCCTGTTGGGACCCTGATATAGGTTGGTGTTGACTTTAAACCCGATAAAAACTTTATCTCCTATTACCAATAGGAGGTAAAGGTAAATAAGACTAGAGCACAGATATGTAGCCAACTAATTACATAGTGATAAAAACCCAAAGATCCAGAAATTTAATCTTTGGGCTGTGAAAGAACAAATGTTAGGTATTACTTTCCTAAAAAACAAAAAAATGAAATAAAATATAGTTTTTTTCAATTTTTTAATTGAAGTATAGTTGATTTACAATATTGTGTTAATTTCTGCTGTATACTAAAGTGATTCAGATATACATTTTTAATATTCTTTTCCATTATGGTTTATCACAGGATATTGAGTATAGCTCCCTGTGCTATACAGTAGGACCTTATTGTTTATCCATTTTATATATAAAAGCTTACATTGCTAATCCCAACCTCCCACTCCATTCCTTCCATAACTCCCTCTCCCTTGGCAACCACAAGTCTGTCCTCTGTGTCTGTGAGTCTGTTTCTTTTTTGTAGATAAATTCATTGTGTCATATTTTAGATTCCACATATAGGTGATATCATATGGTATTTGTCTTTTTCTCTTTATGGCTTACTTCACTTGGTATGATAATTTCAGTTGCATCCATGTTGCTACAAATGGCATGAATTCATTCTTTTTAGTGGCTGGGTAGTAATCCATTGTATATATGTACCACGTCTTTATCCATTCATCTGTTGATGGACATTTAAGTTATTTCCATGTCTTGGCTATTGTGAATAGTGCTGCTATAAACATAGGAGTGCTATGTATCTTTTAAAATTACTGTTTTTTCTGGGTATATGCCCAGGAGTGGAATTGCTGAATCACATGTTAATTATATTTTTAGTTTTCTGAGGAACCTCCATACTGTTTTCCATGGTGGCTGTGCTAACTTACATTCCTACCAACAGTGTAAGAGGATTCTCTTTTCTCCACACCCTCATCAGCATTTGGTATTTGTAGATTTCTTTTTTTTAATGAGGCCATTCTGACCCCTGTAAGGTGGTATTTCATTATAGTTTTGATTTGCATTTCTCTAATAATTAGTGATGCTAAGCTTCTTTTTATATGCCTGTTGGTCATCTGCAGTAAAACAGAATTTTGAATTTAAAAGTAAGCTTTAAAGAGTCTCAAGTTTCTTAACAGTGTATGAAATTTAAGCAAGTCAGGGTTAGGTGGCCCACCTAAGATCACAAAGTTCCTTAACTAGAGAACGAAGAGTAAATCAGCCTTCTGATTCTTAGTCTTCTGCTACTCTATTTCCCCCAGGAACATAATTTTAGTTTCTGAGAGAAGAAAGCAACATGAACGTCTTAGAGCTTTCTTTCATCAAACAAGAATTCCATAAAAAGGGAGGGGAAAGGAAGTAGACATGGTGATTTTAAAATCTGCCCATGATTTGTGTACAGGACCCTATAGAAGCCTTCCCAGGACAGACTCTTCCCCCATATCTTCTGCTGTAGCTCCTCTCTAAAGTACCTAGATCACAGTATCTGATGTACATTTCCTGGGTTGTTCTACAGATGTTAAAACTCCACTAAATGGAGAGTTTTAGCTACTTGAAGACCCAGATTGTGTAGCACCCAGAACTACTAGAGCATGAGGACTGATGATGTTAACCCCTGTGACACTGCCCTGTTACTTCACCAGCAACCAGAGAATTGTCCACAACCTAATCAGATACCCCAGAACCCATCTCCCTCACCTGGTCTTTAAACATGCTTTCCCAAAACTCAGCAGGGAGCTCAGGTTTTTTGTATTGATAATAGAGTTAATAATTAGTACAGTTACAGTATTAACTGTCCTGGTCTCTTCATAAAGCACCCTATAATAAAAGCTGCACTTTCCTTCACCATAACCCAGTGTCAGTATATTGGCTTTACTGTGCCGAAGTGAGTGGACCCGAGTTTGGTTCAGTGTCAATAATTCTCCGTTTATGAGGTGGAGCTAGATTCCTCTCCTCTTGAGTATAGAGAAGTTGACTTGCTTCTAACAAAATATGGTAGAAGAGATGGTGTATCACTTCCATGACTAGGTCTTGAAAGGAAATGTGATTTCTTCCATTACTCTCTCTCTCTCTCTGGGACATTTGCTCTAGGGAAACCAGCTGCCATTTGTACCGACTCTCAAGAAGCTCTATGGAGAGAAACTAGGACCAACTGCCAATAGCCCTTTGAGTGTGCCATCTTCGAAGCAGATTCTCCAGACCAGCAGCGCAGCCTTCAGATGATTGCAGCCCTATTTGACTTCTGTCCAGAGCCAGAACCACCCCTCTACACTTCTCTTGAATTTTGAACCCACAGAAATTATGAGATAATAAATGTTTGCTGTTTTAAACTGCTAAGTTTGAGGGTAATCCATTACATAGCAATCGTCAATACAGTAGAGAAGAGGAAGGAAGGCAGAAAAGAAAAAGAAGGGAGAAAGAGTAATCAGAAAAAAATGCTGCTTATAAAACATTCTTATACAGCACAGCCAAAAAATGTTCAAAGAATAACTAAAAACCACAGAAGCCTGACGAGTTAGGGAGGTGCCAAATCAACATATTTGGAACCCAGAATGTCATGGTTTCTGTAAGAATACATCCAAAAAATGTTGTATAATTTAAAATCATGCAAAGCACCACTCTGATCATATTGATCAGATGTATACAAGCCCAATATTCTATTTATGGGGTAGAAGAAGATTTTTTGGGAGAATATGATTACTCTTTATGGCACTAATCTCTAAAGTCAAGAGAATATGCTCATTATTTCTAATTTCTCTCATATGTTTAAAATATACATACATACACACATATGCACACATGTATGTTTATTTAGAGAGAGACTTTTTAAAAAATTGAGTTTTCTATCATCTTATTTTTTCCTTAAAACTGCCTCCAAGCTCCAAGAGTTGATCCATCTAAAATCCTTATGACAGTCTTTGCAGGAAGATCTGGGAGCTCAGAGGCAAAGGAAGCTCTGCTAGTTCAGTGATAATATTTGGGGAGGGGTTGGCTGTCAGAGACATAAGCCTCTATAATATAACCAAAGTTGCAGTCATTAATCATCTCAACGAAAGATTTAATATCAATGAAAATCAGTTGATCATCCTGTCAATTAATTCAGTAGTCTGAGCCTTCATGAAAGACCCAAGTCCTTCTTGTTACATATAAATACCTCCCTATGCACCTCCCCTGTTATAGCTTTACATTACAGTTAATACAGGATGAGGAGCCCTCTGAACTTTCCACTGACTCTGATATTTGTGGATGTCATTCATCCTAAATGTGGATTATTTCTTTTTGAGTCTCTGATTTCTTTTCCATTCAGCTTTCATCTTCTCAGACTCAACAATGAACCAACATCAAAGGAGGAAAGCAAAATTAAAGAAGAATAAATATCATCAAAACGAAAGTTAAATTTTTTTGAACAGTGTTGTATAAAAGATAATAACTTGTTCCCAAACAAGCAAGGACATGTGATAAGAGAGTAGCCACACTTTAAGCTTGAATTCAGAAAAGTCAGCGAGTACCAAGCCTAACCTCACATGTGTGAGACTGGGTGTGTGGGGAAGGGGAGCAGGTTGTGAGACAGAGACGGTGAGAAGGCAGGCAGACTAGGGAAGGGAGTCTGAGCATGTGGCCTGGAGGAGGCAGCCAAAGGAATGGGGATCAATCAAGAAGAAATCTCCAAAATTAAAGAACAATTGAGTCAAGCAGGTTTGGGAAAGGTGAAAGAGGTCACTGACTTGAGTAAGTTTTTCTGGGAGACAGACTAACATATATACAAATCAGATGGAGGAGAAAACAGACCTTGGTTTGATAGATAGCTGAATGAGAAAGAAAGTAGTAACTACATTAGTAAACAGATAAATAAATACCAGTAAAAAGAGAAAATGAAAAAAGTAGGAGAGTTGACCTCATGTTGGTTTTTTTCCCCCAGAGAAAGAGAGGTCTGCAATAACTTGTGAGTGACAAGACTCCAAGACTCCTAGGGGATGCTTCATGACCATGCAGTCTGGTTCTGGGAGGAGAGCCTCTTAGGATTATGCAATATTAGGAGTTGAAACAGGACTCCTTCTAATGCTCTGAGATCGTACTGTTTATTTTCCTAATGGGAGGCTGTATTTTCAGTGGCAGGGGCAAATGTCTGAGAGTTAGAAAGCATAATAAAGTTCAGGGGGGAAAAAAAAAAACCTCCTGGAACAGATTGGCTTACCATTACATTTACAAATAAATCCCCTACTGTTAAAATACCCTTTGGCAGACAGATTCAGTTTGCTTCTGGAAAAAAAGGGAAATAATAAAATCCATGACATCAGTGCTTTTGACTATTTCATTGAAGGAAGCTAACAAAAGATAGCAGTAATTGGAGGTGCTCCACAATTTTTGGTTCAGATGAAAATTTTTTTCATAATTTTATTGTGAAGTCTAGTAGTAGCAAGTGACAGAATAATACCACGTCTAAAATTATGCTACAAAAAGGTGACAGACTTAGACATTCCAGTATCTTAAAATCAATAACAGAATGACCAAAAAGAGCTTGAATGGTGTTTGGGTCTGAAGAGACAGTCGTCAATACATTGAAACATACATCTTTTAAAAATAGAGTCAGCAGATGGGTTGTCTTCTAACTGTGTGAAATGTATAAAATCACTAGGAAAATATGATTAGAATTCCAATACATTATGGATAAAGCTTGAAATAAGGCAAGAATATTCATGCAACCCTCTGCAATATACACAACAATAGAAAGTCTGAAAATATACTCCATGGTAAAATGCTAATGAAACATTAATAAGCAAAATTTTCTGTACATGATCAGTGAAAGTAGAACATTATTAAGTATTAGAAATCTCTTATTTAGGGAAGAGTGCAGCTATATAAATAAAGAGGACAGGATTAGAAATGGTACAAGCAATCTTTTTGGTAGATCAAAGAATCAGGAGAAAAGAATACACAAAGTGTGATCCCAGTCTTGTTTTAAAAAAATAACAGCTAAAAAATAATTATAATAAAATAACAGCTGTTGTCTCTGGATATATAGAATATATGAAATTCTAATATTTCCTTTGTATTTTTTATTTTTCAAATAATAGTATGTATTATTATTTAAAATAATATTTTTTAAAATTGTGCTGCAGATATAAGGTCAGTACATTGTATAAATAAGGGAAAGACCATATGTAAGTTGTAACCTACAAAAATAATATTTTTATAAGGATGACAAGAACAGATGGATTCTGTTTTCATTTTGGTGATAAATACTTAGGTCTAGATTCAGTGTAAGCAACTTTAGAGTGATTGAGGCAGAGGAGAGGAAAAAATATTTTTAAAATGAGAAAGTTTTTACAATATTTTTAAATGAATTAAATTCTCATTATAATCTTAAAAGTAAGATTTTTTTTAAAAACATGAAAGGAAGTAAAACAAAATTAGAAGAGGTATTAAAGAGAATGTCATACAGAGTTAATTTCTTATAGAGTTGAAAATTATAAACATGTATGTACCTTGAACAGGATGTGAATTATTTCGATTGAAACATGCATAGAATCATAAGACTCTAGGCCTTAAAAGAATCTTATAGATTATCTAGTATCTAATTCCTTCATTTTATAGAAGAAACTAAGATCCAGAAAGGCAAAGTGCCCCAAACCTAGTTGTCAGCATTTAGTGCTCATTTTGTCTGGTTCTACTGTGGTTTATTCCCTATGTGAACACTGCAGTCTTCCTCTTAAAATTTCCAAAAAAGAGAAAGAACATTCATTAGGGCTGGGACATGATACAATAGTGCATATTTAAAGGGATGTGTTCAGCTTTTCTAAAACTGAAGAGGATTGGATAACTGACAGGGAATTGAAAGAAAAAGGTAAGCTACTTATAAATTGCTTGGAGAAAATGGAGAGTGGTGGGGTGGGCATGAGAGATATCAATGAACTCAGACACAACTTGGGAAGCATGAGTAAAAGAGATTACCCCACTAAGATTGACCTTGAATCAAGGGTAGAATGTGGCAACTCCCTATAGGAACATTGCTGGTTGGTAAAAATACTGACATTGTAGGTGTTTAGGGTTTATGTTTGTAGAAAGATGGATAGAATCAGAAATAATTTTTCATGCAAAGCCAAGTAGAAAAGTTTTCTGGAAGTCATGAATGAGAACAAATGGAGTTCTTCTGTTCAGGGAACCATGACAAATAAAAAATAGGAAGCAGAAAGAGGGTAGGTCAATCAGGAGGTTTGTGCCAACACTGAACACAGAAATAAATTGGCTTATTAAGGAATTGGTGGTGGTGGTTTAGTCGCTAAGTCGTGTCTGACTCTTGCGACCCCATGGACTGTAGCCCACCAGGCTCCTCAGCCCATGGGATTCTCCAGGCAAGAATACTGGAGTGGGTTTCCATTTCCTTCTTCAGGGGATCTTTCCAACCCAGGAATTGAACCCAGGTCTCCTGTATTGCAGGCAGACTGAGCTACGGGAGAAAGCTTTAGCAGAAAATTCTGAGCAGAAACAAAAATGACAACAACTCAAGTGGGTGGGTAGAGATATTTAAATTTAGGTTTCTGTTACTTTTTTGTTGTTGTTTTTTTGTTAAATCATGTCTGATTCTGTGACTCCCATGGACTGCAGCACACCAGGCTTCCTTGTCCATCACTATCTCTCAGAGTTTGCTCAGATTCATGTTATCTAACCATCTTATCAACTTATCTTCTGCCACCCCTTTCTCCTATTGCCCTCAATCTTTCCCAGCATCAGGGTCTTTTCCATTGAGTTCGCTCTTTGCATCAGGTGGCCAGAATATTGGAACTTCAGCTGCAGCATCAGTCCTTCCAATGAATCTTCAGGGTAGATTTCTTCTAAAATTTACGGGTTTGATTTCCTTGCAGTCCAAGGGACTCTCAAGAGTCTTATCCAGCACCATGGTTCAAAAGCATCAATTCTTCGGCATCCAGCCTTCTTTATGGCCCAGCTTTCATATCTGTACATGACTACTTTAGCTTTGACTATACAGATCTTTGTCAGCAAAGTGATGTCTGTGCTTTTTAATATGCTGTCTAGGTTTGTCATAGCTTTTCTTCCAAGGAGCAAGCGTCTATTAATTTCATGGCTGTAGTCACCATTGGCAGTGATTTTGGAGACCAAGAAAATAAAATCTATCACTGCTTCTACTTTTCCCCCTTCTATTTGCCATGAAGTGATGGGACCGGATGCCATGATCTTAGTTTTCTGAATGTTGAGTATTTTGTTGTTGTTTTTTTAACCTTGAAAGTCACTTTATTTTTTTTTTATATAAATGTATTTATTTTAATTGGAAACTAATTACTTTACAATGTTGTAGTGGTTTTGCCATACATTGACATGATCTGCCACGGGTGTACATGTCTTCCCCATCCTGAACTCCCTTCCCATCTCCCTCCCCATCCCATCCCTCTGGATCATCCCAGTGCACCAGCCCTGAGCACCCTGTCTCATGCATCGAACCTGGACGGGCAATCCTTTTCACATATGATAATATACATGTTTCAATGTTTTCTACCAAATGATCCCACACTCGCCCTCTCCCACAGAGTCCAAAAGACTGTTCTATACATCTGTGTCTCTTTTGCTGTTTCGCATGTAGGGTTATCATTACCACCTTCCTAAATTTCATATATATGCATTAGTATACTGTATTGGTGTTTTTCTTTCTGGCTTACTTCACTCTGTATAATAGGCTCCAGTTTCATCCACCTCATTAGAACTGATTCAAATGTATTCTTTTTAATGGCTGAGTAATATTCCATTGTGTATATGTACCACAGCTTTCTTATCCATTCATCGGCTGATGGGCATCTAGGTTGCTTCCATGTCCTGGCTATTATAAACAGTGCTGCGATGAACATTGGGGTGCATTTGTCTCTTTCATTTCTGGTTTCCTCAGTGTGTATGCCCAGCAGTGGGCTTGCTGGGTCGTATGGTAGTTCTATTTCCAGTTTTTTTAAGGAACCTCCACACTGTTCTCCATAGTGGTTATACTAGTTTGCATTCCCACCAACAGTGTAAGAGGGTTCCCTTTTCTCCACACCCTCTCCAGCATTTATTGCTTGTAGACTTTTGGATAGTAGCCATTCTGACTGGCGTGAAATGGTACCTCATCATGGTTTTGATTTGCATTTCTCTGATAATGAGTGATGTTGAGCAGCTTTTCATGTGTTTGCTAGCCATCTGTATGTCTTCCTTGGAGAAATGTCTGTTTAGTTCTTTGGCCCATTTTTTGATTGGGTCATTTATTTTTCTGGAATTGAGCTGGAGCAGCTGCTTGTATATTTTTGAGATTAATCATCTGTTGCTTCATTTGCTATTATTTTCCACTAATCGGAGGGCTGTCTTTTCACCTAGCTTATAGTTTCCTTTGTTGTGCAAAAGCTTTTAAGTTTAATTAGGTCCCATTTGTTTATTTTTGCTTTTATTTCCAATATTCTTGGAGGTGGGTCATAGAGGATTCTGCTGTGATTTGTGTCAGAGAGTGTTTTGCCTATGTTTTCCTCTAGGAGTTTTATAGTTTCTTGTCTTACGTTTAAATCTTTAATCCATTTTGAGTTTATTTTTGTGTATGGTGTTAGAAAGTGTTCTAGTTTCATTCTTTTACAAGTGGTTGACCAGTTTTCCCAGCATCACTTGTTAAAGAGATTGCCTTTTCTCCATTGTATACTCTTGCCTCCTTTGTCGAAGATAAGGTGTCCATAGGTTCGTGGATTTATCTCTGGGCTTTCTATTTTGTTCCATTGATCTATATTTCTGTCTTTGTGCCAGTACCATACTGTCTTGATGACTGTAGCTTTGAAGTAGAGCCTGAAGTCAGGCACGTTGATGCCTCCATTTCCCTTCTTCTTTCTCAAGATTGCTTTGGCTATTCGAGGTTTTTTGTATTTCCATACAAATTGTGAAATTATTTGTTCTAGTTCTGTGAAAAATACCATTGGTAGCTTGATAGGGATTGCATTGAATCTATAGATTGCTTTGGATAGTATACTCATTTTCACTATATTGATTCTTCCAATCCATGAACACAGTATATTTCTCCATCTCTTTGATTTCTTTCATCAGTGTTTTATAGTTTTCTATATATAGGTCTTTTGTTTCTTTAGGTAGGTATACTCCTAAGTATTTTATTCTTTTTGTTATAATAGTGAATGGAATTTTTTCCTTAATTTCTCTTTCTGTTTCTCTGTTAGTGTATAGGAATGCAAGGGATTTATGTGTCTTCATTTTTATATCCTGCAACTTTACTATATTCATTGATTAGCTCTAGTAATTTTCTGGTGGAGTCTTTAGGGTTTTCTATGTAGAGGATCATGTCATCTGCAAACAGTGAGAGTTTTATTTCTTCTTTTCCAGTATGGATTCCTCTTATTTCTTTTTCTGCTCTGATTGGTGTGGCCAAAGCTTCCAAAACTATGTTGAATAGTAGTGGTGAGAGTCGGCACCCTTGTCTTGTTCCTGACTTTAGGGGAAATGCTTTCAATTTTTCACCATTGAAGATAATGTTTGCTGTGGGTTTGTCATATATAGCTTTTATTATGTTGAGGTATGTTCCTTCTATTCCTGCTTTCTGGAGGGTTTTTATCATAAATGGATGTTGAATTTTGTCAGAGACTTTCTCTGCATCTATTTGAATGTTGAGTTTTAAACCAGCTTTTCACTGTCCTCTTTCACCCTCATCAAGAGGCTTTTCAGTTCCTCTTTGCTTTCTGCCATTAGTGTGGTATCATCTGCATATCTGAGGTTGTTGATATCCCTCCCTGCACCAATCTTGATTCCAGCTTGTGATTCATCCAGCCAAGTATTTCACATGATGTACTCTGCATATAAGTTAAATAAGCAGGGTGACAGTATACAACCTTGTCATACTCCTTTCCCAGTTTGGAGCCAGTCCATTGTTCTATGTCCAGTTCTAACTGTTACTTCTTGACCCACATATAGGTTTATCAAGAGACAGGTAAGGTGGTCTGGTACTCCCATCTCTTTAAGAATTTTTCACAGTTTGTTATGATTCACACAGTTAACAGTTATAAAATATGAACTACAAAAATGAATGGAATTTCATGGAGGAAACTAGTCAATGTATAAATACTGAAAGGAGAAACGATTAGCTTTGAATAAATACTACAATTGTGTTTCAAGTTTTCTCTTTTTATATCACCCAGAAAAATTGTTTTAAATTAAAAATATTTATGAGTTTTGTGACTAAAGCACTGACCAGCTTAAAAAAAAAAATTGTCAACTATTTTTTTCATGACTAATACTGACCTGTTTGTCCCACTTCCCCGTAGATTCTGAGGCTCCTGCAATTATGCAATAAAGCCAGCTGAGGGGGACTTTAAAGGGTCCCTGCACACTGTGGGGAGATGTATTTCAAGGTTTTGTGGAAGATAGCTACATTTTGCCAGCTGCTGTCTCAGAGGCTTTGGTTCTGAACCAAGTATCTGTGCAATGATATCAGCTGTTCTGGCCCTGCTGCTAACATCCTCTGCCTTTGTTTAACAGCAGAAGATGGCATCCCAAAAACCAGCAGTCTACTAGGAGGATGCAGTTCTACTTACCTCCAAATTGAGTAGGTCTTCCTGTTTATATGCTCTCAGATTCATCTTGTATTTCTTCATAACTATGTAATTTGTTTTCTATTTATTTATATAATGTCAGTCTCCCTAACCAGAAAGTAAAGACAGGAATCATTTACTTCTATCCTGATTGTCCATCTTTGTAACCGTAACTCCTAGTACAGTGCCTGGCACAAATTAGGTCCTTTCAGTAATGCTGACTTCATGGAGGAAGAGTTCTCTCCAGGAGCCAGTACAGCTATGAAAAGAAATGTTCCCTAATCTATGTCAAACAAGTAACTTGCCACATTTTTTACTCCTGGAAAATGGTTGCATTTCAAATACCATTTAAGGCTTATTCATTTTGCTTGGTGAAACTCTCAGCATTAGGATTCTTGATTCATTGTGATGTACTCCAAAAATAGGAAATCAAATCTAAATACATAAATTGGACCAGGAAGTAGTCTCTTGAATACATTATAATTCTTACTGATGGTAAACTCTCTTCCCAATAGCTTCCCATCCTCCCTGGACTGTTTCATACCAAAAAAGGCATGCTTCACAGAGCTCTTCGTCCTTTAAGTGGCAGGTTCTATTTAAATACATAGATAAGCCTTGTCAGGCGGTGCTGTATTAAGAGTATGGTACTACTGTAAAGTAACTTTGCAGTTAAAACAATACTTTTGGTAGCTTTTCATGTTACTTCAATCCTTCCTCATTGTTTGGAGACCTTGTGAACTCTGGGCCTGCCTTAAAAGAAATTTTTTAAAAATCAAGAACTAAACTATAGCTAAAAGTGCCACGATAACATTTCCATTATCATACATGCAAGCATATACAAGCAGTAAATACATTTGATTCCTGATTTTTGCATGATCTTACTTTGATACAGTGTCTGAGAAATCATCAGGAACACTATATGCTCAAATCTTTGCTCAATCTTTACATTTTATAGGGTTCATATGATTTTTCAGCTTGTGTCCAGCGTTTCAGACAACAGGCTTATTCTATTAGGATCCATGGAGGATAAAACACATTTCCTGAGAAAACTAGATCTTTCCTCATCTTGAAGTAACAAACAGAGCCTGAAAGAGATGATTTAACAAGATTTAACCTTAGGTGCCCTCACTGAGTTATTATGATTCGTTTCAGATGTTATCTTCATTTTCCCAGTAGCAGAGTAATATCTTAGAAAAAGATGAGGTCACTAAGCTGCTCTACAAATACATCTTTCCAATTGATAGTTTATATATATAATCTTGCTGATTCTGTTTCTGCTATTGAATAACTGGGAAACCTTGGAAATGTCATTTTAATTTCCTTCTGGCCTCATTTTCCTCATTTACGGAGTGAAGGAGTTGCAAAAGATCAATGATTTAACATATTTGGCAACAAAACCCTTTCTTCAAATAAAATATTTTGTCAAAGCCTAAGGTATGGAATAGAATATGGCCCAAATTAACATAGCTTGAAAATCACTGATTTAATCTTATGTCAACTTGACTATGAAATATTATAATTCCTGTTTATATATTCATGGTTGATCCTGAGAAATACTCACTGAATATCTGCAGATATTAAGCCCTGCAATGATCTACTGTAGCTTATGCAAGCTAGGCCATGACCTGTTTCTCCTAGCAGATTATTTTCCAGAGGGAGAACACTAATTCAATAAATAAAATAAAAAGTTATGATACAAGTACAAAAGGATACACAAAATAAGGAGTGGTTACTTCTGGCCAGTGGATTGAAGAATTTTTCGTGTGCGGTGGCATTTGACCAAGAGGTAGGATTTTTAACTGGGGAAGATATATTAAAGCAAACATGGTAAGTGAAGGTAGAGGCAGGAATTTGAAAAGCAGTTTAAGAGAAAGGCACAACCATTGGCTGTGGTGTTAATGGCATAATGGGGACTTACAGCTAAAGCTAAGAAATTAGGTTGGAATCAGATTATCAAAGTCCTTGAATTTCATAATAATGAGGTTTGCTTTTATTCTCCAGGAAACAAACAGCCATTGGGGAAAAAAAATTTATTTTTTAGCAGAAGGTGATCTAAATAGAAATGTACCTAGAAAATATTTTTCAGAATAAGGTATAATAAGAAATGAAAAAAACTGGAGACAGGAGGGTTAATTAGAAGACAATTGTCTGGCAAGAAGTGATGGAGACCCAGCCTGGGCACAGTGCTATGGACCAAAATATGTCACCCAAAATTATCTATTAATATGTTGATGCTCTGACTCCCAGTGTGACAGTATTTGGAGATAGGACTTTTAGGAGGTCATTGAGGGCTTTCCCAGGTGGCACTAGTGGTAAAGAACCTACCTCCCAATGCAGGAGACGTAAGAGACCTGGGTTCAATCCCCGTGTTGGGAAGATCCCCTGGAGAAGGAAATGGCAACCCACTCCAGTATTCTTGCCTGGAGAATCCCATGGACAGAAGAGCCTGATGGGCAACAGTCCACAGGGTTGCAAAGAATTGGACACAACTGAAGCGACTCAGCAGCAACAAGGTTAAAAAAAGTCATGAGGATGGGATCTTAATCCAATTGGATCAGGTAGTATTATAAAAAGAAATAAAGAGAGAAATCATTATCTTTCTCCAAGCACACAGACTGAGGAAAGACCAGGGGAGGGCTCGGTGAGAAAAAGGTTGTCAGCAGTCCTGGAAGAGATCTCTCACTGAACCCAACCATGCTGATCTCAGACTTCCAGCCTCCAGGACCATGAGAAAACAGACTCTTGTTTTTGAAGCCACCTAGTCCAAGCTACTTTGTGATGGCAGCCTGAGCTTATGAAGATGGTAACATTAGGAATGGCGGAGAGTGGACAAATATCAGCAAGATGCCATGGAAATAGAATCAACAGGATTTGACATCTAATCCACTTTGTGATGTGGGAGGCAAAGGTCAATAGTGACTGTAAGCCAATGATTTGAAGGTGTTCTGATACCATTTATGGATACAGAGAACAGAAGGGAAACAACAGTTCTGAGGGAGCAGAGCTTAATTTTTGTTTCTACATGTTTAGTGATTGAATTTGAGGCATTGGCAATATAACCATGCAGAGTCTTCCAGCAGATAAATGAAACTATGGGTTTGGTGGTTAAGAGAGATGCCTGAACTAAAAATCTAATCCATTTTGGAGTCCTCTGCAGAGGGATAACATCAAGGACTGCTCATGGATGAACAAAAACATTCATGCACAAAAAAATCTGAATGACCCCAAGTCTATAAAAAATTATGCCTGTCTTTATGTTTTCCATGTAGGCTTGGCTTAAATGTGTTTTTACAAATTCTAAAACTTGGGCAGTAAAAGAGATTGAGAAAATACTGAATATCTACTTTTTAAATGGTAAATAAATGTAGTTTAAACACTTCCAATTATCCCATTTCTGCTCTGATACAAGTGTAATTTTTTTCTGTTGGCAAGAAAAAGACCAACCAGAATTTACTTGACCAGACAGTTCAGCAAACAAAAGATACTATGACCCTATGAGAAAAGGCTGAACTTTTCTTCAAATAAAGTACACATTAGCTCTAAGAGAACTGAAAGCAAAAATGGAACATTCGATCCCAGAAGTATGCTAATTAGCAAGAGAATTCCACACCTGGGAATCTTGGTTCTAGAATTTCCCAAGTGACAATGGATTAACTAAATTGGAGACAGAACATGAGGAAGAAGAAAAGGACATAATGAAAGTGGAACAAGATGTTATAAAACAAAGGAAAATTTCATAAACATTTAACTCAGTGACACAATAAATAGGATATTTAGAGAATGAATACCTTGAAGGTCCTTCCCTGTTTAAAAAAAAAAAAAATAGCTACCTGTCTTAGGAGCAACCGATTTCTAAAATTCATAAGACTTGATGAAGGCTTGGAATTTCTCACAGAATGTTCAGCCCACCAAATAGACTGAAAAGTCAGAGCTATATGGTTCCCCTGACCCAGAGAAAAGTAAAGAGTTCCATGAAATGTGGGGATCCCTGCAAGTTAGCACCTGCCATAGAAATTCATACTTTTTAGTTTAGCAAAGTAATATGTGTAGGTCATTCCCAGTTCCCAGAAACAACCACTTGCAGTTAAATTTAAGCTCTTTTGTTAGATAATGACATATTTCTAAATAATATATATGTTGCTATTTCTTGATTCTCCAATTAGATATTTCTATTGACTTCCTGTTATGAAATGTCAGGATTTAGTGCTCTTATTCCATCCTCCAACAATACAGACACAGACACACACACACACTCTTCCCTTTTATTTTTCTGCCTGATATAGTCATACCACACTTTTTGGTTGAATGAATTCTCATTGTTTTCATTGTTATGACTACATAAATATTGCTCATGGCTAAGCCACATAATGTTCTTTGATTTTACCTCCTTTCTTTTTCAACCTTCTGTTTTCCATGGAGTGGATCTCACTGTTGTCTTCAATTGTCTAGTTTTCTCTTAAACTATTATTCATTCTGGAACTCTCTTCTAGAGGTGTAGTTTTATAAATGTACCTAGCTAAATTCAAGCACATTACATAATTTGTCAGGGCCTTTCTTCTTCTTTGGGAACTTCCTTTTGTATGTCTCTGATTTCCTTTTTCAACTGGGCCTGCACACAGCTGCTATCTCAGTCCCTCTTCACCACTATTCTAAAAATTCTCTTAGCCTTTCTTCTGTGTGTATTCCCTTACCTGAGACAACTTCCTCCTTTTTTTTTTTTTTTTTTTTACCCTTTCTTCCTTCTTTTTACTCAATATATATTGAGTGCCCCCTATGTTCCAGGCATTGTTCTAGGTGTCATGGATAGAGAAGACCTAGTAATAATGAGTTCAGCATGAGTTTGTGGTGCCTATTAGACATCTTCCCTGGTGGCTCAATGGTAAAGAATCCACCTGCCAATGTAGGAGATACAGGAGACATGGTTTCAATCCCAGGGCCAAGAAGATCCCCTGGAAGAGGAAATGGCAACCCACTCCAGCATTCTTGCCTAGGAAATCCCATGGAGAGAGGAGACTGGCAGGCTACAGCCATGGAGTCACAAAGAGTTGGACACAATGGAGCATGCACATACGTTCATATTAGACATCTCACTGCAGTTGGATATAGAGATATTGGGTTCAGAGAAAGATATAGGGTTCAGAAAGACTGGAGATAGAAATTTGAGAATCATTCAGATATAGATGGTACTGAATGCCCCTGGGCTTGCTCCTTGGAGAAGTGAGTGTGAAGAAAGAAGATATCAGGGGTGCTTCAGCATTTAGAGGTCAGGAAGATAAGACATATCTGGGAAAGTGGACTGAGAGTATGTGGCCAGGGAGGTAGGAAGAGAACCAAGAAAAGCAAGGTCCTGAAAACTAAATGAAGACAATGTTTTACCTGGGCTTCCCCAAGATGGCTCCCTGCTTAGTGGAGCCAGCAAGGAGATTCTCTCCCTTCAGGGAGGCCCTGGTTCTTCTATAAGGGGGTTTTGGTTCATTGAGTCTTATTCCCTTCAAACACAGAACAACAGCTAAAGAGCCAGACTGCTTAGGGTCCCATCCCAGTATCATTTGTGAGATGTGTGATCTCAGGCAGTTACCTAACTTTTCTATGCCTTGGTTTATTCATCTGTAGGATAATAATATTTGCATCTGATAGAGTCTTTGTGAATATTAAATGAGTTGGCAGTCATAAAGTGCTTAGAACAGTATCTGGTAAGTAAATGTTAACAATTATTTTTCTATTATTGTGTATCAGAAGATATTAAAGTGCTTCTTGATTTTTCATCTGTTCACTGCAGTCTTTACATCTCTGCGTTAATTTTTTTTAGTTCATCTCCTTTCATCCCAGTCTTTCATACTAAAAGTTTTCCTTGGAAACGATGATTCCTACCTGAACTCACATTTATGAGATAGGTAGGGGTGAAAATGGTTATTCACTGATGAATTTCAAAATGGGGTAAAAAGACAGACAGCTGAATTTTTCATGGAGGGAGCCTCAAATGTCAGCATCTGTAGATCTTGTTTCTTGGGTAGGTCAGTCCTCTAAAAACAAATCCTTGCCTAGAAGGCTGTGAAGCTCCAAATCAGAATCTGGAGAGTTCAGCAGGGGAGGAAGCTGCCAATAAGCAGTTTACAAAATTAGTGCGTGCGTGCTAAGTTGCTTCAGTGTGTCCAACTCTGTGCAACCCTGTGGGCTCTACCCACCAAGCTCCTCTTTCCATGGGATTCTACAGGCAAGAATGGCAGCGTGGGTTGCCCTGCCCTCCTCCAGGGGATCTTTCCAATCCAGGGATGGAACCCACATCTCCTGCATTTGCAGGAGGGTTCTTAACCACTAGCACCACCTGTATCACTCCCCCTCTTTTTAGTAGAGAATCTTATCTCCGCCATGGAACAACAGACTGGTTCCAAATCAGGAAAGGAGTATGTCAAGGCTGTATATTGTCACTCTGCTTATTTAACTTATATGCAGAGTACATCATGAGAAATGCTGGACTGGATGAAGCACAAGTTGGAATCAAGACTGCCATGAGAAATATCAATAACCTCAGATATGCAGATGATACCACCCTTATGGCAAAAAGCAAAGAAGAACTAAAGAACCTTTTGATGAAAGTGAAAGAGGAGAGGGAAAGAGTTGGCTTAAAACTCAACATTCAGGAAATTAAGACCATGGCATCTGGTCCCGTCCCTTCATGCCAAATAAATGGGGAAGCAATGGAAACAGTGACATACTTTATATTTGGGGGGCTCCAAAATCAATGCAGATGGTGACTGCAGCCATGAAATTAAAAGACACTTACTCCTTGGAAGAAAAGCTATGACCAACCTAGACAGCATATTAAAAAACAGAGACATTACTTTGCCAACAAAGGTCCATCTAGTCAAAACTATGGTTTTTCCAGTAGTCATGTATTTATGTGAGAGTTGGACTATAAAGAAAGCTGAGTGCTGAAGAATTGATACTTTTGAACTGTGGTATTGGAGAAGACTCTTGAGAGTCCCTTGGACTGCAAGGAGATCCAACCAGTCCATCCTAAAGGAAATCAGTCCTGAATATTCATGGGAAGGACTGATGTTGAAGCTGAAACTCCAAAACTTTGGCCACCTGATACGAAGGACTGACTCATTTAAAAAGACCCTGATGCTGGGAAAAATTGAAGGTGGGAGGAGAAGGGGTTGGCAGAGGATGAGATGGTTGGATGGCATCACCAACTCAAAGGACATGAGTTTGAGTAAACTCCGGGAGTTGGTGATGGACAGGAAGGCCTGGTGTGCTGCAGTCCATGGGGTCACAAAGAGTCGGACACGACTGAGCGACTAAACTGAACTTATCCCCACCATCAGCTGTGCCATCCTCTACAGAAAGTCAACTCCTCCATCTCCTGCTGGGAGTGAAGGAGAGCAGTTGCTCACCTCTGTAGGACAGAGGAGTGGCCAGCAGGTAGACAGTGTTTTCAACACCTGTTACAAACATTGCACTAACTCTTGCTCCTTCTCCCTCTCTAGAAGCACCCAGTGTCCTCAAATTCTCTGCTTCTGAGCCCTGGCACACAGAAGTGCTCTTGCATCTTGCTGGTTTGTGTTTACCCAAGCTTTTGTTCCAACCTTCTCTAGTTTGCTCAGCAAGCTCCAAAGTTCTAGCAGACAACAGTCATTTGCTCTTGTCTCCTCCCATTTTTTCATTCTAAAAAAAATTATTTTTTAAGTTTTTAACTGTGGTAAAATACAGATATCAAATATTATGATTGTAATCATTTTTAAGTCTATAGTTCAGTAGTGTTAAGTATATTCACACTGTTGTGCAACCAACCCCAGAATGTTTTCATTTTGCTAAACTAAAGCTCTTACCAATTAAACAACTCATTTTCCCCTCCCCTAGGCTCCTGGCAACCACTGTTCCACTCTCTGTTTCTATGAATCTTGACTCTCTAGATGCTTCCCTCATGGCTCAGCAGTAAAGAATCTGCCTGCAATGCCAGAGACTTGGGTTCAATCCCTCGGTCGAGAAGATCCCCTAGAGAAGGAAATAGCCACCCACTCCAGTCTTCATGCCTGGGAAGTCTCATGGACAGAGGAGCCTGGCGGGCCACAGTCCATGGGGTCTTAAAGAGTCAGACACAACTTAGCAACTAAACAATAACAATAATAAGATAACTCACATAAGTGGAATCACACAGTGTTTGCCCTTTGTGTCTGGCTTATTTCACACAGTATACTGTCTTCAAGGTTCACCCATGCTATAGCATGTGTCCAAATTTCCTTCCTTTTTAAAGCTGAATAATTTAAATTTTGTATTATTATTTTATATTCTTATTATGATTCACTTGTCCTTTTGTTCTTATGAGTTTATAGTTTTGTTTTATTTTCCCCTTTCCTTTAGCCATTAGTTTAGTGGACTTTCAGAAAGCAGAGATAAACTTGTGGGTCCAGCTTAGTCCTAAGAAACCCACATTCCATTTATGAAAACTAGCATTTAAGGATACATTTTCTGTAGCTTTTGAGAATCTCAAAACTTTGCAAGACTCCTTACAGGAGAAAAGAATAATGAAGTTGCTTCTAGTCCTTATCTAACCAAAGAAGAACTTACACTTTGACATTAAGCAAAAAGGGTACTTCAAATAGTTATCTTCTTGGAATACATATAATATCTGTATACACTCTTCCCTGGGTAATCTAGTGTAGAGGCTCTCAAAGTGTGGTCCCTACACCTGCATCATAAGCATCACCTGGGAGTTTGAGAGAAGAGTAAATTCTCAGGCCCTACCTTGGACCTACTGAATCTGAAAATCTGGGGGTGGGGCCAGCAAGTGTATTTTAACAAGTCCTGCAAGTCCTTCTGGTGCTCCCTAAAGTTGGAGAACCATCAGTCATCTAGAAGCAATTCTTCATAAAGCTGCATCTAGAAATTAAACGTTTATTTAGTCTCAGCCCAAACGTTTAAAAGATTTTTCAGGCTATGAGATGAATACATTTTAGCAAATAAGTGTGAGGTGCCTATACCACCAAGTGACTGTGTTTGGGACTTTCTTCTCCAATGAAGAGGCAGGCTGTCATATATTTATACTACCTGACCACTTTATTATTTTATTTTTATTTTTTTGCATTGTTTACTATAGGATATTGAATATAGTTCCCTTTGCTTTACAATAGGACAAAGGATTGGCCACAGTTATTGTTATGCATTATAGACGTTGTCCAAACTATTGGCTTATCCATGCTGTTGTCTTGTTTTAGCTGCTACATATAAACAAACTTTTGTTTCTGTCCAATATGTTTCATTTCCCATGTGTGAAAACAAATTTTGTAGCACTCTTATTTTATTCCAGTACTGAACTCTTGGAGTTCCTTTACAATTGCTTCTGATTTTCTGAGACACTAGTGCAGATTGCTGTGTAAATCAACAACCAAAGAATCAATATCAGTGATGTTCTTTTAAAGAATTCAAAGATAAACAGTCCCCATAAGTCACTGTCACTGCACTCCAAGGTTCAAAAGGAAATATTCTGAAAATTAAAGTAGGGGAAATCATATAATATTACCAAAAGGGCTTTGGGGTAGTGAATAGAAGCAAGAATATGATTTGAGAAGTGAATGTGTGTTCTGAGAACAGTATTAACATAATAGGAATATCAGCATCAACCTTTACTTTTTTCAGGTCATGGTAATTGATTTAAAAACTGAGAGAATTAAAAAATGTTATCAGAGAGCTGTTTGCAAAGCTGCTTTAAATCCAATATGTCTTCTGTTATTATACTATTGCAGAATATCCTAGGATGGGACAGACCATAGAGGTCATCTAACCCAATCATGCATTTCATGCTTGACTCACCTCTATACCCCTAAAGAAATGACAGTCACATGACCCTCACATTGTGGTTCATAATAGAGTCATCTACCATGCCTCACACAGTAAAACTACAAGGAAGAATAATGGCATTTTGAAACTGTCAGGCAAGTGTATGCTCCTCAGTTCTGTCTCGTCACAACAAAGATTTGGAGTGATGGACAATAAAGCCCCCCTCGGCGTGTCACAGCTCTCGGGTCTTAGACAGACCGTGTTATAGCTCTAAGATAAATCAGCATTACAACTCAGTGTTACAGCTCTATTTTATTTAGATAATAGAAGGAAAATCCATCTTTGAGGCGTGAGGGCATGTTGACCCAAAGACACAAAGAGGAGAGAAAGCAAGAGCTAGCTTTGGCTCCTCTTTTTATATGTTTTTCTCTTCCTGGGCCTGTCCTATGTAAATTTGGCCAGCAAGGAGTGCTGTTTGTTTTACCTGAGGTCCTCACTCTGGTCCTTGGCGTTTTTATTATGCTCAAAGATATGTGATGGAGCATCACAGGGCTGGCTTCTTCTGTCATTCTGGCATGACTTCTATCAGAGCAGTCATGAGCCCACCCAGATTCAAGAGGAGGGGGATTAAGGCTTCAGCTCTCCATGGGGTATGGCAAGGCACACTGCTGAAGAGCACACGGAACAGGTGAGGCTTCTGCAGTCGTGTTTGGAACATGCAATTGGTCACACTACGGGTATGGCCAGTGACCAAGTTCTGGACAAGAGGATGTAAGAGGAATTGGTGTGTTTAACTTCCTGGAAGTATTCTTAGACAGGGGATGTGTACGTGGTGAGAGGAGAAGTTCCCTTCTCTTTTTTACTTTCCTCTTGACTGAGATATGGATGAATAGACTGGAGGTAGAGCAGCAATCTGGACAGCAAACTGAGGACTACAGAGCAACAAGCTGGAAGGAGGCTCGGTGCCTAATAATCCTAGAACCACCATGCAAGCCCTGAACTGCTGACATTTACATTACAGAGAAATGAACTTCCTTCTTGTTTAAGTTACTGTATTTACCATTTTCTTGTTAATCCTAAAAAAAAAAATCATAGAGCATAATAAAAACTCTTTTCAACCTCTACATTTAAGGTGATTTATTACACAACAATAGTAACTCATGCATGGCTATAAGGAAAGCTTGGGAATGGAAACTCTATAAATGAAGATAGATGATGCAAACTTAATTTACTCCAAATTCTTAAATTAAAATTTTAAGTTATTTTAATTTAAACTTAAATTTTTAATTTAATTTTAATTCTTTACTTAATTTCTTAAATTACTGGGTCAAGATGATAATGCTTATATGGTCTATATATTTATATGGTTAAAGTTTGACTAATATTGTGGACCATGCAGTGAGGATCATGGTTCTTTATAAAAACGTTCTTCTTAAAATGCTTGACCCTCATCATCGGAAGTGCCTTACTATATTTAAAAATAAAATCATTATGAGATTAAGAAATGCAAATAAAGAAAATAGTCACTCATGGAGTGACTACAGTTGTATTATAAACAAAGGGTTATTTTCAAAATGTATTTTTATTAAAGGGACTAGTTTGTTACATCTTGATTTCTAGTCTTTGAGGTTTCTGAACCATATATTTACCATTTTTTGTGTGTAGATAGAAATCACAATAACTGAGCTTGCTCTTGAGATATTTCATTTTACAGTGATGGTCATGATGAAAAGTGAAATATGTTTTTAAACACCATTTAATTGGCAAAAGACATTTGCTAATTCTAAACTGTAAACATTCTCAGAATAAGGCTTGTTTCAAAGTCAAGGACTTCCTGAAAAGCACACATCTCAGATTCTATTTCTCTTTATACTGAACTACGTATTCCTATTTTTGGAGATACAATTCAAAACCACTCAAAGCATAAGGGAACGTTTTAAAATAAACAATAACAGTTTAATCAGGCAAAGGTTCTTTTGCTTGAGGGCCATCTGTCCTGACATTGACATTTTACTCAAATTGCTGCGCTATCCTCTTTGAAGGCCATCGACTAACGTCTAAGGGCCTCACAATAAATCGGGCATTTGTCTTAACAAGCAGCAACTACACCAAGTGGACAATGGGATACTATCAGTGAAGCAAAACAATAAAACAGGTTGAGTGGAGTAAGGCTGTATAACACATGGCGAAAGAAAAAGAAAGGTGTCACAAAGATGGGGCATTATTTCTTTGCCCAAAAGAACCAGTACTACACGACTTTAAACAAAAGACATCACCCGCACGCACGTATTACTACAACTAGATTCTCGGAGGAAAAGAAAATGACGCTAACAAGGTGGAGGCCCAAGTTTCAGGGCAAACTGCGTGGCACCAGCTCTGCTTGGACTCGGGGTGGTGAAAGAGGCGTGGGAATTCGGCCGAGTGGCCCGTCCTCGCCGGGGCGTGCGGACAGGTGGACTACTGGGCGCGCCCGGGCCCGGGGGTGACCCGGGGAGTGCCGAGTTGGGGGTGTGGGGGGACCCGCCCGGGCCGCGCCCCCTAGGAGAGTGCCCCGCCAGCCTGCTGGCGCCGGCCTGCGTGGCGTCTTCAGCCCCTCAGCTGTGCAAGTGGCGGGTGCTCGGCGCCCGCCGGCAGGGTTGCCATGGTTTCCGCGGGTCACGTGGGGGCGCGCGGAGCCCCCTCCCGCGTGCAGCGGTGGGGCGGGGGCGGGGCGGCCCGGGCGGGGGAGAGGAGCGGCCGCGGCGGGAGCGGGAGGAGCCGGAGATGCTGCCAGCCCTCCCGGGGCCGAGCTCGCTCAGCCGCCGCCGCCGCACCGAACAGCCGCGCGCCGGGAGCCGCGGGCCAGGCCAGCCTGGCTGCCGGGGCCCAGTGCGCCGCGCTCGCAGCCGGTAGCCCCGCCAGCGCCCGTCTGCGCTCGCTTGGCCGCCGCTGGGCCCGAGGCCGGTTCAGCGAGGGGGCGAGGGCGGCGCCCGGGCGCCCGCCGGCAGGGGAGGCAGGATGAGCATCGAGATCCCGGCAGGACTGACGGAGCTGCTGCAGGGCTTCACTGTGGAGGTGCTGAGGCACCAGCCCGCGGACCTGCTGGAGTTCGCGCTGCAGCACTTCACGCGCCTGCAGGAGGAAAACGAGCGCAAAGGCGCCGCGCGCTTCGGCCATGAAGGCAGGACCTGGGGGGACGCGGGCGCCGCCGGCGGGGGCGGCACCCCCAGCAAGGGGGTCAACTTCGCGGAGGAGCCCAGGCACAGCGATTCGGAGAACGGCGAGGAGGAGGAGGAAGAGGCCGCGGATGCAGGGGCATTCAACGGTGAGGACCGGATCCCCCGCGTGGGCCCACACCCCCGCCGCTCCCCCCGGTCCTTAGATCCCGGAGCTGCGCTCACCCACCTCTCCCCGCCTTCCCTACCTTCCACTCGCGCCCACCCCCTCAGCTCCATTTCTGTCTCTTCCACTCGCCCACTTTCTTCCTCCGCGCTCTCGTCGTGCCCTCCTCCGTGTCCCCTCCTCGGGAGGTGGGGAGCCGAAAGGTGAGGCGTCTCTGCCCACTCGCCCCACTCTCTTCCTGGGCTCGGAGGCAGAGGCCGGCAGGAGTGGGCATCTGAGAAACGACTTTCGCTGGGGTTGCATAAATGAAAGTGGCCCATTTGGCGTCCTCTTTCAGCCCTTATGTGTATTAGTGGACTATCCAAAACGAAGAGGCGGAAGGGTGGTCAGTCGCATTGGCTTCACTCTTGTTAGGATGGCAGATTCACTAAAAGGAGCGTGAAATTGGACTCACGGGGCAGAATGGAATTTATAGTGATAGCTTTGGCATTCTTGGAAACAAGAGTCGTCTATTATTTTCCAATTTACCGATAGCGTGTTGTATTCTTCGGGGACACACAACAAAGGATCCTGTTTAGCCTGCAACCCTTGGGGTCTTTGGAATGAGGAAATGGGCTAATGGTTTGATTTAAAACAAATTTTGGATGATTTGATGCCTTAACAACAACAACAACAACAAAAACCTGTGGGAAAAACACTGTAGGAAGTTCTGAAAGCTTGTTGGTTGTCTTTAGAATGAAAAGCAGTGAGTAATTGTAAGGACTGTGCCAGACACTGAAGCTAGAAAGAATGAATGGGAAAGAAAAGGGGGTTTTCTCCAGTAGCTGCTCCTGGCAGGTCCCACCCCTCCTGCTTATAACCCTCTTTTCCTGACACACGCAGACACGCTTACACATTAACAGCCTCCTGCATTTACACAGCATGCCTAAATCCCATCTTTGTGGCATCCCAAGCTAAAATACCCGGGTGTGCAAATGTGCAAATGCTTTTTCTTTGTGGTATAAGACAAACGTGCTTTCAGCATCACACCAGCTTTTATTTATTTACACTACTCGTGGTTTGTGTGTCCACAGTGCATTTCATATTTTAAAGTGTCATTTCCTTGTGTACGTTTCTAGGAAGGTGTTTCTTTTCTTTGCAAAATTGTTGAAGTGTGTTATAAAATTAAGGTATTTTTAGCTTATCTGAAGCAGTCACAGAAAGCCCTGGAAATTACTGCTCTCTGAAGATAAAATGGAATATTGTTACTTTAAAAATTTTGATTTTGGACTTTGTAATGTTTCCAGGGGTAGGATAATCATAGTCTTCATTTTGCACAAAAACTTAATTGAATGCTTTTCTTATTAGAAATGGCATGAGGAGGAAAGAGTGCAGATTTTAAGCAGACGGGCAGGAGAAGCCACTGATGAATGACACAAAGGGTAGAGACATCTAATACCTCTTTTATGCTTGAGACACACATCCACACACGAGTACATCCACATGCACATGGACACACACAAAGAAAACAAAAAGGACTAGTTTCCCAGACTGGAGAAAACCGAAGACTGAGGGACTTGGTAAAGAGCCTATATTTGTTCAGTGCAATATATTGTTAGTATAACTAAAATACTTTGCTTTTGTAATGTTTTGAAGTACTTTGCATTTATGATTTTGTTTTCTCTTCAAAACATTGTAGACCGTACACAGAACAGATTTCATTTCCATTTAGCAATGAAGAAATAAGCCATTACCTTCTGAGTAGTAGGGATCATTAGTATGGTTTTATAGTCTCCAAAGCACATTTATTGTAAAAATTACTCAGTGTCAGTTTTACTAAATACTAGTTAACCAATTGCCCAATTTATTCCCCATTCCTACCTCCCAGCACCCCCTGACTTGTGACTGCAACCAGTTTGGTCATTATCCAGTGCACACATATGTGTCTATGTATAACAGAAACTTTGGCAATGGTGCTTCCCTTTTCTAGGTGCAGTGAAAAATATATATTTAGAGTAATCTCTATTCTAATCACTTCTCAATTTTTTAAAAGTAATTTGTGTTGAGACCCCCAATTTAAAGAGAATTCTAGACTACCACTGGGTTGGCAAACTTTTTTGTAAAGGGTCAATATTTCAGGCTTTGTGAGCAACATAGTCTCCATCGCATATTCCTCTTTTTAAAAAACAAAAACAAACAAAAAAAAAAACAGTCCTTTAAACATGTATCCCCTCTGTACAAAACTGGCCACAGACCAAGGCCATAGTCTGTCAACCCTTGGTCAGAGGAGGAAAAAAGTCAAAATAATACTCTTGGGAAGAGGGAGGGAAACAAGGGGAGTGAACCTATCAGTTTAATGCCTAAGTGCTGAAATATTAAAAAAAACACCTGATACTGGGAAATCCTCATGACATAGTAAAGAATAAGAAAAGTACTAAAGAATGGGGAAAGTACTAGAAGACAAGTCTTAATTTACTGAAACATAACACAAGATGAAAAGGATAAGTCATTCTTAAATTTTAGTATATCTCTCAAAGAATTTTGATTCTGAAATGAGTATTACCTGGTACTATGCTTTTGGAGCTGTTTTGAGTAGGTTGGGGTGGACTTGGGATTTTTTTTTATTAGGTGATAACTACTGTTCCCTGACCGTACTTTGAGAAAGATTGGTCAACAGATAATGATGATTGTAATATCACTTTCTCTTATTAACAGTTAAAAAATAGCTGCCGTTTATTGAGATTGTGTGCTAGGCACTATCTAAATGCCTGGACTCGTTATCCCAGTCTTATAAGATGAGACTGACGGTCGTTGAGTGTTTCACAGCTGGTAGGCTGCAGAGGTGTGGGCCTGGCGCCATGCCTGTGCTCTTAAGTCCTGGGTTTTATCTCTGGAAAGGGGGTGGGCCTGGCATCCCTTGAGCATCCCTTTTATGTCAAGCTCTGCTTGAGGCCCTTACTATGTTTTCTCTTTAAGGTTTAGAAAAATAAACTTGTCCAAGGTCACACACAGGACTAGTGAGGCATAGAGCCTGGTTTCTTACTCACATCTGCCTGACCTAAGATCATCAGAGCTCTCTCCCTTAATGAAATTTGTCCAGCTGGCTGAATCAGAGGTCAGGTGTTCCTGCCTTTTTTTTTTTTTTTCCAGTGATGGTGATGAATTTGCATTGATTAATTCATACCTACTCTCACGAATCCCTTAGGACAAGTGATAGTATTTGTGAGAGCTTGTTCAAAAAGGCAAGTTTTTGACCATGAAGCTGGTTGCCATTGACTCCCCCAGAGAGATCAAGCTGTGACCTTGAACTCATAGTGTGGTGGTTGAATCAAGCAAGTGAACCAGCATTTGGGACCTTGGCCAAAAGTCTGATGGGTGAAGGTGGTCTTTACTTCTCTTCTCCATTTCCAAAGGATTCTTCCTCTGTTGATTGCTTTCTTGCTCCCCTCCTATTCTTTTCTAAGTTTATCACTTCTGATGTTTACTTCCAACTTGTTGTCAATTCTTGTTAAAAGGGCAATCTTTAGGTGTTAGAATGATAGTGGCATATTGTGATCCCCCTTTCTGGGAATTCTTAAAGTCCTGAGAAAAGCTATAATTGAGACTCTGTGTCCCTCTTCCCCATCCTACAGAAATCAAATGAAACTTGACATGTCTCTTCTGCAAGGGCCATGTCCCCAGGCTTGGAATTATTAGGAGGGTTGCAGTAAGCCAAAGAGTTGGATCAGTACCAATTTGGAGTGAAATCTGTGGCAATTAATACAGGCGTCATTGGGAGATCTTTTGTTGCTCAATTATTTCTTAAGTGAAATAGCTCAAATTACAAAATGAAGTAAATAAAATTGACAGGTGCTGCTCAGTCATGTCCAACTCTTTGCAACCCCATGGACTATAGCCCGTCAGGCTCCTCTGTCCGTGGAATTATCGCAACAGGAATGCTAAGTGGGTTACCATTTCCTTCTCCAAAATTGACAAATAGTTGGAAACAAATTACACGTGGGCCCATGAAGAGGAATCAAACTGGAAGAAAAATAGACTAATGTAAAATATGGAAGAACTAATATACTAAATTATGAAAGGCAAAGATCTCAAGGTCAGGTTAATTTACAGGGCAAAACTATAGAACCATGGCTTATAAGCTTGGATGTCAAAGATATATAAATAGAAATTTAGCATGTAAAATCTGTGACTTAATCCTCTTAACTCTGATTTATGTCAAATCTTTTAGGAGAACTTTATCTACCTTTACATTTTTACAATTTAAGGGGATTGTGTAGAGTTTACCAGAGATCTTGAAAATTATGCAAAATATTGGAAAGTTGGAGCTTATGGTGAGAGATTAAGGGAACAAAGGTACATAGCATGAGAGGAAATGGTTGAAAGAGCTGAGAATAGCATGCATGTGTCTGAAAATTTTTCTTAAGAGGATTAAGAGCAAATGTTCTTCATCTCTATTAAATACAGAATTGGAAGAGCTAAGCCTTATTGTAACTTGAAGAATAAAAGTCAGAAATTTATCTGTCTGGAATGACGTGTGTGGTCTTCTTATAAAATGAGATGACAAAGCAATGAGGGTAATAGATTGACTTCCTAAGAATCTGCTGTGAAAAAGTTCTTAACCTTGTTCATACTGGAAGTAAAAAAACATGTTGACATTCACGACCTGACTGACAGTAGGAAATTGTAGAGAGGAATCAGAGCTTTAAAGGAGAGTTGCTTTGGTTGATTTTTTAGGTTCACTTGTGTGAGCTCTTTTTTAAGAACTTGCTCTGTGGAGGGCTCCTGGAGACTGTTGTGAGACAAAGCAGCCAATCCTTAGTCTCCTACATCATGTAGCCATCAGCATACAGCTAAAGAAAGAAATTTATTTTAGTCATGGTACTTGTGCAATGGAGTGAAAGTTAAAATATTGTTTTAGTATACAGTCAACCTCTTAAATCCATTTAATCAGCTTGAAAAGCGTTCATGGAAGTTGATTTTGGAGGGTCAACTTGCAACTTAGACAATGTCTATTTTTTTTTTAATGTATGAAATTATGTGCTCAGCATGTTGACATGTCATAATAATAGTACTTGCTTTGTGAAGTTTTAATGAGGATAAATGGAGTAATATTTGCAAGGCCCTTAGGATACTGCACCCAACAAGCATCGGTTACCTGTTAAACAAATAATCTCATTTACAAGAGGTCTTCCAGAAGTATTTTCTTCACAATGAGGCTTTCATTGTTTGGTGGCGATGAATCTAACGTTTGCACTTTTTACACAGATGAAATAGTAAATGAGCTAGCTGGGCAGTTTCTCTTAGGATTTAACGTGAAGTTATGTTGCATAGTAATAAAATCCACTCATAATTTGTAGCTAAGCACTCTAGGATTTTGTAGTTAATGAGACTTTTCTGGTCTTTGGCTATTGGAAATTTATATAGTAGTTTTAAATCCTCCTCCTGAAATGGATTACATCATTCATGACAATGGCTGAAATATTAAAGCCATTATTTTAGTTAGGAGCTTAAAACAACATTAGAGAAGATTTTTAAAAAAATATTTTGTGTTAAAGATGGCAATTACAATTTTTCAAAGAACAGTTAAGAACATTATTCATTTTAATAGTAGCATTAAATGGATTACTTTAGGGATTGAAATTGGGAAATCAAAGGATTTTGGGTGTCCTTTCTCAAACGTTTATCCATCTATTACTTTAGACTTGGGAAAAGGGAGGGAGGAGGGTGTGGAAGGGTGGGAAAAGAGAGAGGAGGAGGGAAATCAGTAAAATCAGTTGCAATTTGTGAAGGGTTCTTTGAGAAACTGATACCTTTTCTTAAGCAGTGGCATAGAATAAAAGCATCTCAACAAAAACTGAAGCATTGGATACTTTCATATGTTTACCTACCTATCTTAAAGATCAAACTGTAGCTATTATTTAACTTAAGACTGTTACAAGCTTTCCATTTGAAGGCTTGTAAGCTTTCCATTTGAGTTTGTACATAAAGTGATATATTGTGTCTGGGTGGGACAGAGTAAATATTTAATGGTTATTCATTGTTGCAAATCTCATTCCCTGGATTCCAGTAAATTTCCAGCTGTCAAAGTTATGTCCATAGCTGTGTCAAAAAAAAAATATTGTGTGTCTTTTTCAACCATGTGGATACTAACAAAATATCTTTGAAATTGTCAAGGAGGAATTCATATGTGATCCCTTAAAAAGAGAAATCTTAATGAGAGTAGTAGGTATAGAGAAAGCCTGTGGTGGAAGTAGGGGTTGATGGGATAGTTGGGCTAAGGGATTCAGCGAAGGTGTTTGAGTTGACTGACCTCGGGGTCTGCCTTCGCGGTGTTCAGAGTCAGAGTGAAGGGGCTGAGACCTGGGACAGCCCTCGAGGAGAAAGAACATGTTTGAGTTGAGAGGTAGGATCCCCTGCCCATTCACCCACTGCAGACATCTGCTCATTCACCCACTGCAGACATATTTATTGAGAGCCAACTCCCCTTTTTTTTTTTTTAAGAAAAAAGAAGTAATTATTCTTTAAAGTTTACTATCTCTAGACTCCTTAAGAGACAATCCTTTTGTCACAGACTGTCTCATAGATAGACTATGTTGTCTATAACATTTAACAGATGGAGCCGCTGAGAGCCAGAGACATTCCTTGCCCAGATTTAGTCCGTTTTGGTCTTTTTGTTCATAGAATTATCACTTAACATTTTGTGTGCTATTGATATTAACTTACATACTATAAATCCTTTCTGTCTTCCATCAGGGTGATAGATAAGGTCTAAAAGGCCAGGCTAACAAGAAATACTTGAGTACTTTTCCCTTCAGAGTCACCAGTTTTTTTTCTCTTTGATTTTTTCATTGCAGTGAAATTTAATATTAGATTTTATTTTTGTATCAATTGCTTAAGGAGAGGCAATGGAAAAGAAAAAAGAGTGCAGTGACTTTTCTGAGCTGGATGAGTTGTTGTCTTCATGTTCTTGGTCCTGTTCTTATTGTCCTTCCAGCCTTATCCTTACTACTTAGTTGTGATTGAGATGGTCCTGGTTGCAAAACCCCATACGAAAACTTCGCTGCAATACTGATTATTATCTTTATTTTATGGGAGCAAGTTTTTGTGTTTCGGAAATTCAAAATGACTCAGACTGTTCCATTATGTAATTATTTTGTGGAAAGAATTTGAGCTCAAATTTTCAGGTCATGGCTTACATGAAAACAACAATCTAAAAAAATCAGAAATATAAACACAGTTGGTGTAACATTTATAAATGTTTCAGCAATAGGCTTTGCCATGTGTAGCTTAGTATGTTTGGAAGCTAAAAAAAAAAAAATCATTCCAGTTGCTGCTGTTTAAAAATGTTTCTGTATTTTAAAAAAACGACAAAAGGTCAAAATATAAACACATGTTCCACATAAAAGTGAAGCCAAAAAGATACACTGTATACAGTGATTCCGGTATCCGTTTGGCTGGGGACTGACACTGTTTAATTTACATTAGCTGTTCCAAGATAGAATAGTTCATGGGAGTTTTACTGAGGGGATTTTTTTTTTTTTTTGGATAAAAAAGAAGGAAAAACTTGCATTTGTTTAAATACGTTTTAGTTAGACTCAAAAAGCATCTTTCCAAAAGGTTCTTAATTAAAACATGACTCAGCTGTTTCATTTCAGTTGCTATAGAAAGCTAATGTCTGTTAAATGATATTCTTTTTATTTAATCATTGTTAACATTTTTGGCTACTTAACTGCCAGGCCCTGAATAAGGCTATTATACATATCATTCAGCCCTCCCCAGAGTGAGTGGTAGAGTCAGGATTCGAACCTGACAGTCTTAAGTTCAAAGCCCATCTGCTTGACCACACACTTCAGTGTTAGTAACTCTTAGAGCAATAACATGGCTGAAAAGATCCACATATCAAAAAATAAGCCACCTACTTTTCGCTCTAAAAATTTAGTCTAGCTCAGCATTGATCTGGCCCTTTTGCAGTTTGCTTTTTCTCTCTGTTCTACCCAGATTAGCACTTCGTATGCTTTTCTTACATCAGCTCTATTTTCTTTTATTTTGCTGTGCTCTGAAGCTTATGAGATCTTAGTCCCTCAAGCAGGGATCAAACCCGGGCGTTCGGCAGCGAAAGCACAAAGTCCTAACCACTGGGCCATCGGGGAAGCCCCAGTACTTGGTGGACTTTCTAAAATCAATAAAATATTTATTTTTAGAAATGAACACCTCATATACTGAGCTGTTTAATTATCAATTTTTTTATTATGTACCCTCATTAGCAAAATTGCTAATGAGGGAATATAATGAGTATACACATCCCAAGTATGTCTTTATAAATGTTGTGCATATACCAGTATATTAACTTACTATGTATATGAGAAAGCGTTGTTGTTGTTGTTAACTCTTTTGCACCCCCGTCGACTTTAGCCCACCAGGCTTCTCTGTCCATTGGATTTCCCAGGCAGGATAACTGGGGTAGGTTGCTATTTCCTTCTCCAGGGGATCTTCAAGTCCAGGGATTGAACCTGTGTCTTCTGCATTGTAGGCAGATTCTTTACCACTGAGCCGTCAGGGGAGTCCCATGAGAAAGCATTCTACAATATAAATTTTGAAAGGGAGAAGTAAAAAGTCATTGTAAACAAGTTCTAATTTTTTCCTACACCCTTAAAGACTGCCTTGTACTCTGCCTGGGGGTGCATGACCCCATTTTGGAGACCACAATCCTAACAATTCAACTAAACTGATACTCTATTAATATATAAGCTGGCTGTAATAAACTTTGGCTTCCTCTTTTAAGCTCATGAATTATAAGGTCCTAGTGTGTGTGTGTTTGTCTTTTTTAAATAGACATTCATTAGGTAAGCTAATTGTTTAACTCAGCTGAAGTTTGGCAGAATAAAGAGGAGAATTCTATCTTATAAAGAGGAAATAAAATCATACTGCCTGACAGATAAGATCCAGGCTTTTTCTTTTAAATTTGTATTCCTATCTGTACCTTGAACTCCACCTAGATTATAGAGTACTAAGGTTCTTGGTACACATTTTGGGGATGTGATAAACAGAATCATACCATGTTATAGGTGTTTAGTTAAGAATCACTAAGTCATGGAAATGCTGTCTGAATTAGAAGAAAATTTAAAGTTCAAAATATTTTAAAAGATTAGGACCAGGCAACACCCTAAGGAGAAAAAAGTTAAAAATAAAATAGTTTAAAAGAAACGCAGTTACATAGGGTATAGTGGTAAAGAACCTGCTTGACTGTGCAGGAGACACAAGAGCCATGGGTGCGATCCCTGGGTCAGGTCATATAGTGTGGTTCAAGATTAATGTAGTCAAATATTCTTGCCTGAATTATTCTCTTGGTCCTAGGTACCCAGTCCTCTTTCCTTAGCTTTCTGCCAAATCCCAGTTTTTCTCCAAAGGTTAGCTTCATTTCATGCTTCCAAAATATCCTTACAAAATTCTCTGGTTGACATGAATGGTGTCAAAATGGCAGGAAGAAAGCTCCGTGGCTGTCAGATGTGCTCGGCACAGGCAGGCAGGGGTATGCAGTAATAAGCTCCTTCCCTCCTAGACTTTCCTGTGTGCATCTCACTTTGTTCACATTAGGTGGCCAAATACATCTTAATTAACCTCAAGTTGAATACTGAATGTCTAATAATAGTAAATGTCTGCAAGTGTGTGTTTCTGAAGTGATCGAAACCTTCTTGGGCATGTGAATATTTAAAATAGCCTCTTGATAGTCCTTTATATTTTAAACATTTTAAAGTATTTTCATGAACTGTAAAAGCCTTTGCTAGTCTTCAGTTTCGTAGTTTTAAACTTCATTATATTAAACAAAATAAGGCGGCATTATATTTTGGTCTGGTATTTGATCATTCTGCAAAATGCAAAGAACACAAGCATACAGGCTTGTCTTGCAGCTGAGAATTGCATATTCTCACTGAGTAGACGTTCTGATCTCTCTACACTCACCATGTCCCCGCTTCTGCTTCTGTGAGCCCTGCATTGCATCTCAAATGCATCTGTTGCCCCGAACCTGTTTTGTCCTTTTTTCTCTCCGTCTTCCCTCATTCCTACCACCTTGAAAGATGCTGCCTTTGTCCCTTTATTATGAGAATCCTGCTCACCCCCCAGGGCTGACTTGCTCTTTGGAACCCTCCAGTTTTAGCTGTAGTTCCAGCACAGACCTCCCCTCTCCTTAAGATTTGGTGTATCTACCTGCTTACCAGCCACCTCTGCTTGCATATTCTTCAGGCCGCTCAAATAATTTTGCCCTAAACTGAATGTGTTACCGTCATCTCCCTCAATTATTATTCCTTCCACTTTTCCCCTCCACTAATTTGATAAACATGGTCAGTCGAGCCCCTTTCCTCTGTCTCATACTTGTTAAGCCTGGGAGTTTATGGAAAACAGATTGCTTTTGGTGCTGAAAATTTTTAAAGTAACGCTGAAAAATCAGAAACAGTGAAAACTTTTTAAAAATATGCCCTGGCTTTGGCATAAGCTCTGGGTTTGAATCTTGATTCTGTCATTTATAACGTTTGGAACCTTGAGCAAGTTACTTTACCATCTATGCCTCAGTTTCCTCATCTGTGAAATGGGAATTATGACAGTACTTACCTCAGAGGGTTAAATGAATTAACTGTGTCTGAAATATATATGCCTTATATATGGGTTTGTTAAAAAGTGAGAAAAGGAAGGAAGGAAAGGCAAGTTTTAGAAGTCAGAACATGACAGTTTCTAAAAATGAAGTTTGAACACAGGGAGCTCAAGCTGGTGCTCTGTGATGACCTAGGTGGGTAGGGTGGGGGGTGGGAGGGAGGGGGTATATGTACACTTAGGGCTGATTCACATTTTTGTATAGCAGAAACCAACACAACATTGTAAAGCATTTACCCTTCAATTAAAAACAAATTTTAAAAAATGAAGCTTGATTGAGAATGTAAGACACTGGAGATTACTTTCAAGTCAGCATAAGTGTTAGGCACTCAGTCATGCCCGACTCTTTGTGACCCCACAGACTGCAGCCCACCAGGCTCCTCTGTCCATGAGATTTTCCAAGCAAGGATGCTGGAGTGGGTTGCCATGTCCTTCTCCAAGGGATCTTCCCAACCCAGGGATCGAACCCGGGTCTCCTGCACTGCAGGCAGATTCTTTACCAACTGAGCTACAAGGGAAGCCCTTCAAGTCAGCATAGTAATAGTAATTAAAGAAAAAGTTATGAATGAAAAGTATAAAACTAAAGTTTTTAGATCTTTCAGCTAAGTGTTTCAAACTTCAAAACCCCTTGCTCTTTTAAATCTCAAGTCCTCCTTTAATTCTATTTGAAATGCAAGGTAAATAGTCTGACTTTAAAAAAAATAAGGGAAAGAAAGCAATGGGATAATGCTTTGCTTTGCTTTCACACCATCTCCTTCCTTGAGAATCAGTGTTTAACTGGTAGAATAAATATATTTGTGTGTGTAAAATCTCCCAGTTTATGGTTTTATTCAAGTTTTAATAAGTCATTTTAAAACAACTTGGGAAAGAGTAGGTAGGGTTATTGATAATAAGTACTTTATTTAAATGAGGCAGATGCTTATAGTAAAAACATGAATGTGTGCCTGAAATATAAATTGGAAAAATTGGTTGCATTAAATTGACAGCTTGTTGTCATTTCCTTATGTCATAATATTTATGAAAGAAAGCTTGTGGTGGGACAAACTTTTATACCTAAGTTTTATGTTAGAATGATTTCATTCTGAAAACCCATCATTCTGTACTTGCTCCAATACAAATTACTATCTTAATAGATTTTTAGAAAGAAAAAGACAGTTCTTTTGGATCTTTGTTTTTACATGGAGTTTTTCACAGGTCTTTGATATCTTATTTGACTGTCATTAACAACAGTTTATCCACTAAGCAATATTGGGATCTTTGATTCCTAATAATTCCTTAAAAAGAATTCAAAAGATATTTTAGTGCTCAAATTTTAAGAAAAACTCATCTGTAAAAGGATATTTTGTGAAATATATTTTAGGAGCACATTTAGCATTGAAAGAGTACAAAGCTTCAGTTATGCAAGATGAATGAATTCTGGGAATCTAAGTATACAGCAGGGTGACAGTTACCAGTTCTGTACTGGATGCTTGAAATCTGCTGAGAAAGTTGATCTTAATTAAAATCTTCACACATACAGAATGGTGACTATATAGAGGTGATAGTTAAATTGTTTAGCTTCATTGTGGTGATTTTTTTCACAGTGTAATCATAGTTTTTATATGTCAAAGGTAACAAAGTAAAAAAAAAAAATGCAATGTAAACTAATCTGGTTGGACTGAGAGTATTGAGAGATTTTTATCTCCAAAACCAAGTAGAGCAGAAATTTTCTTTCTCTCTCTCATTCTCTTTCTTTCTCTTTTTTTTAAATTATGAAGTGTTTCCAATATACAAAAATGAATACCCATATAAACCATCCCTTGACTCTAACAGATTCTAACATTTTAACCCTTCAGATTTTTTTTTCTTTTAAGAAAATAATTACACATACAGTAGGAGTCTCCTTGCGTGTCCCTCTCTTATCCCATTCTCTTAACTTCCTTCTCCATACATAACCACCACTATGATGAACTTGGTGTCTATATTTCCTATTTTTGTTTTTGTACTGTTACCTCAAAGGCATCTATTTATAGATTAGGAATGCTATTTTGCATATATTCAAATTTTGTATAATTGTGCCACTTATAAAAGTTTCATTTATGTAAATTATCATCCTTCAGCTTATTTTTGGGAACCGTGTTTGAGATGATATTACATTGATTCATGTAGCCCTTGTTTACTTCTTTTAAACTGTTAGTATACCCTTATGTAAATAGACAGTTTATCCATTCTTTGATAAATATTTTGCTTGTTTCTAATTATTTGTCATTACAGTGCTGTGATGAGCATAATGTGTGTGTGCATGTATGTGTATTGTGCAAATGTACTCGAGTTTTTTAAAGTGTGGGGACCCCTGGAGGACCATTCCTCTCCTATTCCTTGACCTTTTCAGGGAGTCTATGGATTGAAAATAATAATAATAATAATATATAATAAGTTCTTTGCCCTCCTCCTCATTCTCTCATAAGTATATAGTGGAATTTTCCAGAGGGTGCATAATGTATGCTATTGCAGCAGACTGAGTGAAGAAGTAGATACAAGAACCCAACTGTCTTCTATTATGCCAGATTTGTAAAAATGTAAAATAGTCATTATTTTTATTAATTTTTTTTGTTTTGGAGAATGTAGTTATTTTCCATAAGAACATGTTGTTTATAATAATGTGTAGTTGTCTTACTGTTCATTTTTAAGTGAAATAATTTTAAAACAATTTTAATTTCTTATACAATATATATTCATGACTATCACCCATGTAAACAAATAATTTTTAAGAATGTAAAGAGATTTTCAGACTGAAGTTCGAGGATTGCTGCTCCAGGTTATATATCTAAGTGTAGAAAGGCTAGTTGGAGGGAACACCCGGCTTTCACTGTACCTCATTTTGCCTTATTTGCTCTGCAAAGCTATTATCCAGTTTTCACCCTCAGCAGTTGTGTAAGAATTTCTAGTTCTGCACATTCAAGCTACCATTTGATGTTGTCGGATTTTAAGCAACTTTGCCAATAGGATGGATGTTACCTCGCGATCTCGTGAATTGAATTTGCTTTTCCTTGATTACTGTTGATCTTGAACATCTTTTTTATGTTCACTGATTATATTTGTAGTTCATCTTCTGTGAAAAATATTTTTTATTGCCATTTTTCCTATCTGACTGTGTTGTTCTTACTGATTTGTATGGGTATTATTCTTTTTCCTTCCCCTTCCACCCATCCATCTTCTGGTCACTAATTCTTTGTTGGTAACATGCATTAAAAAATATCTTATCCCAGTCTTGGGCTTGTCTTTTCATTTTGTTTACAGTAACTTAGGTTGAACAGAGTTTTCTTTGTTTTTTCCTCTAGTGTTATTGAATATAATCAACATACAGCACTGTTTAAGTTTAAGGTGTCCAGCATAATGGTTTGATTTATGTACATCATAAAATGATTACCACACTAGGTTTAGTGAACATCCATCATCTCATATAGATGTAAAATAAAAGAATACTTTTTTCCTTATGATGAGAACTCTTAGGATTCACTCTCTTAACAACGTTCAAATATAACATACAGTAGTGTTAATTATATACATCTTATTGTGCATTACATCCCTAATACTTACTCATCCTCTAACTGGAAGTTTAAACCATTTGACTATCTTCATCCAGTTGCTCCTTCTCTCAACCTCTGCCTCTGGTAACCATAAATCTGATCTCTCTATGAGTTTGTTTATTATTTGTTTGTTGAAGAATAATTGACCTACAACAAACATTCTGTTAGCTCCTGGTGCATAAAATAGAGATTTGCTATTTCTACACGTTGCAGATTGATTACCACAATAAGTCTAGTTACCATTGGTCATCATACAAAGATTATCAATACATCATTATTGATTATATTCTCCTTGCTGTATATTTCATCCACATGACTCATTTGTTTTGTAAATGGAAGTTTACCTCTTAATTTCCTTCACTTGTTTCACTCTTTTCACTCATGTTCATGCCTTTTCACTCAAGAACAGAATTTCTTGATTTTATCATAGGCCAACATTAATCCCTTTCATCATACTTACACTTTTTTGTGCCTTAAGAAATCCATCTCTGCCCCACATTAAAAAGATAATCTCTTCATTTTCTTGTAAAAATGAAAAAGTCTTCAGTTTCACACTTAAGGTTTTAATCTATCTATAATTTATTTTTGTGCATGGTGTGAGATAAGAATTTCATTTCATTTTTTAAAAATATGCATCTTTTTTTTACCATTTCCCTCACTGACTTTTAAACATCAGTTTCTCATTTTTATGTGAATGTACTTAAAGGCTATTCTGTTCTATTCATTTGTCCAGTCTTTCATTTTAATATTTTTATCTTAATATGACTTTATATGGTCCTGATACATGGTAGGGTAATTTTTACTTTATTTTTTGGGACCAAAGTTATTGCAGATGGTGACTGCAGCCATAAAATTAAAAGACACACTTACTCCTTGGAAGAAAAATTATGACCAACCTAGACAGCATATTAAAAAGCAGAGACATTACTTTGCCAACAAAGATCCATCTAGTGGGCTATGGTTTTTCCAGTAGTCATGTATGGATGTGAAAGTTGGACAATGAAGAAAGCTGAGTGCCAAAGAATTGATGCTTTTGAACTGTGGTGTTGGAGAAGACTCTTGAGAGTCCCTTGGACTGCAAGGAGATCCAACCAGCCCATCCTAATGGACATCAGTCCTGAATATTCATTGGAAGGACTGATGCTAAAGCTGAAACTCTAATACTTTGGCTACCTGATGCGAAAAACTGACTCATTGCAAAAGACCCTGATGCTGTGGAAGATGGAAGGCGGGAGGAGAAGTGGACAACAGAGGATGAGACGGTTGGATGGCATCACCCACTCAATGGACATGAGTTTGAGTAAATTCCAGGAGTGGTGATGGACAGGGAGGCCTGGCGTGCTGCAGTCCGTGGAGTCGCAAAGAGTCAGACACGACTGAACTCAACTGAACTGAACTGAAGTAATTTTTACCATATTTTTCTTCAGAATTGTTTAACTACTCATGGGCTTTTGTTATTCCACAGAACTTTTAGGATAAGCTTCTTTCAATGATATTGAATCTTCCTGTCCATGAACATTGCATATCTCCATTTAATCAGTTTTCCTTTCATTTCTACAGTGTTCTGTAATTTTCTCTACTAAAGGATTTTCTTGTCTTTTCTTAACTTTATTTCTAAGTTACTTGTTATTTTTTGTTGCTATTATAATTGTGATTTTTTTTCCCTTACATATTCTAATGTATTTTTACTGAAATATATATAAGGAGCTGTTAAATCTCAATAATAAAAAGCCTCTAATCAAACTGAGCAAAAGACTTAATAAAGAAGACATAAGAATGGCCAATAAACCCATGGGAGAGTGGTCAGTATCTTTGGTTATTAAGGAAATTAACATTAAAATCATAATGAGATTCCACTAAGCACACAAGAATAGCTAAAATAGAAGACATGTCTTATATTAGCAAAGATACAGAGTAACTGAAATTCTTGTTTATTCCATGAGAGTATGAAATGGTGCAAGCAAGAAATCAGCAGGTTTTTTAAGGTTAAACATTTATTTACCTGGGACCCAGCAGTCCTGGGTATCTGCAGTGCTGTACTTGGTCACTCAGTTGTGTCTGAGTCTTTGCAGCCTCTGTGGACCATAGCCTGCCAGGCACCTCTGTCCATGGGGATTCTCCAGGCAAGAATACTGGAGTGGGTTACCATTCCCTCCTCCAGGGGATCTTCCCAACCCAGGGATCAAACCCGTGTCTCCCACATTGCAGGCAAATTCTTTACCATCTGAGACACCAGGGAAGCCCATGAATACTGGAGTGGGAAGCCTGTGCTTTCTTCAGGGAATCTTCCTGACCCAGGAATCGAATCAGGGTTTCCTGCATTGCAGACAGATAGTTTACCAGCTGAGCTACCAGGGAAGCTCCTTCTAGGTATCTACATGAGAAATGCACATGTTCACAAAAAGATTTGTATAAAAATATTTATAGAAGTTTTATTCAGAATGGCCCAGATTGGAAAAAAAATAATCAACAGGAGAAGATAGGCAAAGTGTAGTACATTCACACAATGAAATACTACTCAGCAATAAAAAAGAACAAACTATTGATCTTCTCAGCAGTGAGAAAAAATCTCACATTTGTATGAAATTCAGAGACAGGCAAAACTAAGCTGTGGTGGTAGATAACAGTAGTTTCCTAAGGGATGGTGGGAATTGACTGTAAGGAGTTGGTGGAAACTTGCAGGGGTGTTGGGAATGTTTTGCATGTTGATTGGAGTGTTGGTTACATAGGTGTGCACATTTGTCAGAACTCTGTGAATTGTGCACTTCATTTTATGTCATTTCCACCTTGATTACAAATAAAACTGTTTGAAACATAGATGTTCTTAAAAGCCTCTTTCCCACATTTTAATTGAAAAGTGCTTTTGCTTTCCACACTGATTAACTTATGAAAGTTTTCATTATTTTTGTTGGAAACTAGCAACTGGGTTGAATTTTTCTAATTATGGGTCGTAAATAGGATTGCATTTTACTGTTTGTACAAAAAGTCAAAGGCCAGTGTAACTCTACTGTTTTAAAGTTGATTTTATGTTCCAGCCAGTACAGTATTTTATGAGTTTCATAAACTTAATGTGTGTATAAATTATCACTTACATTTGTCCAAATAATCTATAAGTATCAGGAAATAACCTTATATTAATTTTTTGATAGCACTATTCATTCAGTATTTGTTGAGTTAAATATGTATTAAGCAGAGTTCTAGGTGCTGGGTATACAGTAGTGAAACAGACAAGAAAGGATGCTGCCCTCTCAGTAGCATGGGAGGAAACACACAGTGAACATAACACACAGGATGGTTGGATGGCATCAACAAATCAGTGGACATGAGTTTGAACTAACTCCAGGAGATAGTGAAGGACAGATAAGCCTGGCGTGCTGTAGTCCATGGGGTCGCAAAGAGTTGGACACTACTGAGCTACTGAACTACAGCCACAAAAGGATAGTGCTGACCACTTGGAACACAAAGAATGATGTGATTTGAGAGGACCTGCATGGGGTTAAACTGAGTATTCTGAGAAAATCCTCTTTTTTTTAAGAGGCATTTGAGCTGAGCCTAGAATAGCAGGAACATCATTCTATGAAGACAAGGTGGTGTTTTCTGAAACCGTACTTTTGTGATTAGGCCAACCTTAATCACATTTCCTGATGGTTTTGTCTTCACTTCAGAGCCCTTATATTTTTCTTAACTACTCTTTTTTGGGTCTGGTTTTATTGTGCCTTCAGGGATGTGTGAGGATTTGAACTCTCCTAGCTTTTGGTTTTTTGTACTGTTCTTAGTGGTATAGTCTGGACTGTTCACTCTTAGGGACAAAAACATTAGTCTCTGTAAATCTGCCCTTTGCACATATTTGATCTTACAGGTTTAGAAGAGACAGTTTTAGCATATGCAGAAGCAGAGATTGCATTGATGTAGTTTTGACAATGGCTTTTCCCATCTCCAGTTTTTCTTCAGAGCCCACATTTCAAAATCCTTAAAGTATTGGGAGCCTCTTTCTGGACATTGTTATTACATCAGCTCTGCGTGTGGCTTTATAAGCTTAGCTACCTTAAGACTTTTGTAGCTAAAGCTGAATTTTTCTTTCTGGTCCTAAGAGGGGATTTTTGGTAAAGTCCTCATGAATTAAGTGGAGAATCAAGTTCACTCATAAGCAAAAGTAAATGAAGAGTGTTTTTTCCCCAGGGTAATAGTTATATTCTATTACCTTGGTATTTTAGAATATCAGTTATATTTTGAGGAGTTTGCTTTGTGAATAGAAAGAATGAGACTGTGCATCTCTTTAGTGGTCCTTAAAGGTGGCATTTTACAAAAACTAAATGTCTGTATTTCATCTCATTCTGCCGCACTCCAGCCATGCTCCATGTATATGGGTAGATAGGACAGCTAAATCTCACGCTATATGATCAAAAAGGAAAAAGAAAACTGGTCCCTCAAACACTTGCTTCTCAAACAGTTCCCATCATGTCTGGTCAGAAGTACTTTGAGGGGACGTGGCTTTAACAAAGACACAGAAAATAAATAAGTGGTCCTTTGCAATGTCAGAAAGTAAGCATGTATAAAGAAGTTTGAAAATTGTGTTTGTTTGGTTAATTAGCACAGTATTTCAGATTTTGTTGTTTATTTGCTTTTGTTGCTGTTGATCTTTTAAAGAAGTTAAATTTTCCTTCCTTCAAAGGTAAGCCTTATAGCTCAGGCATAAGAGAAATTTACTCTGAGCCAAGTATTTATTCTGTCAAAAATAATTACCTAACATGGTTTCAGTTGACATAATTTCTAGAATCTTTTATTTAGAGAGCAGATTTGGAAAATGTTTATTCTAGAAAAGGTGACTCATGAGGCTGGGGATGTTAATTATTGTGCTGACTCCAAGACTGTTGTGTATGTCTTACTTCAGGGTACATGAACTCTTTTCTGCAAAAAGTATTTAACCAATGTGTCTACAGTATAGATAGGGTGGCTCTGTGTGTGTGTGTGTGTGTGTGTGTGTGTGTGTATTTAATGACCATAAATCACAACTCAGGGCTCTTATTTCTTTACTTGGATGGGACTTCTTTCCCAGCATTATGCTCAGACATGCAAACTATCTGTATGACTCTCAACCTGGCTTTTCTTTTTGAAGGCCAAACTCATTGGTTCATGCTTTCAGTTGACTGCATTTGTTTTCATAGAATTTCTTGACTTTTCTAGTTTTCTGTGAAATTTCTCTTTTACCTAAATCTTCCTGTTAGTGTAGCTGCTTGTGTGGTGTAAGCCCTTGCAGCCGTAGTATTTGAAAATACCTTCCGACTCGGTCAAGCTCTTCAGAGGCAAGGACTCTGTCACATTCCCAGTGCCCAGCATCCACATCCGATGAACAGCAGCGTAAGTGGGACAAGGAGACTTGCTCTGTTTACTTCACAGAGTTGATGGATTCACCCACAGCTGTTGATTCAGTGCCTCTTATCTGCCAAGCACTGCTTATCTTGGGCTTCAGGCAAAAAGAAGTGAGAAGATAAGCAGGTCCCGCTGGCACTGGCGGGGAGTCACAGGTGTGGGAGGTTGTTTTCCCTGCTAGGAATAGAGAGGCTTATTCAGCCATCTCAAGTAATAGAGCGTTTTTCTTGTAAGGATGCTCCGGGATTAAAGACGACTTGGATCAGCTACACTTCTGTGTCTCCTGGGGGTGGAGGAATTAAGACCCATCTAGTTTGGAAACTGACAGAATCTCTGGTTAGATAAGCACGAAGATATTCATAGGAACACAGGACTCTCAGTATTCTGATGGAATGGTACTTGGGAGAAAGTCAAACCTATATAAACATTTCTGTATTATCCCTTGAGGATTCATTAAGATCATAGGTTATATCTGTTTCAAACGTTAGAGGCATTTAGTATATTCTTAAATCATATTTGTTTGTTTCTCTAGGCAGATAGTACAGTTGCTATATTTTTCCTTCTATATTCTCCTAATATTGAGGGGGGGGGTGTATGTGTATAAATACACTCCTGGAATATCCATAGAATAGGAAAGTGAAAGTCGCTCAGTCATGTCCCACTCTTTGTGACCCCATGGACTATACAGTCCATGGAATTCTCCAGGGCAGAATACTGGAGTGGGTAGCCTTTCCCTTCTCCAGGGGATCTTCCCAATCCAGGGATCAAACCCAGGTCTCGCACATTGCAGGGTGCATTGTTTACCAGCTGAGCCACAAGGGAAGCCTGAGATTACTGGAGTGGGTAGCCTATCCCTTCTCCAATGGATCTTCCCGACCCAGGAGTCAACCCGGGGTCTCCTGCATTACAGGCAGATTCTTTACCAACTGAGCTTTCAGGGATCCATAGAATAAGAAAATCTAAAGGTGGAAACCAAGAGTCTGCGAAAACCTACTTTGACTTAGCAAATTTTAAAACATCATCTGTTAACTTTTGTGTGAATTTGTTCTGCTCTTTACTTTGTATATTTAAAAAATGGTAATGTTAAAATTGGTAATATTAGCTTACAATAAATAAGCATCGATCTTTTATATTTGAATAGGAATTTATAGTTCATCAGTTCAGTTCAGTCGCTCAGTTGTGTCCGACTCTGTGACCCCATGCATCGCAGCACTCCAGGCCTCCCTGTCCATCACCAACTCCCAGAGTTTACTCAAACTCATGTCCATCAAGTTGGTGATGCCATCCAGCCATCTCATCCTCTGTCGTCCCCTTCTCCTCCTGCCCCCGATCCCTCCCAGCACCGGGATCTTTTCCAATGAGTCAACTCTTTGCATGAGGTGGCCAAAGTATTGGAGTTTCAGCTTCAGCGTCAGTCCTTCCAATGAACACCCAGGACTGATCTCCTTTAGGATGGACTGGTTGGACCTCCTTGCAGTCCAAGGGACTCTCAAGAGTCTTCTCCAACACCACAGTTCAAAAGCATCAATTCTTCGGTGCTCAGCTTTCTTCACACTTCCAACTCTCACATCCATACATGACCACTGGAAAAACCATAGCCTTGACTAAATGGACCTTTGTTGACAAAGTAATGTTTCTGCTTTTTAATATGCTATCTAGGTTGGTCATAACTTTGCTTCCAAGGAGGAAGCGTCTTTTAATTTCATGGCTGCAATCACCATCTGCAGTGATTTTGGAGCCCAAAAAAATAAAGTCTGACACTGTTTCCACTGTTTCCCCATCTATTTGCCATGAAATGATGGGACCAGATGCCATGATCTTAGTTTTCTGAATGTTGAGCTTTAAGCCAACTTTTTCACTCTCCTCTTTGACTTTCATCAAGAGGCTTTTTAGTTCCTCTTCACTTTTTGCCATAAAGGTGGTGTCATCTGCATATCTGAGGTTATTAATATTTCTCCCGGCAATCTTGATTCCAGCTTGTGCTTCTTCCAGCCCAGTGTTTCTCATGATGTACTCTGCATATAAGTTAAATAAGCAGGGTGACAATACGCAGCCTTGACGTACTCCTTTTCCTATTTGGAACCAGTCTGTTGTTCCATATCTAGTTCTAACTGTTGCTTCCTGACCTGCATATAGGTTTCTCAAGAGGCAGGTCAGGTGGTCTGGTATTCCCATCTCTTTCAGAATTTTCCACAGTTTATTGTGATCCCCACAGTCAAAGGCTTTGGCATAGTCAATAAAGCAGAAATAGATGTTTTTCTGGAATTCCCTTGCTTTTTCGATGGTCCAGCGGATGTTGGCAATTTGATCTCTGGTTCCTCTGCCTTTTCTGGCACTTTCAAAGATGTTTATTTTTCCTTAAAAACCCTCTTGAATTAAGGAGGGCAGAACTTACCTTGCATATTTTTAAAGTTGAGAATTTAGCTCAAAGTTACACGATTCATCCACGGTTTCCTGGAAGGCCATGGGGCTCGCAGTGGAGCCCACACCTCCTGACCCTTGTTGGTGCCCAGTGGTGCGTCCTTCCTCACCTTCCTCCTGCTCCTCTTCCCTGTACTTGGGTTCTTGGAGAGAAAACACCCAGCACACCCTGCCCAGATGCACATTGCTCTATTTCCAGTGAGGCCTCCACCCTGAATCTCAACCTTCTTCCCTATTTTGGCTGCTGGACTGGAAAAAAAGAAAAATTGTGAAGGTTACTGTTGGTTTGCCAAGAGCTGATGCAGGAAACACTTGTGTTTTATCTCTGCAAGTGGATATGAAGGGATATGGTTATGAGGGATTGGATTTTTGGTAATTTTGTCAAAACCTAGTGTTTACCTTGACAACTGCATAACACAGGCTTGGTACACCCATCTTTGAACTACGCAGTCCCGTGCCCCATTTACTGTGGGACACAGAAGTCATTGTCATGGAACCTCTCTACCCACAATTTAAAATTTTACATAATTTCTAGGAAAAATATAAAGGAGAAACAAAGGCAAGTAATTTATAGTAATGTGCTGCAGTAGGCTTGTGGTTACATGTACACAGGGAAACATAGTTAGATTCTCCCACTTACTTGTAGAATCACTAAGAATATGAAAGCTGCAAATGTAATCTAATCAGGTGTATTCTACTGGCCATTCAGATACCCCAATTATAGTAGTGACATGATTTTTTGAAATGATGAACGAATGTTAGTATAATTCCAAACAAAACAAAATTACCAGAAATGCACCCAATTCCTTTGATTTATGTTGTATTTGTGTTGCAGAAAATTTTATGTATATTAGAACTGCATCTAATAATTGAATATATTTTTAAAAATAATCTTATTTATTGATCTTTTGGCTGTGCCGGGTGGGTCTCCGTTGCTGCACGGGCTGGGCTTTTCTGTAGTTGCAGCAAGCAGGAGCTGCCCTCGAGTTGCAGCGTGCAGGCTTCTCGTTGTGGTGGTTTCTCTCGTTGTCGAGCCCCGGGCTCTAGAGCACAGGCTCAGTAGTTGTATTGCATGAGGTTAGCTGCTCCACAGCATGTGGGGGTCTTCCTGGACCAGGGATCACACCTGCGTCTCCTGCATTACCACTGAGCCACCAGGGAAGCCCTGCACTTAAATAGTAAACTCTGTTGGAATCTAGTCTCAGATGGTTGTAAGCTGACTTGCTTGCCAACATGAATGTCCAGTTGGATATGTGAAAGCATGAATGTTGTGGCATTTAGGACAGTTCTTTGTTGTATAGAACTGTCCTGTACATCATCTGTCAAATGTCAGAGGTGTCCTCTGAATTATTAAGACGGTTGAAAAAATTGCCCCACAAACTTCAAGTACACCTCCCAGAAGGCAGTGTCACTTCCTTGAAAATCTTGTCTCTGCCTCCAACACTTCAGAAAGACACACAAACCTGAGGGACCCCAAGGGAACAAGGACATCCCAGAATTTCAGACCAGAAGCTAGTTATGCTGTGACTTCATATCTAGAGGAGAGGCTGGAGCAGGAGGCAGAGTTTCTGCTGTGTTTTCACCCCAGAGCTGAGATATGCTTTTTATCTTCATCTTGCTCTGGTCAGCCTGTACTGTCTATTCTGCATTCTTGTGGTTGAAGTTTCTTGCACTCTTTCCTTTCCTGTCCTTATGGCTGGCCTGGGGAGGCTTCCTTTAGACTAGGTTCTGAAGGAGTTGTGAAAAAGAGATTGGAAAGTATCCAAGAAAACTGGTGGACATTTTTGTGTGTGTGTGATATCTAAAATATAGCTACAGTTTATCTGATGAAAGATTTTTATATAAGTGATTTGTGATTTTGCAGCTATATGGCTGAATTAATTTGGTATGTAAATAGTGGAGATTTTGTATCTTGATCGTTTGAGAGGATATGATTTTGCTATAAATTATAGTATTTTAATAATTGGGTTTCTGAATTATTTCAGAGAATTAACCCTCATTAAAAGTGGAGATCAATATGGGAGGGAATACTTACCTATTACTTTGTGATTTCAGGTGTCAGTATTTTTGCTTTCTGCTCTTGGTGGGAAGCATTTTGGTGCTAGAAGTACTTAAGTTCAAATACTCAAGTTCTGCCACAGCGTGGCTGTGTGATCTAAAGCAAACTAATCAGTATCTCCGAGCCTTACTGTAAAATGTTGTCATCAGTAATGTGGAGGTGCTGATATTTAAAGGCATAGTTGCATGCATTAGTGTAAAACATCTGACATAATTTTCTTCTAGTACTTAGTCCTAAGCATCTGTAATTTTTGTGCTGTTTGACATAATGCGACAAAAATTTTAGTCTTCTTTTTTTACTTGACCTATTTCCATAGTGTAAACCGTCTTTATAATGACTATTTTAAAAGTATTGAAGTGTTAGAAAGTATTACAGTAGACCCATGACTTCCTGCTACTTAAATACACTCTGTAGTTAGTACCTGATGTTCTTTCTGTATATAATATGAACTGTAAACTTACCTGCTTCTATCAAGAATAAAAGCTTTAAAGAAATACCTCATTTCTTGAGATAGTTATAAACAAAACCAAGAAGAAACAACAGAGCTGAGTTGAGTGTGGGAAGTGGGCCAAGGGTGGGCTTACCAGTGGAACAGGATGCTCCCACACCCAGCATGAAATTATAGCCTTCTGCAGACAGATTTGCATGTCATGGACTTTTGGGTTGAACACAAACATTGTTAACTCTACAAATATTAAATCTGAGAATATCAACAATATACTCTCTTTACCTAATAATGATATCAGCATACGTGAGCATTAGTTTTGTTTCCAGATTTTTTCACTGTGAAAATGATGCTGTTAAATCGCTTTTTCCTTTTCTAGTAATATTTCTTTGGGATAACTCTCTTAAAAGTTGAATTACTTTTTTAAAGAAGACAAACCTTTTATGATACTTCATGTAATTGCCAAATTGTTTATAAAAATATTATATAGATTTGTACTGTACTAGGTAAGTAGTTTCAGCCACACATAGCTAGGGATTTTCATTTAAAGAGTTTTGGAGGCACTAATTTAACAGATGAAATATTGATTTTAATTTATATTTCCTTGTCTAGTATTAAATTTAAACACTTAATTTTCATATATTTAGGTATTTCTTCTAGCACTTGTTATTCATTCATATCTTTCTCCTATTTAACTTATGGGCTCATTAACAGTTTAGTTCCTTTTCAGGGTTTTGGATAAATTCGAATTTTATCTAAGCATATTATCCCACTTTTCTCTTTCAGCTCCAGTAATAAACCGATTTACAAGGCGTGCCTCAGGTAAGTCTCCTTATGGATTTTGCTTACTAATGGTGACATTTTAAAAATGGATTGGATAAGAAGGTATGAAAAGAATAATTGCTATAGAGTAATAACTTATTTATCAGTCATTTTCCCAGAAAACAGCCATATGATAAAGTCAAGAACTAGGAAGTAAATAGAAATATCCTCTGAGTGCCTCAACTTAAAATTCCACTGTGGCTAATGTATGGAGACTCTTACCCAAATTTGTTTATTTCTGTGCTTGATAAATTACTAATTACATGGTTATCTGGTTTGCCAGCCACAGTTTAGAAGAAGTGATTTAGAACTTGGGTAAAAGTGAAATCACTCAGCCGTGTCTGACTCTTTGTGACCCCACAGACTGTAGCCCACCAGGCTCCTCTGTCCATGGGATTCTCCAGGCAAGAATACTGGAGTGGGTTGCCATTCCCTTCTCCAGGCAATCTTCCCCACCCAGGGATCAAACCTGGGTCTTCCACATTGCAGGCAGATTCTTTACTGTCTGAACCACCAGGGAAGGAGACTCGAAACGGCAAGGGATGATAGTTTTTAATAAAGACATGAAAACTCATAACACTGAGATATAAGAACTTGTCATCATGGAGCCATTTAGAACAGGACAAATTGCTTTATGTTTGTTGGTGTCCTAGAGATACCTTAGTAACCTCCTGCATATTCACACTGAGGGAGACCTTAGCCATTGGCAAGAATTTAAATTTGGTTCCCTACACTGGATACTCCCCCCATGGCTCAGCAGTAAAGAATCTGCTTGCAATGCAGGAGATGTGAGTTCAATCCCTGGGACAGGAAGATTCCCTAGAGGAGGGTATGGCAACCCGCTCCAGTATTCTTGCCTGGAAAATCCTGGGCAGAGGAGCTAGGCGGGCTATAGTCCGTCAGGCTGCAAAGAGTCAGATGTGATTCAAGCGACTTAACACGCATTCACACTGGGTACCACCTACATTACATGGGTGGGTAAGTACAGGACACAGCTGAAAGCATTTCTATCCTAAGTGAGTTTGGGCATTGAAATGGATAAATTATTGTTTGGAAAATTCACCTCTGTGAAATACCTTCTTCTCTAAAGATAGAGGACAAATGAAGTACTACCATGTTTGATTTGAAAAAAACAACATTCTTTTATTTATAGCTAAGTTTTTTGGTTGAAAAACACAAGATAAAATTCAAACATCATCTTGACATTTATACAATACAAATGAGTCATTTATTTCATAAAATTATCTCCTTTCCATATGTGCTATATTATTAAAGGTGTTTTAAATTGAGTTTTGTATTTAATTTGTCAACAGTTCTGGTATAATTTACTCTTGCTATGTGGTGACCAGGTCTATAAGGAATAAGACAGGGATTAGGAAAATATATTCTATTGGGATGGTATCTGCTTTATCCTTGTGAGCTTTTTGTAATGTCAAGGCATATCTATTTTAAATGTTGGAAACAAAGAGTAGATTATAATGCCTTTTGTGGAATGAGAAATTATGTTTTTGTCAGTAAGGCATCAATCAGACTTTATCCCAAAGTAGAGCAATCAAGAGTGATCTTATTCTGGTGTAATACATAGCCTTTTGTCAACAGTGGTAAAAACAGAGAGGAACAATAAGAGAGAATCAGTGGTGTGATATCTTGTCTTCATGATGTGAGAGTCTTTCCATAGAAATGTGATTAAAACTCTTAGAATAAATTATCTCCCTTTCTGCCTGACATGAGACATTATTTCTGGGCAAATTCCATTAACATTTGTTGTTCAGTATACTTACCATTGGTTGATAGATCCAGGGCTCGGTAGGTTCCTGAGTGGAGTCTTAACTACTAGACTACCAGGGAAGTCCTAGTGTAGGTTCATTTTGAAACAACATTTCAGCCCCTACCACCACAGCTAAATCTCTGTCCATTGTATCTCAGGAAAATTGGCTGGAAATGCAGATAACATGGAACCCCAGCAAAGAAATACACATTCAAGTCAGATGTTGCATTTTTTCCCCTAGAGTGACAGGTAATAGGAAATGTGAAAACAGCAGGAAGCAACTGAAAGAAAAATGAAATGATATCAAGTTCAGAGCCATGTTACAAAAACTTTTAAAGGTGTAAGTATTGTGCTGTGGTTAGTCGCTCGGTCGTGTCCGACTCTTTACAACCCTAGTAATATAACATTCTGGAGAGCACTGTAGGAATGAACTTTGACATTGATTATTGGGAGGAAAAGACAACTGGCTTATGGAGTATCCTGGTAGGTCAGGGACTGTGCTAAGCATCTTATACACATTTCAGTCTTTCAGGCAAGGGAAATAAAATATTTACTACCTTAGATAAAAAGAACAATCACGGAAACTTTTTTGACAAAGAAGTAAACAGAAATAGCCTTAAGGCATCTTGAGGAGGAAATTCTTTAGTTCTCTTTGTAAATTTAATTTAGTGGCTAAAAGTAATTTAATTTAGTAGTAGAGATAGACTTCAATTTCTTTTGAAATAGCATTTCCAAAAAAATAACAAAAATAGATACCCACTTAAAATAGAGAAATTCATATTTGATAATTAAAAATATTTATTGGGATATCTTTTTTTGATGACATTTTAGTTCAGAAATACTTTTCAGAAATAAACTATAAATTTAAATTTGTAATGTGAGACCTGTAACTTAAGGGAAAAAAATTACGTCAGGTAAAACCAACCAGATGTATAGGATATAAAAATTTATTTCTTATTTCTCTATTATTTTTAAGTGAGGGCTTCCCTGTAGTTCAGATGGTAAAAAAATCTGCCTGCAGTGGAGGAGACCTGGGTTCGATCCCCGGATTGGGAAGTTACCTAAGAAAGGAATGGCAACCCACTCCAATATTGTTGCCTGGAGAATCCCATGGACAGAGGAGCCTCATGGGCTACAGTCCATGAGGTCGCAAAGAGCAGGGCACGACTGAGTGACTAACACTACTACTACTATTTTTAAATAATAGTTATTACAAAAAATACTGTGTGTATACATTACAACAATAAAAACAATTTGATAGTGCTAGGTATTCAGTCACTTTTGATTGAATGGAAGTTTAGGACTATTGTATACATAGTCCTAATCTGACTGAGTTTCCTAAATGTTTGAGGTTTTGGCCTCAAACTGTATCTGTCAAAAGTAGATATTTCAACCTGAATGCTTCAAACAAAACATTTTTCCTTTTATGCCTTTTTCTTTTGTTATAGTTCAGGAGGATGAGGGGACTATATATATTAAGAATGTGTTTAGCAGATACATTATTTTGAATCATTTTTATACTTTTAATATCACTGTATCTGTTGAATTGTCCTCATGTGTTTTCAATGCCTGCCCATAAACCTGATGGTTTTTATTTATATAAGTAATAGGAATTAGTTTCACTCGCTTTCAAATAAAATTCCTAGAATTTTAAGAGTTTTTAGAAGTTTCATAAACTAGTTTTCCATTTGGTTCAGGAATGAAAGGCATGTATTAGTAACATTGTGTATATTTAAAATGTACAACGTGTTGATTCAATACATTTATATATTACAATATGATTATCCATAAACTTATTTTTAAACAACATCCCATGATCTTAATCCTATTTTTAAGCAATTTTTTTTGTTTTGTTCTTTTGTCCTTTTATGATTCATTTCTCCTCTGATCACATCTTATCGGTATGTCTTTTCAGATACACAGAAGTCATCTACATAATCTGTTTTAGACTTTTGATAGAAATAACACTGACAGTTTGGGGTTTAGTTTTCTTAAAGCTTATGGACTTTGTTTTGGAAGATTATTTTCTTGACAGAAAAAAAGGAAATATACCATTTATTGTTTGTTGTTGTTTAGTTGTGAAGTCATATCCAACTCTTTGCAACCTCAGAGACTGTAGCCCTCCAGGTTTCCTCTGTCCGTGGGATTTCTCAGGCAAGAATACTATACTGGAGTGGGTTGCCATTTCCTTCTCCAGGGGATCTTCCTGACCCAAGGATCAAACCTGTGTCTCTTGCTTGGCAGACGCATTCTTTACCACTGAGCCGCCGGGGAAGCCCATTTATTGTTTAATTACTATTAAAATTAGTGGTAGTAGTAGAGATAGTGGCTGAATAAATCTTTGAACAATAAAACTTAAAGCAAACAGCAATTCTATTGCATTGTTTTTTATCTAGTATATTGTATGGGAAAGACCTAGACTGTAGAGTTATACAGACGAGTTCAAACCACCCATTTACTGTGTGAATTTGTAGATAAGTTATTTATCTCATTGAGTGTTTCTTTCTTATTTTCATTATCTTTCACTTTGAGATCATAGCAGCAATAGTCACCTTGTTATGGTTAAGTTAGATGGTTTTTGTAAAGCAGTGTCTAGGCTCTCAAAAAAGTTAGTGGTCAGCCCTCTGGAACATAGTTTAGAACAAAACAATAAAATGCTCAACTCTGTGTCTTAGTCTGTCAAAAAAGCCTTAAAGAGTCATAACAGTATTTTATATTCATCCTTTAATATGGGTCTCTCTTTTTATTGTTTATACATTGCAGGTTTTTTTTAAAGAGCTTAATGGTTTTCCTTTGTGTTTTTGGCTCTGAATTGAAAAACAAATTGAAATGACCCATTAATCTTGAGACAATGCCTTCTCAGGAGGTCAAAACTCTCTGAATTTTTTTTAACCTCAGAATTTTATTTTGAAAAAGTCAAGCTTATAGAAAAGTTTGAGGAGTGATTCAGTGAACACCTTTATCTAGATTTCCCAGGTGTTACTATTTTGCCACATTTATATGCTCTTTTCTTTTTTTTCCTTGCACATGCCCAGACACATACTTTAATTTTTTTTTAACTGAACCTTTTAGGAATCATAAATAGTTCATGCATATCTCCTGAGAACAAGGACATTTTCTACATCATATAACATGCAGGGAATTTAACCTTGACACAGTGCTGTTATCTGATTACTGTCTAGAGTCTGATTTCCTCAGTTGTCTTGGTATGTCTTTTTTTTTCCCCTTCATTCAAGCACATTCAAGGATTTCACATTGCATTTGATTGTCATGACTCCACTTTTCTTGTCTTTCATAAGTTGGCTCCCTGAAATTTTGAAAACTGGTTTTTTAGAGTTCTGACAGTTGTCCCCAACAGTGAGGCACTTCCCCCTGTGACCTGTTCTTAGATTGTACGGGCACATCCACTCTCTGGTCACGATGCCCCATTGAAGACCATGAAATCTTTGCATGGACATTTAGTATTGCTTTCATGAACAGCTATTGAGCATCGCTTGATCTAGTACATCATTTTTTTTCTTAAAATAGAAGTGAAAATGAAACTCCAAATTATAAATTAGCTAATTTTCTTTTCTCATGTTGAGAATTAGCCACTGTTCAATTTTTAGCCATAACATGAGCACTGAATTTTATAGTATATTTTTAACAGAGCTAAGATCTAATTTTCCCTAAACCAGTATGTGGAATAATTCAGAGGTGAAATTAAGTCTTTGACTCTCGCACACCCACTGTGTACAATGGCACTTTAAAAACTCAGTAATATCACCCCCAAACAGAGCATGATTAGTTCCCAAGAAAAGTAGTGAAATAGCAGAAGTTCAGATCTCGTCTTGAATCTGATTCAGGGAACATATGCTTCCTTGATTCAGGGAGCATATGCTTCCTTTTGTTTTGTTTTGAAAATATTTTGTAGCCTTGGTGTTCATTGTTTTTATTTTAAAGTTATTTGACGAGAGCTTTTAGCCCCCAAATTATTTTCTCCCAGAGGTCATTCTCATATTTTCAAACTAATTTGCTGGTATGAATATATTTACATTTATATTTTGTTCTTAGAAGCTTATTTCAAGCTTGGTAGTCAAAAACACTAGATGATGCATCCTATGAGAATCCTACTTTAATTTACTAATTCATTTAACAAATGTTACTGAGACTTTATTTTGTGCCAGTTATAGTGCTAGAGATGCAAGAAGAACAGGATAGGGCCCCTTAGGAAGTTCAGAGTCTAGCAGGCGTGTGCTTCATACACAATATCCAAGGAGTGAAAAGGAGAAAAGGTATAGTTTTTCCAGGGTGTGGGGCTGGTCTTTAAGGCTTATGATGTGGGTTTCAGCAGGTAGATAAGGGCAGTATCTGTACTTCATCACTAGTAGCTAGCTATTTTTATTATAACTCCTTTTTCATAGTATGGTGCTCTACGCTTGACCTCTGCCATCAGTCACCTGTGGCCTGAAGTAAGCAGATGCTCAAGGCCATGGACAGCAGAGGCTTGAAGGCCAGGAGTTATTTCTGCCTTTAACTAAACCATTGCTGCAAAATGTTTAGGGTCTCTCCTAACCAGGGGGGCCGTGTAGGCTCTGCTTTCAGATGGACCTAGGCTGGAGTATTTACTCTGCTACTCATATATCCACTTGTTAAAAGTGTGTGTGTGTGTGTGTGTGTGTGTGGTCTTAGGTACCTTTATTTCTCCAGGTATAAAATGGAGATAATACCTATCTCACAAAAAGATTGCAATGATTAAACAGTAGATAATAAAAAAATCACTTGATACAGTATTCACCCCAGTTTGGTTCCACAGTCTCAGCCTGAGATTCACATGAGTCTTGGGAATAGGCAGGGGCCTCCAGGAGCCTGGACTGGATTTAAGGGTGTCCGAGGTATCTCGTAGACTGCACAGTGGGGCACCGAGAATTGTTTAGAAAGGTAACACCCAGGGGTGGGGCTGAAGTCAAGAGTCAGACAGCTCCACGGAGGCAGCCGGATGAAACCAGAGCGCCGGCCCCAGGCAGGGAGGTGAGGGGCGGGTGGAGGATGGGCCTGGCATGGGGTGGGGGGTCTCTGAGAGGCCAGTTCACAGGCCCTGGGACTCCTTGTGGGGGAGTGGTTCCAAGCCACTTGTTCTCTCCGTGTTCTCAGGCCTGTATTAAAGTGGATTCTCCCTTGGGGTTCGTCACCACTCAGAGGAGGTCACCAGAGCCAGTGCCGCTCCCTTTCTGCCCCAGTTTCTCCCCCACCTCCTCCCTCCCCAGCAGTCCTAGCTGACAGGCGCTTCTGACTTGCAGTGCAAGACAGCCCAGTGGACCACGGCAGGCGTTCCGTCTCTGGCTCTTTTTTGTTAGGCCCAGGAATGCTGATACACTGTCCTATGGCCGGTGAGAGATTAGCTCCTGACCTTGATTGCAATCTCTCCCAAGTTCTCTTGGAGACCCCCGGGAAGGGCTTTCCCCTTTCTCTTTAGAAAGGCAGTAGTAAAAGCCTGGTCGACAGTTCAGGGCCGGGGGGGGCGTCTCCTTCTCCTGGATGTGTGCTCAGACCCGGGGCCAGCAGATGCCCAGTGCTGGGAGATGGCAGGGGAGCCTCTGCAGCTCGCTGAGCCCCTGCGCGCCAGGCCCCTAGATGCTGCCTGTGAACAGACAGGAGGAGACAGGCTGGACCTTTGAGCTGACTGCAGCTGTTCTGTAAGGATGATCAGAGTGGAGGTCACCACTCCACAACTGTGTGAAGGACCGGTTCTCCCTGCCCCTTCACCCCCAATCCGTGCAGACCTGCCCTTTTGTAAACTGCAGTGAAATTGCCAGGGGGGCATCACACAGCTGTCCTATTGAGTCATTGTAACAGCTCTTAGAAGCTCCTGCTGTCTGGAGTTATCTCACCATGGGTGCTGAGGTTAGGTGTCATGACCTTGGTGTGGTCTGTATGAGATATGAAAGTTCTCAAAAGAAGCTTTTCAAAAGGGAAATTGCACATTTATCTAGAGGAACTGATGATTTAAATGAAACCAAAAAGTATATTTTACCATTTGGGCATTTTTGTGAGAGCAGGCTGAACGTGAGCGGTACCCTTGGACAGGTAGGATGTCGGTATGTGGGGGGCCCTGGTTCATGGCATGTGTATTCTTACCTCTGTTCCTGGCATCCATGTGCCTCTTTACGTTGGAAACACTCCATGGGATTTGCTTGTCTGGCCTTGCGACAACCCAGCCCGCGCCATGTACCCCACCCCTCAGCACTCTTTTTTCTTTCTAGGTGCCATCTATGTATGCACCCAAGCTGCTGTTAGTCTTACACGTTGTTTTGATATCGTGGCTGTTCACATGTCACTTTTCCCCTACTAAACCATGAGCGTACTAATTAGTGAACTGTGGGAAAAGGGCATTTCTGGGTGAAGTCAAAGAAAAAAGAGAATGGGAGGTAAGGAAATGGGAGTCCCGGAAGGATGGGAAGATTGGGTCAGCTGTGTTGTCACGTGCTTTAAGATTCCAGAGCAGTTGGGCCCAATGTGCATCAGTTGTGGAGTGAGACTGCTAAAGTAGATATTGGATGAAGTTTTATTGGGGTTGAGGAAGCAGAAAAAAATTGAGGGTGGCCGTGGACATTGATGTGTTCTGTGACTATGGCAGAACTGAGGTAGAAATAAGAGAGAGCTAGATGCTGGTCCAAGGGTGCCAGAATGTCATGAGTCAGCAGGGAGCACACGTATGGTCTGGATGCCAGAGTGGGGAGCCAGGGCCGTCCCTCACCATCATTTGGACCCCACTGTGTGCAGGGAATAGGACCTTTGACAGTAATGGTGCTCTTACAGTGGTTGGGGGCAGGGGCTGTCCCACAGGTCAGCTATTGAGTAGATATTTATTGAGCACTTAGCATCACCAGGCATGGTGTTAGGTGCTGGGCAGAGCAGCAATAAACGTGCTCTGCCTTCCAGGACCAATGGGGAAGCTTAGAGAAGCATGGAGATGAAACTGGAGAAAGCTGGTTGTCTAGACGATCTCGCATCTTGTGGATGACCAAGGATGACAGAACAATGAGGATGGAGTTGGATGGAGGGTCTTTTGGTTATAATTCATTTACTGTGAATGCTTGTTTAACTAAACGTCCTGTAAGGCTAACTCTATCAGGTTCCCAGTGAGAGCACCTTAACCTCATGTTTATCATGATTACAGAAGGCAGGAGGTATAGAAGCAAAGAGCTTGTATTTGAGGCCATTCTTCCATTTATTGACCAAATTTTCAACAAGAACCTGCAGTGTGTTTGGCACTGGGCTGGGCCAGAGGCTGATAAATGTAATTTAGAATTTCAGTTGCATTATTTTTTAGCTGTGTGACCGTGGACAACTTCCTTAAACCCTCTTCTGTAAAACCGGGTTGGTGTAATTCATGAAGAGATTTAGGCAGAGCTTCAAAAAAAAAAAAAAAAGGAAGGTGCCTGATGCACAATGGGTGCTAAATAAACTTCTATATATCTTTAGGCTCAATTTGTCAAATTTTAATCTAATCAGAATGTTATTAGTACCTATGTTATTTTCTCCAATAATCGCTCCCACTTAATTTTAATTGACCAAAGTGTATAATTCTGTGTATCTCTTACAGCTAATTCCCTCACTGCAAATTTGGATTAACTTAATTAACACCATGTCAATATTTGTGGGGAGATGGGAGAGATTTCTCTCAAATGTAACATCCTTTAGCTCTTCAGGTAAAAACAGAAAGCAACTTCAGTCTCCCCTAGATTATAAGCTGTGCTTGTAGATGGTTGTTTTGAAAATAAGTTGATCCACTTTTTAAGATTTAACCTTTAATTTTAGATGGGTGTGTGTATAGCTTTCACCTCCCCACCGCTAACCCCAGCCCTCTTAATCAGATTGAACCAGCTGCTTCTGGGAGCTGATTACTGGAGAATGTTACTGTCATTGCATTCTGAGACCAAGAGCCCAGCAGTGTATTTTATACTAGCTAATAATTTGATCATGTTTTCTGAAAATTAATGGTGCAACTGAGAACATTAACAAGTGGGTTTCACCACCACTACCAGCATTTTTTCCTATATTCGGTTTTGCATTAAAACCAGAGATTATTGGTTTTGTTGCTGTTATTTTACATAAGATAATATAATCAAATTGCTAAAAAAAATGAAAATACAAATTAATAGTGTTTTGTTTTCAGGATGGTAGAAAAGAGCCTTTCATTTGAAAGACTGAGCAGCTTAAATAATTATATCATTATACTTGTTTCAAGGAATTGTGAATGTTAGTCATCTTTACTGGCCTCCATCAGAAAAGGTGGAATTGACCCTCTCCTTAGATATTTTAAAAGAGAATTCCAAGTTATAGCTCTCATTTAAAAGCAGATTTAGGTAGTTTGATATGCTCATTGCATAATGTAGATGGGGTACCAGACCCATGGTGCTCCAGAAAATGTACCTGACTTTTATGCTGTGGGGTTATTTTCAGAGCTGAGTTTCAACAGGTTGCTGAGAGTGGTGTGCTGCAGTAGAAACTGAAAACTTCAACTCTGTGGGTTTCTAAAAATAAACTGCTACTTTTAAGTTACTTTTTTATTTGGTGTTTTCACTTTATTCAGATTCTGTGACCGTTACAGTGTTGGTTTTCTGTTCTTCAGCACATTTATGTGAAAGGGACAATTTAATCTATTTTTAAGTACATTTCTTAGAGTTGAGAGCTATTCTTGGAATGAGAATAATAAAAAAAGGCTTATAATCCAGAATTATATATTTTTATTGATTAAAAAATAAACATTCATGTTGTATCACCTAGGCAATTAAATTAGAATTTAAATAAAATCAGAGCATTTCTTTAGTAAAATCATTTCTTGAATTACATCTTTTAGAAGGGATTCTTATTATTAAACCATGTAGGCAGAGGTCCTGGTGTTTCTTGGTTGGTTGTCTCATCCTGGACAGAGACTCTGAGGCAGAGATCGTTGTATGTTCTGAAGGCAACCTGTGCATCCTGTTAGAAGGTAAGCTGAAGCATACTAAACACTTTAAAAGTTACCTTGAGTAAAGATCGGTTTGAATCGGCTAGCATCCCATCTCGCAGATAGATAGGAAAGGGCCCCGAGGAGCTGCACGAAATGAAACACTTTTTATAAGCAGAAGGGAGTGGAGCCAAGGAAGTTAAACTAGGAAAAAAGTGAATTGGTTATTATTGCAAGGTCACTTTCCTTAAGGGAGTAGCAGGGTCTGTGAGGCAGACCAAGTGACTCCTGATTGGCTGGTTTAAGATTCCATTTCTGGGAGAGCAGAAACTGTAATTAAGTCTCAGTTTGATAACTTGAGGCTTAGTAGAAGCAACTTCATTTTGGGTCTGTTGTCTTGTTTTTACCAGTGCTGAATGTTTTTCATGAATTTTTAATTCCGCAAGCTTTCCCCTTTGCTTTTGTTAAAGAGTAAATTTCTCTAACAAGGGAGCTTGAGTAAGGAGCACTTGTTTTGGTTATGAGCCCTAGCAGTCTAACTTCTTGTGAAAGTAGTTGGTGATGATGATACTAAAATCTATGCCAGGCACTGCTTTTTAGCCCCCTTCCTTATGATAATCCACAAGAATCACTGCTGCCATCTTTAAAGGAAGTTTACTTTTGGTCTCCATTTTACAGGTGTGAAAAACTGAGGCACAAAGAGTTTAGCATGCCTAAGGTCATGTTTTCATTTTTTAAAATATTATTAATTTATACTTTATAATTGAATCAAACTAGTTTTTAACAGTTTTATTAAATGAGAGATATAGGCTAGTAGAACTATAAAAATTTTGGCTATGTCACAGCCAAATCATTCCCTTGTTTGTGAGGATTCTGGAGAACACTAACTCGAACAACTAGGTGTATTTTCTTTATAATTCATCCTGAATCTTGAAATTATGTTAAATATTTTATAAAATTCCATCAAAGGAAAGAAAAAGAAATGGTTTCTAGTATGAGCATTATTTCTACACATACTTGCAAATGAAGCATTTATTGTTGTTGTTCTCAACAGCCAAGGTTAGTCAAGTTTTTTGTGCCCCAAATTAGAAAATGGTTTACATTCTGATACTTTTAGCAGTCAATTCAAGTGATTCAGATTTTTTTTCCTCTTATTTTTCCTTCTTAGTAGCAGTAAAGGTTTATTAAAAAAATCCTCACCCTGAACTGGTGCTGTAGCATGTGATTCTACCATTTATTAAAACCAACGTTTCCAAAGTGGTCCTTATACAAAAATATATAAAAAGCAGTTCCTGATGTGACTTGCACTCTCCCTTTGCCCCTTGACATCTTGATTCAAATTAGTTTTGATCTAAGTTTAAGTATTTCCTTTCCATTTCAGCTAGGTATCTGAAAATACTATGTTACCACTCAAATTAATGGATAAGTATCTGGAAATATTATAAACTATAATACTACTTGTTTTTACACAGAATTAACTACATTGGTAGAAATAATTTGCTTGAAGTTTAGTGATATTTATTATTTCTCTTTGTTTCTCGCTGGAGAAGGAAAAAAAACCTTTAAAGAATCAATTAAATTTATATTGTCATGACCACTATCTATATGCTTTTTGCAAGTGAAAGTGAAGTAGCTCAGTCATGTCTGACTCTTTGCAACCAGTGGACTGTAGCCTTCCAGGCTTCTCCCTCCATGGGATTCTCCAGGCAAGAATACTGGAGTGGGTTGCATTTCCTTCTCCAGGAGATCTTCCCGACCCACGGATTGAACCCAGGTCTCCCGCATTGCAGGCAGACGCTTTAACCTCTGAGCCACCAGGGAATGCTTTTTGGATGTGTGCAAATCAAACTGGAAGATTAATGATGCAGGTATACGTAAGGAACATGCTTAGAACTGAATGAGCCAAGTTTTCTTGGTTTGCAGAATTTTATTATTGTAATTATGAATATTATAAATAAAAAAAGATCTAGTTACATCTATTTGTATAAACTAGAAACCAGTGAGTCCAGCACTCTGAGCAGTCTAAAAACAGTACATGAGATGCCTCGTGGTGATTCGGAAGAGAGAAGATGAAATGAGAAGCATGGAGAAACATGGGCACGAGTGGAGGGAGAGGGCTGACTGGCCTTGTCTTGTTCATTTTCTCTGTGTTAATTTGAAATCATTTTCTGCTCTCCTCTATCTTCAGCAACAGAAAGTCAGTATCTTTTTTTCTTTTTTGGGGGGGCTTTTTAATGATGAAGTCCTTTCCCACTGTATTAAGTTCAACTATTAAAATATTTCTAAAACGGAACCTTTATGAATCAGTATCCCTGTTTTTATATGTACCCATGTTTTATATTGTAATCAGTGTGTACATGTACCTTTTATATCATTTAAAGTTTTTTTAATATTAAATTGATATGTGCTCATGGTAAAAAGTCAAATAGTACAAAGAAGTAAAAGTGAACGCTATAGATGCTTGTTTCTCCCATCATTCCTAGTCCTAGAGGTAACGCAGTTAATAGTTTCTTGAGAACTTTCATGTGGGCATTTTTATGCACGTACATATTTAGTTAGAATTAAAATTATATCCAGCTTTGTACATTGCCATTTTCCCTTAACAGTGCGCCACTTTTCATGTCCTTACATCTAGACGTACCCCATTCTTATATTAACGACTGAATAGTGTTCTACTATATGAATGTATTAAAGTTTATATAGATAACAAGGGTGTTTACATTTTAGGTACATGTATCTTTGCATAATTGTGCAAGTACATCTATGGGATATATTTCTAGAAGTGGATATATTTCTAGAAGTCAAAGGCATAAACATATGGCATTTGTGTAGGCATTGTCTCGTTGCCCTTTAAAATAGTATACTAATTTATACTTTCAAATTATGTTCAACATATACTTGCAGAACTTTAAAGTGTGTATCAGTTCAACCTATCAGCATGTTTTAGTATATGTGCTGCCGAAGCGAGCACGAGATCAGCATGTTTTAGTGGCATTTTTTAAAATTTGAGTGAGACTTGGCATCACTTTTTTTTTGACCATTTGTATTTTTCTGTTAACTGCCTACTCACATACTTTTCCCTTTACTGCTTTATTAAGTGTTTGCACTCTAAGGTCACAGAGCTTTGGGCTCAACTGTGAGTTTTGCCGTTCGCTAGCTGTTTGACCTTGAGAGGGTTATTTAGGCTCTTTGAACTTCAGTTTATTTTCTGGGGCTATGAGGGTAACTTACTCACGGGGTATTGTTGATTGATGAGATAATCAATGTAGAATACTTAACCCATTTCCTAAAGAATAGTGTGTGTGTGTTTGTGTGTTAGTCGCTCAGTCGTGTCTGACTCTTTGCTACCCCGTAGACTGTAGCCCACCAGGCTGCTCTGTTCATAGAATTTTCCAGGCAAGAATACTGGAGTGGGTTGCCATTTCCTTCTCCAGGGGATCTTCCTGACCCAGGGATCAAACCCAGGTCTCCCTCACTGCAGGCAGATTCTTTACCATCTGAGCCACCATGTAAGGAGAATAGTAGAATGTAATAACGTGGTAGGAATATAATAATACAATATTATTATATATAATAATATGATATAATAATATAATAATGTGTTTCCTAGTAGTATTACTAATACTACTAAGATTTTTAAGGAAGATTAAGATTTTTAAAAAAGACTTTTTAAAAATATGTTAATCTTAAAAAATTAAGAATAGAATGTGTGAAATGCCTTCATAGCATTCGTATGATCATTTGGTTTTTCTCTTTTAACATAATGATATGGTAAATTGTATTAATAGATATTCTAATATTGAACTATCCTTATATTCCTAGAATGAACTCTTCTTGGTCATGACATTGATTATTAATTGTGTTCTTAAATATAACTAACACTGTCAACTATTATTTTAGTACAAATCAAAACACATTTTTTAACATAGAATCAAGGTCTGGATTTTGGATATACTTCAGACATTATTGAATATGCTTTCCATTTTGGGTGAGTAACTAGGGATCAAAGCTGGGAATGATCTATTTAGAAACCCCCACAAGAAGCATTTATTATGATTTACGTGTACTTTGTTGTTGTTGTTCAGTGACTCAGTTGTGTCCGACTCTTTGTGACCCTGTGGACTGCATGCAGCATGCAGTCTTCTCTGTCCATCACCATCTCCCAGAGCTTGCTCAAACTCATGTCCATGGAGTTGGTGATGCCATCCAACCATCTCATCCTCTGTCACCATGGTTCTGTCTAAACTATGGAGCACGAAAAGGCATAGGGAAATGACATTTTGTTTCTGCGTCATTGTTTCTTGTCCATTGAGATTATATATACTTTAGGGTTTTTACAATAATAACCTTAGTATATTTTATAAAGCTATAAGAACACTTTTTCATATATAGGAAAGTAGAGTATGTGCTGATTTGTGCCTTTCAGGGACTTGGGCAGCTCAATCAGTTCAGTTCAGTTCAGTCACTCAGTCGTGTCCAACTCTTTGCGACCCCATGAATCGCAGCACGCCAGGCCTCTCTGTCCATCACCAACTCCCGGAGTTTACCCAAACTCATGTCCATTGAGTCAGTGATGCCATTCAGCCATCTCATCCTCTGTCGTCCCCTTCTCCTCCTGCCCCCAGTCCCTCCCAGCATCAGGGTCTTTTCCAATGAGTCAATTCTTCACATAAGGTGGCCAAAGTATTGGAGTTTCAGCTTCAGCATCAGTCCTTCCAATGAACACCCAGGACTGATCTCCTTTAGGATGGACTGGTTGGATCTCCTTGCAGTCCAAGGAACTCTCAAGAGTCTTCTCCAACACCACAGTTCAGAAGCATGAATTTTTCCGTGCTCAGCTTTTTTCACAGTCCAGCTCTCACATCCATATGTGACCACTGGAAACACCATAGCCTTGACTAGACGGACCTCTGTTGGCAAAGTAATGTCTCAGTCTCTGTCAGCTCACAGCTCAATAGTAACTCTGAAATAGTATGTTATATTGTTTCAGTGACTCAAACCCTGTTGCTTAAGGTTAATTTTAGATTCAGCATCTAGCAGAGAAATGAAATAAATAGATAAGGAGCATTTGTGTCAGTGACTTCTGGTTTTGCTTCCAAAATCATTTTCAGTCATCAAATACTGATTTTTTTTTAAAATTCTTCTTTTTTAACTTCAGAAGTACTAAGGATATTAGAAATGTAATATACATGAGGTGAAGATTTTCTGTATTGATAAAATTAGAATTTGGGTTCCATGTTATGGGTTCATTCTGTGTACAGGATTAGAACCTAGAATTCTACTGAGAAGTCCTTTGAATGATCATAATAGCCTCTATGGACAGAGGAGCCTGGCGGGCTACATTCCATGGTGTCTCAAGGAGTAGGACACAACTGAGCAACTGAGCTCATAGCACAGCTACTGTATTGTTCTAACATTACAGCTCAGGAAACTGATACATAGAGGTTGAGCCTTTGCCCAAGGTAACGGTGACAGAGGGGCAGAGATAGGATTCCCGTTCAGGCATTCTGCCTGCCAATCCTGTACTCTTTTAAATACCCCATTCTACAGGCAAAGATGGAACTACTGCCATTCAGCAAATATTTATTGAGTGTCTTCAGTGTGCTGGAAATTCTTAATTGTAGATCTAGGGCATTGCCATGGTGAGCAAGGCACACAAGCTCCCTGCTGTCATGAAGAGTACATCCTTGTGGAAGCAAAATAAAGGTACAGACTTCATAGTTTATAAAGATCCTTCTCAACAGAATGCTATATGTGGTCAAGTAATTTTTGTTTGAAATCATTATTTAGGCAAACTTTGACAGTCGATGTTGCAGAATAAATTACAATTAATATCCATAAAAATATCTTCCTGAGAGTTAAGTACAAAAAAATGCATCTTAACTGCCTATTTTCTCAAAATTTCCATTGGCATATTACATTCGTATGCTAGAGTTTACTTCTATATTTTGTAGCATAAAAATAATGCATTTTAATTTCATCTTGCTTTAGAAAGATATTGCTTCTTACTTGCTTGTACTTGGTGATACTCACATTTGTTTCTTAATAGTCACTCAGTATAATGTGACAATCAAATTGTTTTTGTTCTATAATGAGTTCTTGATGGAAACCATACGTGTTAATTAAATAATTAATGTGTACACTGAACAACTCCGGCCTTGGCTCTCATCTGTCACTGGATTTGTGCTGACTTTTTATTGTTGCTTTCCCCTCCTGTTTCTGTTGGCACCTGTACCAATCACAACACATGTAGGTTGCTGTAGCAAGGCTGGGTGATCTCTCCTGCTTTTGTCTTCCTCTGTTTTTCTAATTCATCTGGCAGGTCTCTGTCATGATACCCTATACATCATGAAGTCTATAGATTTTAAACCGATACTCGACTCAAGGCCCTGAAGAACTTAGACTCAGTTACTCTGTAACCCTGTCTTTTGTTATCGCAACATAAACCTTCCCTTCCAGTCAAGCTGTGATTCCCTATTGTATTCTACACATTCTTTTATTTAAAATGTCATGTGAGTAAGGTATTGTAGACAAGGAAACTGAGGCACAGAGGAGTTAACTAACTGGTCCACAATTCTCAGGTTTTCTAGGGAGCAGTTAAAGCTTGAACCTAGTGAGTTTCCCCCTGGATGTGTGCTTTTCAGCACAGACTCTTTTAGGGACTAAAGCCCAACTCAGGTATCATCCTGAGTAAGAATCTTTGGGTGACTCAGTTCTTCGCTGAGTGGCTTATGACACCTGTGGCATGAGGGAGAATCCCTCTCCCAGAAGGGGACATTTGGGTCAACATGTAGGAAGAAGGTAGTGGGTCTTGAAGGGTAGCATGCCAGGAGGATTGTGTGCACAAAGGACCAGAACTTAGTCTCCTTCACAAGTGTGAATGTTTATCTAGTCTACTTCAGCCTTATGTCTTTTGATAGCTTAAGCCAAATATTTCAGTCTATTTTCAGAGTTTATATCTCTTGTGATGCCTCTATAGCTGGCATTTATGTAATCACAGCAATCTCTGAGGTAGATCTTAATAACCACAGTTTATTGCTGAGAAAAATTGAGATTCATAGCACTTGGTAATGTACAAAGGTCACACAGTTAATAAGTAGCAGGAAAAAAAAGCGGCAGAGCTGGGATATGCCTCAGTTTGTCTGAATCCCATGCTCTTTCCCCACACTGTAGATCAGCCACTGTGTATAACCTTGAATAATAATTTATACTCCTGCCTTAGATGATTAATCTCCCTAACCAGAGTGCAGGGACCCTTTTGTTGTACTTCTATTGTCATGAACACCAACCACAACTTTACAAATAAAGTGTTAATAATTGAGTTGTTTCCATGTGTTAGTTTCACTAAAGTTAGAGGCATCTTGCATACAGTAAATCAAAATTTTAATAGTTAAAAATGAGTTGTTTGCAGAGTTCATGTATCATCATCATATAAACAATACAACTATTGACCAGCCAGTCATTCTGAAATCCATGAAACATAAAAACTAAAGACCACAGGCCAACCTTACTTGTTCTGCAAAACATCAAAGCTTGGTGGAAGAAAGAATTTCAGTTTTGCAGCTCCTGCTGCTGCTGCGTCGTTTTAGTCGTGTCCAACTCTGTGCGACCCCACAGATGGCAGCTCACCAGGCTCCTCTGTCCCTGGGATTTCTCCAGGCAGGAATACTGGAGTGGATTGCCATTTCCTTCTGCAGTGCATGCATGCGAGCTAAGTCGCTTCGTCATGTCCGACTCTGTACAGACCTATGGACAGCAACCCACCAGGCTCCTCCGTCCACAGGATTCTCTGGGCAAGAATACTAGAGTGGGTTGCTGTTTCCTTCTCCATCAGACTACTTTATCACTTACATTCTCTAAACTCATAGATAAAGAATTGTGGGTGCTCCTGTCAGAACTCTACGTGGTCCCTGAGTTAAGTATCACTCACTTTTGTTGTTAGAATTCCACTGAATTCACTAGAATTTGAACTTATTTTGCAAATACTACTTCCTTATCAATGACAGGTCTATGATTTCATTTTTAATTATTTTTGGTATTGGTTGGACCTTTATTATCTTTTTTCCTTGTCCTAATCTTTCTGTACCAGTGTTCCCCTTAATTTCTGCTGTCTCCCTGATTGTGAGTGACTGAAATGCATATTGAATTCCATTAAGTGAAATTTGGAGGTTTATTGAAATAATGGTGGCGGGGGGTGGGGGGTGTCTCACAAAATCATCCAGCCACACGTGGAGGGCAGGAGTGCAGCTGGGTGCCTGGGTTTTGAGCACAGGGAGGGATCGCTCCATCTCTTGCCTCCAATTCTCTCCTCTACTGGAGGCCACTTTCTCCACGTGATGGGAATGTGACCGCCGCAGCTCTACACTTTACAGCAGTAGCCACCAGTAAAAGACCCACCTGACATTCCCTCTGATTCAAGCCCCACAAAGATCCCAAGAAAGTGTTCTGATTGATTAGCCCAGTCATCCTGGACTGACATAGAAGTTGTCTCGTTTGCCTGGGAAATTGCCTAGAAGTTGCCTCCTTTGCTAGGACACAGGACTCAAAACCCTGACCTCACCTGGGGAATAAGTTTGTCTGCCCTATTTTGGGTTATAGGATCTCGTCTGCTGGCTGATTCCTAGGTTAGACTGGCTGCCCCGAGGAAGCCCTCTGTCTTTGTTGAAGGCAGCTTTTCCCTTGGTTGTTGAGCTTCCTTTCCAGCCTAAGGGGACATCTGCAGTGTTCTGAGTACCTTTTCGAATCAGAGACAGTTGATGAGCCCTGAGGTCTGTGTGTGAGGGGTGCTCTGTCGTTTGTTTCACCACCTGCCTGTATGACTGCAGGTGACCCATTTGGATTTGTCTTTTTCTGTTGAGAAAATTTCCATTTTATGATTGAATAACGCTTTACACACAGAATGACAAGAAACAACAATAGCAGACAAATGTTGCTTCTCTTCAAAAGAACGAAACTATTATCTTGCATATCAGTTCATCTGGGTACTAATGGAAAATGCCTCGAAAAAGAAATAATACTTTACATTTATACCACAGGTTTTTCAAAGAGATCAGGTGGGAGGCTAAAGGTCACTGTAATTTTCCTCTCACAGACTTTTATTGATGTTGTTTGCTTCTCAGCGTTAAGAGCAGCCAACCACCTGGCTCACTCATATTCTGCAAACTTTTTAAAATGAGATTGGATTTTTTTTTTTCTAGACTTGCAAAGGTTTTTAATTTTAGAGAGAACTGCTTTTTTGTGCAACAATGTTTGTTCTGGAAATGTTTATACTCTGGTAACTGTGGAAGAGATGGCTTTCCCACTGGTTGGTTGTGCTGTCACTTCAGTTAAATTAAAAAGCGTTTATCATTAACTCACCATTTACAACATTGTTCAGAGTGATTGCTAAAGATGAGTAAAATTGAGCTTGAGCCCAGACCCCTGGAAGAACTGACCATGTACCCATGACTGACCCACCAGACAGTCGCAGGGCGGCACAGCAGAACGGGGCACGGCGCCTCCGCTCTGACGTCACACGGCACGCTCTACACAGAGCATGCGTGCAGAGGAGCGGACGACGGTCCGCTCAGTGAGCGAGAAAGAGAAGGACGTCTGCCCTTTACGGTGGCTTGTTCAGTTCTTACATGCCTCTCAGAGGAGGACCATTTCTAGGGTTTAAAGATATCCACTTTCTACACAACATGGCTTCTGAATGTACCCAACAACAACTTTTGCTACTCAACAGAAGAAAAAGCAATCTATTTGAATGCTGGAGGGAAAACCCACTGTTCTGGACTTCTTGCAGGATCATATAACTGTCTTCGGCAATGGCTTTCTGTGAGATTTTCAAGACTAGCATTTACTGTTGGAGATTTTGCTTCATATATTGTGTTTAGAATTTAGCCCCCACATAGTATTTGACTCCACTGAAAGGAAGATGCAAATAAGGCACACTGTTCCTGCATAAAAGGAGACTTTAATTCTAACTTGTGTGTTTGGGGCAAGCGTCAGGAAGGATGTGGCATTTGTGTAGAGCTTTGAAGGGAGAGAAAATTTTGACAGGTAGGGATGGGGAATGGAAGGGATGCATTTTCAGTGACCAAAGCTGTGAAATAATAACGTGCTGAGATAATAGCCCAGCCTGTGTGCTCGGTTCTGTTGGACTCTTTGTGACCCCATGGACTGTAGCCCGCCAGGCTCCTCTGTCCATGGAATTCTCCAGGCAAGAATACCAGAGTGGGTTGCCATTTCCTACTCCAGGGGTTTTTCCCAATCCAGGGATCAAACCGGAGTCTTGTGTCTCCTACATTGGCAGGCCAATTCTTTACCACTGTGCCACCAGACTTAAATTGAAGAAACTACGGAATACCACTAGACCATTCTGGTATGACCTAAATCAAATCCCTATGATTATACAGTAGAAGTGACAAATAGATTCAAGGGGTTAGATCTGATAGACAGAGTGCCTGAAGAATTATAGATGGAAGTTTGTCACATTATACAGGAAGCAGTGATCAAGACCATCCCCAATAAAAGAAATGCAAAAAGGCAAATTGGTTGTCTGAGGAGCCCTTACAAATAGCTGAGAAAAGAAGAGAAGCTAAAGGCAAAGGAGAAAAGGAAAGATATACCCATTTGAATGTGGTGTTCCAAAGAATAGCAAGGAGAGATAAGAAAACCTTTCTCAATGATGAATGCAAAGAAATAGAGGAACACATTAAAATGGGAAAGACTAGAGATCTTTTCAAAAAAAATTAGAGATACCAAGGAAACATTTCATACAAAGATGGGCACAATAAAGGACAGAAATGGTATGTACCTAACAGAAGCAGAAGATATTAAGAAGAGGTGGCACAGAAGAACTATACAAAAAGATTTTCATGACCCAGATAACCACGATGGTGTGATCACTCAGTTAGAGCCAGACATCCTGGAATGTGAAGTCAAATGGGCCTTAGGAAGCATTACTACAAACTAAGCCAGTGGAGGTGATGGAATTCCAGTTGAGCTTTTTCAAATCCTAAAAGATGATGCTGTTAAAGTGCTGCACTCAATATGCCAGCAAATTTGAAAAATTCAGCAGTGGCCACAGGACTGGAAAAGGTCAGTTTTCATTCCAATCCCAAAGAAAGGCAATCCCAAAGAATGCTCAAACTACCACACAATTGCAGTGATTTCACATGCTAGTAAGGTAATGCTCAAAATTCTCCAAGCCAGGCTTCAACAGTATGTGAACCATGAACTTCTGGAAGTTCAAGCTGGATTTAGAAAAGGAAGAGGAACCAGAGATCAAATTGCCAACATACATTGGATCATGAAAAAAGCAAGAGAGTTCCAGAAAAACATCTACTTCTGCTTTATTGACTACACCCAAGCCTTTGACTGTGTGGATCACAACAAACTGTGGGAGATTCTTCAAGAGATGGGAATCCCAGACCACCTGACCTGCCTCCTTAGAAATCTGCATGCAGTCAAGAAACAACAGTTAGAACTGGACATGGAACAACAGACTGGTTCCAGATTGGGAAAGGAGTACGTCAAGGCTATATATTGTCACCCTGCTTATTTAACATATGCAGAGTACATCATGCACAATGCTAGGCTGGATGAAGCACAAGCTGGAAACAAGATTGCCAGGAGAAATAGCAATAATCACAGATCTGCAGATGATACCACCCTTACAGCAGAAAGTAAAGAAGAACTAGAGTCTCTTGTTGAAAGTGAAAGAGGAGAGTGAAAAAGTTGGCTTAAAACTCAACATTCAGAAAACTAAGATCATGGAATCTGGTCACATCACTTCATGGCAAAGAGATGGGAAAACAATGGAAACAGTGACAGACTTTATTTTGAGGGGCTCCAAAATCACTGCAGATGGTAACTGCAGCCATGAAATTAAAAGACGCTTGCTCCTTGGAAGAAAAGCTATGACCAACCTAGACAGCATATTAAAAAGCAAAGACATTACTTTGCCAACAAAGGTCCATCTAGTCAAAGCTATGGTTTTTCCAGTAGTCATGTATGGATGCCAGAGTTGGACTATAAAGAAAGTTGAGTGCTTAAGAATTGATGCTTTTGAACTGTGGTGTTGAGAAGACTCTTGAGAGTCCCTTGGACAGCAAGGAGATCCAACCAGTCAATCCTAATGGAAACCAGTCCTGAATATTCATCGGAAGGACTGATGTTGAAGCTGAAACTCCAATATTTTGGCCACCTGATGCGAAGAACTGACTCATTTGAAAAGACCCTGATGCTATGAAAGATTGAAGGCGGAAGGAGAAGGGGATGACAGAGGATGAGATGGTTGGATGGCATCACTGACTCAATGGATATGAGTTTGAGTAAGCTCAGGAGTCGGTGATGGATGGGGAGGCCTGGCATGCTGCAGTCCATGGGGTGGGAAAGAGTTGGACACAACTGAGTGACTGAACTGGACTGAACTGTGCCACCTGGAAAGCCCATTAATGCTTCCCATAACACACACAATAGCCCAAATTCTTACCAAGACTTTTGAGAGACTTCCTCCTAGTATGAAAAAAAAAAAAAACCCATACATTTCTAACTATAAGGTTCTAACAACCTTATTCTATATGTTATGGAAATCATTAAGATTTTTTGGTCAGAGATATGTCATGCCTAGGAATGGTAAAGGTAGAATCTTGACATTTCAAAATAGATCAGTATTGTCCTCCCCACCCCCGTTACCTTAGCTATTACCCAGAAACAGACTGAGAATTGGTGATCTCTTCCTGGGGATAGCCACATGGAACAATTAGACTGCCTTACTCAGGTGTGTGAACTAAGAGGAATTGAAGTAAGTAGGGTTAGACTGTTGGCCCATTGTGCTGTTATTGACATATGTATTATATGTCTTACAAACCTGACAGTTTGGTGTTATAATTATTGCTTTGTGCAGTCTTGTCTTTTAAAGTAAAGTTAAGAGAAAAAAGAGCAAGCATATGTATTTATACAGTCTTTTATATTTATTCAAATGTTAACCTTTTCTGATGCTCTTCCTTTCTTCTTGCTGATTTGAGTTAGCATCTGGTGTCATTTCTTTTCAGCCTGAAAGGCTTCCTTTAGTGTCTCTTGTAGGGACCATCTGCTGGCAACAAATATTCTTAGTCTTTGTTCTTCTGAGAATGAATTCATTCCACCTTCATTTTTAAAGGATAGTTTTGCTGGATATGGAATTTTTGTGAGACAGTTTTTTTTTCCCCCATTTAGCAATTTGAATATGCTATCAGCACCCTCTTATCTCCATTGTTTCTGAAGAGAAGTTAACCATTAATTGTTTTATTATTCCCTCATATATGATTCCTTTATTGACTATTTTGAAATTTTAATTTGTTTTTGACTTTTAACAGTTTAACTGAAATGTGCCTAGGTATGTATTTGTTTGTATTTATTCTAGGGTAGGGTTCATTGAGCTTCTTGGATCTGTAACTTGAGCTTCTTGGATCTATAACTTCAGTTTTCATAACGTTTGGGAGTTTTTTGGCCATTATTTCTTCTTGTGTTTCCTACTCTTTCTCTCTTTTTGTGGAACTGCCATGATATACAAGTTAGTATGCTTGATGTTATCTTATGGGTCTTTGAGGCTTTCTTCCTTTTTATTCATTCTTTTTCTCTCCATTTTTTAGATTGAATTGTTTCTATTGATCTTTCTTCATGTTTCTAGATTCTTCCTTCTGCCAGCTTAAACCTAGTGAACCCATCTAGTGAATTTTTCATCTCAATTATTGTGCTTTTCAATTTCAAAATTTCATTTGGTTCTTTTTATAATTTCTACCTCTTTATTGAGATCGCTTTGTTGAGTTATTGTCATCATACTATAATTCTTGAAACATGACTTCCTTTAGTTACAAAGCATCATGGTTTATTTTGAAGTCTTTGAGAAGTGTTAACAGCTGGATCCACTTAGAGTCAGTATCTGTTGACTGCTTTTTTTCTGAGCATGGAACACACTTTCCAGTTTCTTTATATGCCTTGAAAGTTTGCTGAGAACCAGCATTTCAGATTTTATTTTGTAGTAATTCTTAATTCTGATTTACTCCATCTCAGACTTGTTTCTCTTTTTTTGTTTAACAGCTTTGTTGGGCTAAATTTATGGACTCTGTTTCCACCATGGTGTGTGAATGCTAATGTCTCTGATTTATAAAATTTTTAATTAAAAAAAAATAACCCTGGATCTCCAGGATTAGCCCCTCTATCTGCATGGCTTAATGGTAAGCCCATGATTGGTTAGAGGTTATCTACAAATGCCTTGAGCTGATGGATATGTGTGTGAGTTGGGGAGCATGTTCTAATTTCAGACAGCTTTCCCCCCCCTCTGACAACCATCAATCTGTCTCCTGTGTTTGTAAGTTGTTTTTTTGTCTGAAGATTCTCAACATGTGATATCATAACAGCTTTTATCTATGTCTGCCGTACTTCACTTAGCATAATGGCCTCAAGGTCCATCCATGTTGTTGCAAATGTCAAGATTTCCTTCCTTTATGCTGAATAGTATTGCATTGTATATAAATATCACATTTTCTTTGTCCATTCATCCATGGATAAGGATTTAGATTGCTTCCAAGTCTTGACTATTGTAAATAATGCAGTGAACATTGGGGTGTATATATCTTTGTGAGAAAGATTTCATTTTCTTCAGATAAATACCCAGAAGTGGAATTGCTAGATTGGTATAGTTCTATTTTTAACTTTTTGAGGAACTTCCATACTATTTTCCATAGTGGCTGCACCAATTCAGCAGGGATCCAATTTAGCACAAGGGGTCTCTTTTCTCCACATTCTCACCATCACTTGTTATTTCTTATCTTCTTGATAATAGCCATTCTAACAGATGTGAAGTGATATTTTATTGTGGTTTTGATTTGCATTTCCCTGGTAGTTAGTGATGTTGAGCATCTTTTCATGTACCTGTTAGCCATTTGTATGCCGCCTTTGGGGAAAAAAAGTCTCTTTAGATCCTGTGCCCATATTTTAATTGGATTTTTTCTCTTTAGTTTTTACAGGTAGTTTTAAAGTGTTTCCCAACTTCTGGCTGCCATGTTTGTCTTCTATGCATGTGCTGTAGCCTCATGGACCCAGAGATAGGTAGATAGCTTGGACCCTGTCCCATTTCTCCTATGTGCCCACACAGCCTTGCAGTGGGCCATAGTTGTTTGGATAGCTTTTGAAGCTCTTTTGTGGTTGTCTCACTTTAAAAAATTTCTGGTTAGTCTGTTGGTCTGATACTTGTTGCAGCTGAGACCACAACCTCCAGCTAGGTAACTTGCTAGTCTTGCTGTTTGTCTGCCTTCATTATTGCCATTACCAGCTGTGTTGCTGGGCATGGATTTTTTTGCACTTTACTTTTAATCAGTTAGCCTCCCTCAGCAGCAAAGCAGGTGGAGCTACGCTGCTGATCATGCTGGACTTGGGGGGCCAGGATGGCAGTCCCAAGCAGGAATGCCATAGACTCTGTGAAATAATTGAAAAAATGTATATTGGTCTCTATCCCAATTTCCTGGTACAGGGTTCCTAAAACCTTTGTGATATTCTAGGTCACAAGAGCACTAGACACATCTTTTGTTCTAATGTGTGGTCTTTGATCTTGGTTCCTAACACAGAGCTCCCAAATCCTTTGAAATTTCCTAGGTGATAGGAATGTCCTTGTTCTAATGAGAAGTCTTTGGATGGGCTTGGGGATAGCTTCAGGATGGGAGCTGGTTACCTGAAACACCCAGCCAGGATTAGAAGCTTGGGACTTGCAGCCCCATCTGCCATCTTCTAGGAATGGGAGGGGTGCTGGAGATTGAGTTAATTATCATTAATCATGGCTACATGATGAAGCCTCTGAATAAGTTGCCAAAGTACAGTATTCTGTGAACACATCTGTATGCTGAGAGGGTGATGCACCCCAACTCCATGGGGACAGAAGTTCCAGCACTCAGAGCCCTTCCAGCTTTGTCCTCTCTATCTCTTCTGGCTGGACTCTTTATTGTATCCTTTAGTATATAATAAACTGATAAGCATGTTTCCCTGAGTTTTATGAGCTGGGCTAGCAAATGATCAAGTCCAGGGAGGGGGTCATGGAGACCTCCCATATATGGCCACTTTGGACAGAAGTTGTAGGTAATCTGGGGACTCACTACCTGTGTTTGGCATCTGAAGTGGGGGCGGTGTTGTGGGACTGAACCCTTGACTTGTGGAACCTGATGCTCACTCCAAGGAGCTGGTGTCAGAACTGAAAGGAGTTGTTGGACATCTGGCTATTGAAAGAGGATTGGTCAGTGTGGGAATCAGTGTGGGAATCTCACTTGGGTATCAGGAGTGCTGTAAATGTGGGAGGAAGTAAAGGAAGAATCCAGGAGTGTTTTCACAGTCCCACTATTCTAACTTAGGGTTCAGTAGTATTCCATGAATAAATGCTTCTCAATTTGTAGGCCTTTAATTGATTTCCAGAGTCCTGAAATGTTTTTGTTTTATATTTTTTGTGAAAATCATATTTTATCATTGCTTTGGGAGTGAAGATTTGCCATATTCCTTCCTCTCCTGTTCTGAACGCCTGAAGATGTTTTTTAAGTATTCAAGGTGTAGAGCAAGCCATTCTGTTATCAGATTGAGGTAGACACCAAGTCAGTATTTTTATTTTATGTGAAAAGCTTTATTAGAAAGAGTTCAGTTTTATAATAGTATCATTAATGAGTTTTTTCATAACTGCTTTCTAATAAGTTTTCATACCTTGATTGTGCCAGTTGAAGAAGCGTATTTTTTTAGGAAGTATTAAATTATAAAAATAATTTTGAAGAGAGATTAGATGCATTAAAAAAAAGGCTGATTTTTAGCAAGGTAACATTTATTTTGTTTTTAAGTCCTTTATGTTTAAGATATTAATGTTTCATAGAGTTTTACAGTCATCTCTTTATGGGGAAAAAATCCTTTACTTCTTATAATAAACATATAGTGCATTCTCTGCTGAGAAGAGGAAATCCTAGGAAGGCACAGATAGGAAAATTAGAAGCATCACAATCACACTGCCAAGAAACAACCACCATATGAAGAATGCTGGTGTCTCCTCTGCAGGCCTCATGCATACAGTCTGTCTTCTTGAGTCATTCATCTATCTTGAGACTTGCTTTTTAAAAAACAAACAAAATAAAAACCTAATTCTGATTTGGTGAACATCTTCCTATGTTGTTAGATATTTTTGTAAAACCCAGTTTTTAAATGGCTGCATAGTACATCAGTCCTACCTCTGGATAACTATCATAATTTATTTGCTTTCTGTTGGTAATTTATATTTCTTGTTTTCAGCTGTCAGTATCTCTTCAGATTAGATTACTTCAAGAGCACTTGTTGAATTGGGCATGAACATTTTCAAGGCTTATAATAAATATTTTTAGACCGACTCCTCCATCTCCACCCTAACCCCTGCTTGGAATTTCACCAGCAATATGTGAAAAAGTTCAACTAACATATGCATCCTCTTCAAAACTAAATTTTAGTGAAGTCATATAATTGTGCTAATTAATTAAATTTAAAATATCTAAGTGTGGGACTTCCCTCGTGGTCCAGTGGTTAAGAATCCACCTTCCAATACAGGGGATGCAAGTTCCATCCCTGGTTGGGGAACTAAGATCCCACATACCAAGGGACAACTAAGCCCTTGAGCCACAACTAGAAAGAAGCCCATGCACCAGAATGCTGCAACTAAGACCAGACACAGCCAAATAAATAAAAATTAGAAAAAAAAGAAACCTGTAGCTGATTCATGTTGATGTTTGGTAGAAGAAACTAGTGCAATACTATGAAGCAGTTATCCTTCAATTAAAAATTTTTAAAAAGTCTAAGTGCTATTTTATTTCTGTATGTCCTATCTTGTCTTTGTATCATTTGTTAAAATTCAAAATTCTTTAAAATTCATTATCATTTATTGTCTAACACATCTCGAATTTTTAAAGTTTCCCTTTAAAAAAATAGAAATGGAATTTTTCTTTTCTCAGAGAAGAAAATCCTACTAAGCTATTTATTAGGATTAATTTCTTTTGATTTTAAATAATGAATATGCTAGACTGAATTGCTTTCATATATATATATGTCTTTAAATGTTAATATGCCTTGTTCTGTTATATTTAGATGATATTTTTCTAAAATAAAATCAAAATTCTTGTTAGACTTCTGATAATCACATAGAATTAATTGAAAGATACTCCTGTAATACTACATTTAGTTTTTTTTTTTTTTTTTTTTACTGAATCTGAAAGCTGAGAACTATTTTCCTGTAACTCTGGCTATATTTAAGTCCAAATTTCACATCCAAGAATTGTCTTGTCAGATGATACTGCTTTTGAAAATTTATTAATAAATTAGAAGAATCTGTAGTTTTTCTGTTCCTGTAATTCTCTTATAGGTACATGTTAGGCAATGTGGGTCTCAAAAACAGTAGGCAAAATTATTTTTAAGTCTTAAATATTTAAAACTTACTTTAAAGTTTAAGACAAATTAAGAAAATGTCTCCTGCATCTGAAGGGCAAAATTATATTTTGATAAATATAAGTGTACCATTCATTATCAGCTGGAATTTATTTATTTTACTTTAATGTGATTCAAGATCTCAGAGCAAAATAAAATGCCAAGAGGTGATCACATTATCTGATCAATAGAGCATTTGCACAAACTCTTAAGAAAAACTATTTGTTGGTCTTTTGATCAGAAGGTTAGAATTCTTTTCTGATTTCTCCTTGGCTATTAATTTCTGAAAGTCCACAATATGCAACAAATACAGTGTTTGAAGTCTTTCTTAAGACTATTGTCAGCAAGGCATAAACATAAGGTTTATTGCGCTACAGTCCTATAGTACAAACGGATCCACTTACTGTCCGCTGCCTAACAGTTCTGCAGGAATTTTAGTGACTAGTAGCAAACACATGCATGGGCTTTAAAATATTAATGGTTTGCAAAATATGTTCTCCTCAGAAATATCTTTAAACCTCTATTATTGTATCTGTTTATTTCACCCTTGTTCATATGTAAGGTATTACTCTTTTTTCTTAAAGAAAACTTATTTGGAATATATGATCTGGGAAATACCCAGAAATTAGGTCCTTTGATTACCTGCACTTGCCCTTTCTTGGATCTTCACATTGTTAATTTTCATGTAGTCTCCCTGAAGGAAGGAACATCTGTAGCTACCAGGGGACCATTGTTTCCTGTGAAAGAGAGTGAGGGCTCATATGGTGTTTCCTCCATTCTCTGAGCCCCACAGGTTCCTCGTGGTCTGTGAACAGTACCACTGTGTAGAGTATTTGAGCCTGTCCTGTTCCTCACAGAAACACTTCATGTTGATTGACATGATTCTTCTTATAAATCTGTTGATGGCTTTATCTTCTTAATTGTGCCATACTCCTTATAAATGAGTTAATTATTGAAAGAAGTGATGGATGTTTTATAGATTGAGTGTATATTCAGTATGTAGTGGAAAGAAAATGGATTGGGAATAGATTCAGTGATGAGTCCATATGGTGGTGGTGGTGCTCAGTTGTGTCCAGCTCTTTGCGAACCCATGGGCTGTTGCTGGGCAGGTTCCTGTCTCCATGGGATTTCCCAGGCAGAATACTGGAGTGGGTTGTCATTTCCTACTCCGGGGATCTTCCCAACCTAGGGATTGAACTCACATGTCTTGCATCTCCTGCATTGACAGGTAGATTCTTTACAACTGCACTACCTGGGAAGCCCACATACCTCATAACTAAAGTTTTTTATTACTTAGGAACCCAAATCTAGAATAAAAATTTACTTATTATGTGTATATGGGTTCTGACATAGTTAGTTCTTTGCTTTTCTTTTGGAGACATTTTTGAAGAAAAATTTACAGCTTAAAAAATATATAGTTGATACACAATATTATGTCAGTTTTGAGTTTACTGCATAATGACTTGATTTTGCATATATTATAAAATGATCACCAGGATAAGTCTATTAATCATCTTTCTGCACACAAAGTTCTTATAATACTGTTGGCCATATTCCTTATGCTGTATGTTACATCCCTATGACTTATTTATTATATAACTGGAAGTTTGTACCTGTTAATCCTCTTCACTTATTTCATCCACCCCAATGCCTCCCTTCTGGCATTCACCTGTTTGTTTTCTGTGTCTATGAGTCTGTTTTAGGTTTGGTTTGGTTTGGTTGTTTTGCTTTTTAGATTCTGCGTGTAAGTCAAATCATGCAGTATTTGTCATTATCTGAATTACCTCACTTAACATAATGCCCTCTAGATCCTTGCATGTTGTCACAAATGGCAAGATTATATTTTTAATGGCTGTGTAATATTTCACTGTCTGTGAAATATTGCACATCTTTATCCATTTGTCTGTTAGTGGACATTTAGGTTGTTTCCCACATGTCTTTTAAAAACAGATTAAAGAATGTTTTGAGTTCTGTTGCTTTACCTGTGAGGTATGAATGGTTCCTGATAGTACAGTCACTTAAAGAAGCATGGTATACAGGTGGAGGAAAATTGTTTTTAAAAACAAAAAAGCATGGATAGAAATGGGTCAATTATATAATCTTATTATAAATCTCTCAAAGGGCAACAAAAATAATGGTTTTGTGATGAATCAGGGTGGTTTAGTGAAATGTTTAATACTTCTTCTAAAATACTTATGAGATAATATTTTCTAGTGGAAGTAATAGGAAAAAATTTGTAAAAACTTTTTAACATTGGTGACTATATGTTTGATGCTTTAGAAGCCTACATGAATGAAGATTTAAAACAATGTTTTATAAAAAGAGTGAAGTAAAGCCATTTACAGCAACATGGATGGATCTAGGGATTATCATATTAAGTGAAGTAAATCAGACAGAGAAAGACAAGTGTCATATGATATCACTTATATGTACAATCTTTAAAAATGGTCGTAATGAACTTATTCTGAACAAAACAGAAACAGATTCATATATTTAGAAAAAAATTTATGGTTAGGAGGGGAAAGGGAAGGGATAAATTAGGAGGTTGGGATTAACATATACATGCCACTATTATGTATATAAAATAGATAATCAACAATGACCAACTATATACCACAGGGAATTCTACTCAATACTCTGTAATAACCTACCTGGGAAAATAATCTGAAAAAGAATAAATATATGTATATGTATAACTGAATCACTTTGCTGTATACCTGAGACTAAGACAACATTATAAATCAGCTATACTCTAATATAAAATAAAATTTTTTTAAATTCAGAAATTTATGGAGAACCAGAAGGTGGTTTTGAGGGGCTGATTTTAAAGCCCTGTTGATATCCTTGGGGAGAGGTAAAACCAACTAGATTAAGTGGAAGGTGTGTATTTAATCGTTTCACCAAGACAAGATTATACAGTTAGGTACCTTGGCTAAAATCTTTAAATTAATTTTTCTGACATGAACATAATTGACCTGGAAATTAAATATCCCCTTAAATACTATTCAGTGAAGCCTGCCAGCATTACTGCAAGATAGGTACAGGTTGTATTTATATTGTTCTGTTTGTACCTAAAATCTAGGCAGTAACATGATTGATTATAACAACTTCTAATATTTTGATGCAGGAAATAGTAAGATATTAAGTTGTACATTAAATAGCTGAATGGTCGATTAATATTTGAAAAGCACTTTTAAGGAAAGGGTAATGATTCTTTTGAGTTGATGAGCCTTATTCTGTAGATTTTTAAGTTAAGAAGTTTTTCTCCTTATCTGTACGTAGACTGTGAGGTTAATTTCAATACCTCTTCTCTCTCCTTTTAAGCCCCTGCAAAGAAATAGGGACAGGAAGGCTTGGGTTTGGGGCCTTTACATGGTAGGATTGCACTTCCCTGTCTCTCTGGAAAGATCATGCTGCTTGTCCTGTGAAATGTGGTGTACGTACCTTCTTGGCAGAGGTGACGAGTCACTTCCACACTGAAGCTTTGGGAACATAGGGGAGGAAAATTTCTCCAGTGCCCTCTTTGGGTCTCTAGCTGGGCTTAAGAATTAAACTGATACAAGATTATCCCAAGAAAAGCATATAAATTTTTATTGAATTTTGACATATACATAGGAGCCTTTGGGACTGCCCAGTTGGCGCAAGTGGTAAAGAACCCACCTGTCAATGCAGGAGACATAAGAGACATGGGTTTGATCCCTGGGTCGGGAAGATCCCTGGAGGAGCCTGGCAACCCACTCTAATATTCCTGCCTGGAGAATCCCATGAACAGAGAAGCCTGGTGGGCGTCCAGGAGGTCTCAAAGAGTTGGACATGACTGAAGCAGCTTAGCCGCAGTAGGAGCCTTTACAAGAAAATGAAGACCCAAAGAAGTGACCAGAACAGGAGACTTTAATATCTTTTAGACAAAGAAACAATACATTTGTGAAGAGCTGACATGACAGAGGAATTTGAGCTGTGGGCAGTAAATGGTGAAGGAGTAACAAGGTTTGTTTATACAGCCTTCTCTGCCCAGCTAGTAAGAATGTTTCTTTTTCTCCTGGTATAGGCAGAAGAAGGTACCTTTCACATGAGAGGTTATCTCTTCTTCCTGGGAAGAAGGGCTGGGGAGAGGGGTGAAGGTCAGAGTGACTTTCCTGCTTTTGACATTTTCACAAACTCCTTCAGTCTTAAATGGTATGTCAAGGTGCCATGTTTTGAGGTCCTGTGTTGTGGGGTGCCATGTCTTGAGCCCCATCAGTAGCCAGTGAGCAATTTGCCACTGTCTTGGAGACTGGTAACGTTCTAAATGGAGGCAGTTCTGTGGACCTTCAGGCTTCTGTGAAGCCCACAGGGATTTCTCACCGTAGTGAGATAGACATGTGGGGTAAACAAGATGTAAACTTCTGTTTTTTAAATCGTGATGATTTGAGGATGCTTGTTACTGTAGCATAAGCCAGTCTACCCTGACAGATGAAATTTCCCTAGGTCTAAGGGTCAAAAAAGAGATAACTAGAATAACTATTCATGTCTTCAGCTGTTTTTGTTAACATTTACTACGTGCCATTCATTCTTCCAAGTGGTAGAAATATAGCAGTGAACAAAATCTTCTCTTTTCTCAAGAAACTCCTTCCCATTCTTCGTTATTAGTTTAAGGAGTCCTTTTTCTGCAAAGCCTTATTCTCTGAGCAGCAGGTCACCTCTTTCTCTTCCTCGCTCCTGTGCACTTTGTACACACCTTCATTGTGGCATTGATGGTATCGTGGTTATTCTGTCTTGCTTTCTAGGCTGTGATCGCCTAGAGAACAAGCAGTTTATACATGGTACACAGTTATATGTAGTATTTACCAACAAGGAAACAAGGGCTTACTCATAGCGTAGGCAGTGGTACTCAATGCTTTTAATGATTGTAATGGAAAAAGACTCCAAGGCAAAATGACCCACAGGAAGTCTGAACTTACTCACTTAAAAAATTGGTTTTGAAATGTGGGAGGTGATGCAGAGAGAACGATGCAAAGTATCTGTATTATCACTCTATGTTATATTGTGTAATTTGCTACATCTATGTACTTATATTACTTTTTAAATATTTACTGAAATACAGTTGATCTGTAATATTGTGATACTTTCAGGTATATAGCAAAGTGACTCAGTTTTATATAGATAGATAAATATATATACATACATGTATATATAATACAATATAATATACAATATAATTATATATAATATACATAATTATATAATTATATTATGCTTATATATAATATATAATGTCTTATATAATGATAATGTACATTATATATATTATATATACTTTATATATTATATATAATAATATATTGTAATATATATAATGATAGTATATATTAACATATAATATTATATATAATATTACATATAATATTATATATAATATTATATGGGCTTCCCTGGTAGCTCAGATGGTAAAGCATCTGCCTACAATGTGGGAGACCTGGGTTCAATCCCTGGGTTGGGAAGATCTCCTGGAGAAAGAAATGGCAACCCACTCCAGTATTCTTGCTTGGAAAATCCCATGGACTGAGGATCCTGGTAGGCTACAGTTCATGGGGTCGCAAAGAGTCGGGCACGACTGAGCGACTTCACATCACTTCGCTTCACTTTATATATAATATTATATATATTATATAATATATAAGGGTATATTATATAGGGTATAATATATATATATTATATATATGTTATATATATGTTATATATATATATATATGGGTATATATTGTATAATATATAAGGGAGAGTATATATTATATAATATATAAGGGTATATTATATAGGGCATATAATATAAGGGTGTGTGTGTGTGTGTGTGTGTATATACCCTTAATATAATTATACTATTATATAATATATAACATATGATATATATCTTAGTTCAGTTCAGTCACTCAGTTGTGTCTGACTCTTTGCATATATCATATATATATTATATTTCTATATATTATATATTAAATATATAATATAATTATATGTAATATAATACAACATAATAATATATAATGTATATATAATACACATATAATATAGACATACATGTATATATAATAAAAAATTTATCTGTATATATAGCTGAGTCACTTTGCTATTTATCTGAAAATGTCACAATATTACACATCAACTGTGTTTCAGTAAATATTTAAAAAATAATATAAATGTGTGTGTGTGTGTGTGTGTGTGTGTGTTAGTCGCTCAGTCGTGCCCAACTCTTTGCGACCCCATGGACTGCAGCCCACCAGGCTCCTCTGTCCATGAGATTTTCCAGGCAAGGATACTGGAGTGGGTTGCCATTTCCTCCTCCAGGGAATCTTCCCAACCCAGGGATCGAACCAGGGTCCCCTGCACTGCAAGCAGATTCTTTACCAACTGAGCTACAATATAAATACGTAGATGTAGCAAATTACATAGTATAATATAGAGCGATAATACAGATACTTTGCATCCTTCTCTCTGCATCACCTCCCACATTTCAAAACCTATTTGTTTAAGTGAATAAGCTCAGACTTCCTGTGGGTCATTTTGCTTGAATGTGATTTGGGATCAAAATGTGAACTTCTGTTTTTGGACATAGTATCCAAATGTCTTTGCTTTGTGAGTTACCTGTTAAGATGGTCACTGATGTGTCACAGTGGATAGGTACCAGATTGCCTGGGAACAAATGTGAGTGAAGAGAGGGAGAGGGGTGTCTGTGGCTTGCCATTGTGCCTCTTCCTTTTACTCAGTTATAACTAGCATACTCCTATACCGGTGTGTCTCAAGTCTTGTTTTTATTATTGCTTCTGCCCCCAAGTTTTTTTTAGTCTTTTCCCCCCTAACTGTCCCCTCCATGAGATTTTAGTATAACAGATATACTGTATATCTGGTTAAGTATTGTATGAATATCTATTCTTTATATGGAAAAAAGGGGGCTTCCCTGGTGGCTCAGTGGTAAAGAATCCACCCGTCAATGCAGGAGACCCAGGTTTGATCCCTGGGGTTGGGAAGATCCCCTAGAGAAGGAGATGGCAACCCACTCCAGTATTCTTGCCTGGGAGATCCCACAGACAGAGGAGCCTGGCGGGCTACAGTCCATGGGGTCACAAAAGAGAAGGACACTGCTGAGCAACTAAACAACAATTGTATGTATATCTATGGTTTATATGGAAGAAAAGTAAAGTAAAAGTAAAGTTTCTTTTTTTTTTGTCCCTTCCCCCAACTAATCTTGTTTGAAAATGCATGCCTTAAACTAGTATTTGTAAAAGGTACATTTTTTTCCCTTTGTAGGAGCTCATTTCCACTTCAGTAAGCTAAGTTTAACCACATTGCATCAGAACTCAGTTGTCTAATACACCTGTGCTTTTATAATAGCTTTATTTTAAGCTGATTATCATTTAAATAAGTATGCTGAAATCTTAGTGCATTGAGAACATTGGGGAAGTAAATTTTACATATTTTGCAGGAGTCCATTTTTTCCTAGGTTTTAGACCTCTGCAGCACGCAGTCTTTCTCTGCAGGCCACATTTGCTTTTGATTCCTTCAGCAAATATTTATTGAGACTGTACTGTGTGCAAAGCTCCACGCCAGGTGCTGAGGCCCAGTGGCTCATGGAGCTGAGCCTGCTTCCTTTATTTGTTGGCTTTTTCAGAACTCACAGGGTAAACTTGTCCAGGGCACAGTTGTTTTGACTGTACTGATTTTTATACATTCCCAACAAAGTATAGCGGGCACTTGGTGAAAACCCCTGGGAGTTGGTGTAATCCCTTGTGCAGTATAAAAAGAAAAAGATACTTGGTCCTGGCGCCTGGCACAGAGCTGCTAAAACCCTGGGGATCTCCTGATTTCTTTGGTGTGCTCGCCAGTTTCTTGGCCAAGGGGCTTCTGGATAGCTTCAGAATGGGGGCTGGTCCCAGAAAGACCAAACTAGGATTGGAAGCTTGGAACTCAGTCTAGCCTCGGAGTAGGGAGAAGGGACTGAAGATGGAGGTTAATCACCAAAGGTCACTGGTTTAATCCATGCCCACTAGTTTAACCAAAGGCCACTGGTTTGTGCCCATGTAACAAAACTGCCATAGAAACCCCTAAATGAGCAGCTGCAGAGAGCTTGCAGACTGGGGAGCACAGCGCGAAGCTGGGAGGGTGGCATCCAGGGAGGGCATGGGGACTGCGCCCCTCCCAGCGTGTCTCAGCCTGTACTTCTCATCCATTTGGCTATGCTTGAGTTGTATTCTTTATAATAAACCAGTAACAGAAAGGCAAGTACTTCCCAAGTTCTGTGAGTCATTCTACTGAATTATCAAACTAGAGGAGGGTGTTGTGGGAACCCTCAGTTTATAGCCGGCTGGTCAGAAGTACTGCTGCTGCTGCCAAGTCACTTCAGTCGTGTCCGACTCTGTGCGACCCCATAGATGTCAGCCCACCAGGCTCCTCCGTCTCTCGGATTCTCCAGGCAAGAACACTGGAGTGGGTTGCCATTTCCTTCTCCAATGCGTGAAAGTGAAAAGTGAAAGTGAAGTCGCTCAGTCATGTCCGACTCTTCGCGACCCCATGGACCGCGGCCTACCAGGCTCCTCCATCCATGGGATTTTCCAGGCAAGAGTATTGGATTGGGGTGCCATTGCCTTCTCCAGGTCAGAAGTACAGTAGTCTGGGAATTGGGATTAATGCCTAAAGTGGGGGCAGTCTTGTGGGACTACTGCTTCAACTCTTGGGATATAATGCTAACTTTGGGTAGGTAGTGTCAGAATTGAAGTGAGTTTTTGGACACCCTATTGGAAATGATGTTGGAAAAGACAGCGTGCTTTTAAATGTAGGAAAAAGAAACCTTTGGCCTTTGTCTGTCACACTATGTGTGTGTGTGTGTGTGTAGTGCATGAAATGATTGAGGGCCAAGTCCCACAAGTTGTGTCTGACTCTTCTGCAACCCCCGGGACTGTAACCCGCCTGGCTCCTCTGTCCATGGGATTTCCCAGCAAGAATACTGGAATGGGTTGCCATTTCCTTCTCCAGGGGTTCTTCCCAACCCAGGGATTGAACCTGCGTCTCCTGCATTGCAGGTGGATTCTTTACCACTAAGCCACTGGCCAGTACTAGGGACATATAGAAATGAACATAGTTTCCGAAGGGCTACAGTTCTGCCTGGGCTTACCTGTTTGGTAAAGTGTAGAAGGTGAGGGTAATGGAATCTGTCCACACTCCGGGGACAGGACAAAGCAGTGGGGTGTCCTGAGTTGGCCCTGTCTAAGCCAGAGGTCAATGTTTGACTCTTGATCTCACTTTATTTTTTTGGCTTAAACCACAGAAATGTATTTTCTCACAGTTCTGGAGGGTAGGAAGCTAAGAGCAACGTGTCAGCATATTTAGTTTCTCATAAGGCTTTTCTCCTTGGTTTGCAGAAGACCACCTTCTCACCGTGCTGTCTCATGGCCCTTCCTCCACGAGTGTGCATCCTTGGTGTGTCTTTGTGTCCAGAGCTCCTCTTATTATAAAGACACCAGTCAGATTGGCTTAGGGCCCAACCTAATTGTTTGATTTTAAGTTAATCACCCCTTTAAAGACTCTACCTCCAATACTGTCACATTTTGAGGCATTAGGGGTTAGGGCTTCAATATGTAAAATTTGGAGAGACAAAATTCAGCTTGTAAAAACCAGATTGTAAATATTTTAGGCTTGTAGGCCATAAAGTCTCTGTTGGAACTCACAACTCTGCCATTGATCTGATTTTTCAGCTCGGGCTGACAAGAAGGGATGGCTTGGAAAGGAGGATGTAGGGGAAATTCCAATCAGAGGAGACTGTGTCAGTGAAAGTAAGGAGGTGTGAGGGCCCCATGGCAGTATAGGAGGTGCAGTAGATGAGTTTTAGTATAGTGAAACTAGTGCACTTCAATGCCAAGGGCTAAACCTTGTAATATTGGAACAATAAATGATTCAACAGAATGAATAGTCCAGAAAGAAATAAACAAATATGTGATAAGGTAGGTTTCACAAATCAGAAGGGTGTTAAGTAATAATACTGAAGCAAGTGATAAATTATTTAGAAAGAGAATAGATTCTTGCTCGTGATGATTTTTAGTCAGCATTTAGGTGCTTGAAACTTATAAATTAGAGGATTAAGGTTTCCTTCTGTGAATTAAAACTGAAGATCAACACTAATGGTCAAGGTGCTATATATAACAGGTTACCTTGAAGAACATAATATCTTACAATATCACCTCACTGAACATATAGACACCATTAGAATGGTTGACTTTGTGGTCCCTACACTCTCAAGAGCCTCAACTTTGGTTTAATGTTCTGCTCTTGTTCTCTTAAAATTTCTTAATTTATGAAAATGGGCCTGTATTTTCACTGTGCACTGAGCCCTGCGAGTTATATATCAGTCCTGCCTGTGAGATTGGTCAGACAGGGAAAAAAAAAAATGACAGAGCCAAGCTTTAGAGGTAGATACTCTCCTGCTTCTAGGAAAGTTGCGGCAACACAATTCTAGAGTCTGGGTCACGTTCCCAGGACTGTGTGTATTGCATGTGTGTGCCTTGGGCTGTCCCAGACTGATGCATTAAGTAGTTTATTTGACAGACTCTCTCCTCCTCCCATCTCCTTCCCAAAAAGGAAGCTTTTAATTGTGATTTGGCTTCTGTGGTCTTCCTGCAGGGAGAGAGCTGGCTGGTTATGGTGACTCTGTAATAATTCCGGAAGTTAGTTACTAAGCTGGCATCCTGGTGATATTCATCAGTGAGGTTCTTTAATGGGAGCCTGTCCCTGGGAGAAGGCCCCCTTCTGTTATATTTCTGAGGCAGAAGGCTGAGGTCCAGGCATTGTGTTGGTGAATTCACCAAAGCCAGCAAAGGCAGAACAGTGGTTAAGAACAAGCAAGACCTTTCCATAAAAAGGAATGAAGTTCCAGGACCTGCTACAATAAATTAATAATGTAATATACCAAAAACATTGAGTGTACACTTTACATGGGTGAATTGTATGGCATGTGAATTATATCTCAATAAAGCTGCTTTTTAAAACATTAAAAAAGAAGAAGAAGAACAGGGTGTTTGGAGTGAGCCAGACAGCCCTGGGATCAAGTCCTGTGGTTGGTACCACATTGTGTGATCTTGGCCAAGATATATTACTATGCCCTGTTCTTTCATCTCCCAAGTGGTGATACGACACCTAGGGTTGTTGTGAGACTGAAGGAGAAAATATACACCTGGTCAAGACTTCTCAACCTCAGCACTGTTGACATTTTGGATCAGATCACTCTTTGTTGGAAGGAGGGAGGAGAGAGAGCTGTCCTGTGCATGATGGGGTGTCTCCTAGCTTCCCACAGCAGCTTCCTCTTGACCCCTTACAGATGTAACAGCCAAAGTATCTCCAGATGTTACTTAAATGTCATACTGGGGGACAGAATAGGCCCTGGTTAAGAATCACTCACTGGCTAAGGTGTGTAGAACAATGCCTGTAAAAAGAAAGCTACTGGCAGGTTTCATAATAATATTTACAATCCTTGGACTAAAGATGACAGTACTTCTGAGGCCCCTGAAAAGACCTTTGTCCACCTTTCACCTGTCCTCTGCTCTTTAAATTTCTATGTCCATGCCAGAATCAAGTCCACATGGATTAAAGTGTATGTGCTAAGTCGCTTCAGTTGTGTCTGGCTCCTTGTGACCCTATGGACTGTAACCTGCTAGGCTCCTCTGTCCATGGGATTCTCCAGGCAAGAATACTGGAGTGAGTTCCTATGCCCTCCTCCAGGGGATCTTCCCGACTCAGGGATTAAACACGTGACTCAGTATCTCCAGCATTGACAGGTGGGTTTTTTACCAGTAGCACCACCTACCTGGATTAAAGGATAAATGTAAAAAGGTCTCCCTTTACAAACTGAAAGAAGAGAAGTTACAGATCTGTAAATTTGCAAATAAAAAAGATTTGCAAATACCAAACTCAGAAGCAGTGGTACTTCCGTGATGTTTAACATCGAGTTTAAATCATATTGGGGAATTTTTTTCTCTGTCATTACACTAAAAACAAAAAACATGAGTAATTGGTTAAAAAAAAAAGACCTAGTAATTATAGTTAAAAAGCAAACTGGAGGGGATTTCCTGCCGTCCAGTAGTTAGGACACCATGCTTTCACTGCCTTGGTCTGACTTTAATCCATAGTCTGGGAACTAAGATCCTGCAAGCACATAGCATGGCCAAAGAAAAAAAGCAAATTGGATAAAATGATTATAAGAGATATGTCAAACTTGTATTGAGAAACCAGTGTAAATCGAAAATACAGAAGTAAATGTCTCAGGCATAGGGACAAAAGAGGATATACAGTCGTCTTACAAACATTTGAAAATTGTTCAAATTCAATAATACTTAAAAGTTTAAATCTTTTTTTCATTTAAATTGGCAGTAATATCTAACTCTGTGGTACCATTTAGGGCAGTCTCCTCACACATTCCTTATAGAACACTGGATGGGTATAATCCCCCTGAGAAGAAATGTCATGATAAATATGCCTTAAAAGTTATCATACCTTTTAGCCCCCAAAATAACATTTGGGAATAATTCTACAACATAATCTGAAATGTAGACAAGTATTTGTGCATGAGGATATTTACTACAAGGTTGTTTCAATAGAAGCCAGTTTTGTGTCAAGCATTAGGGGAATAGTAAATTGGAGCTTATGATAAATAATTGGCAGTCTTTAAAAAATATTTATAAAATGTTTCCAATCGCATGCAGAATTCTTACAGTGTTAAATGAAAAAGCAAGTTTTAAAATTTTGAATGCAGTATCAACTCAGCTCAGAATAAAGACTGGAAAGGAATATGCAAAATATTAATAGTATTTATTCCTGGAAGATTGAATTATGGATAATTTATGCAAGTTACTCATAATTGCATGATTAAATTGACCATTTCAAAGCAGACTTAGATTTTGTGTGTGCCTGTTCTTTCCAGTAATTTTTTATCTTAACCATTTCTCTAGCTTGGAAATGAAGGTGAAAGAGGTTAGCTATGTATCTCTGAGTAAAAGAAAGAAAAGAAGTTATCAGTGCCTAAAAGGGCAGCTTTATAGTAAATTCCTTATAAACTGCAGTAGCAAACTGGCTTTGCAGGGTAGACTACTTGCCCTGGATGAAGTGAATTCATGCTTTTTTACACCACAGCATTCTTTTTGTTCATTAATTTTTAAAGATATATTTATTTAAAAAAAGACATATTTATTGTAGCATGTTTCTTGGTGAAAGAATCTTTAAAATTTCCATGTTTATCTTGACAGTATGTGCAGAAGCTTATAATCCTGATGAAGAGGAAGATGATGCTGAATCCAGGGTATGTAACTTACTGAATGCATTAATTTTACATTATACTCTGGTCTTGGATAAGGAAAATAATAATAGAAAAGATGTTAACAGGCTTATAGATTAACAGAAAGCATAATGGAATTATTTTGACTGTTTCTTTTCATAGTCTTCTCTCTGATAGCTTACTGCTTCATGTTCTGTGTGGTTACTTTGATCCAAAGCATCTCTCTCTTTGGAGAGATAGACATAATAACTCACTGAAGTTGTGCTTTTATTTCTCTTGCAAAAATATAGCCTGTGATGAAAAATGTTTTTAGCTATCTTTCCCAAAGTGATAATGTTATTTTTCTTAGACAAGTAAGTATTTCTAGCAAAGAAAAATACTGGGAAAAGACTCCTGCTCCTACTAATTTATCACAACAGATGCTTACTCTGAAACAACAACAGACACAATAAAATTACATCTAAAGTGTCAGTACAGCAGTTATTATTTTTTAAAGTCTGTATCTGATTGTTTGCTCAGAAACTGATTTGGAGGGCCTAATGTTTTTGCAAGAATTTGTCTGGTTTGAAACACTTTTTAAGCTATGTCCTTTCGCTTTGTTCTCCTATTACTTATTTAGTAGAAAGTAAACTAAATAGGCAGTTACTGAGCCTGGGAATGGAAAGCAGTCATTTATTTATTTATTTTTGAGTACATTGCAAAAGTTTCGTTTTTTTCATTTGGTGTTAAAAAATGAAAAGAAAATCTATTTCTGTAGCTCTGAAAAATACTTCTATAAGGTTGAGTTTTATAGAAAAGCAGAATACTGGGTCCATAAGTCATTACATCATTAAGCTCCCTGAAATGTAAATAAAATTCAGTGATAGAAAGATCAGGAACCTTAAATGACACAGAAGATTTTTAAGGAAATCCCATTTCACAATTGTCCATGATGGGGACAGTACCAGACTTGCAGTATTCACTTCTGAGAACCAAAACTTACATATTTTTATGACATCCATAAATTCCAGTCTGAAAATTATCTTGCCTTAGGGTCGAGGTATCATCACTAATGTTTAATGTTCTATAACCACTGTAATGTGGTCCAAAAAACCCTCCCCTATCCTACACTTTATTTATATATTTCAACGAAAAAATAATAGGCTACTTTGAAGATAGCATTTTGTGTGTGTGTGTGTTTGTATGTACATGTGCTCAGTCATATCCGACTCTTTGCAACGCCATGGACTCTAGCCCTCCAGACTCCTCTTTCCGTGCAATTTTCCAGGCAAGAATGTTGAAGTGGGTTGCCATTTCCTACTCCCATCATTCTTTGTATCTGTGTATAAATGTATATGATAAAGCTTAGTAATTGAGATGTTTGATGAGCTGGTTTGACTTAGTAAAAATTTAAACTAAAAAGAACATTTAAAAATATAGTTTGAAAGCAATATATGGTATCTCATGGACTCGACAACTGTTAGCTACCATTTGGTCCATGCCATAGTAAAGTGGTTTGATTGGATCACTCCAGCTAATTGCTGACAGTCTTGTTGCGGGGGGCTATACCAGGTTAAGAGTCATTTGGCTGGGGGAAAGAAACCCCTAATCACATTGAGATTAAAAAACAAAAACATTGGGGAATTATTGGACATGTGCTTGGAGATCTTACAGAATTCCTGAAAGAGTTAAAGAAAACCCCAGGCTGTGGCTGGCAGGCAGGAGTCAACCCCTCTGGGGTCCTTTCACAGCACTGGTGTACATTCAGAGTATCAGTTGAAAGGGACTCAGCTACCACTAACTTTTATGTCTGTCTGAGTTCACAATCCAAGTTTCTTTGTGGGGAGTTTTCACAGACTTGACCTTGGGGTTGGGGGCCAGGCCAAGGAATACAGACTTAACTGTGGGGTCTCACTTATAAATGAGGGTATCCTGCAATCCATCCCACTCCTGGGCATATATCCAGAGAAAACTTTAATTCAAAAAGATGCATGTACCCTGGTGTTCATAGCAGCACCATTTATATAATAGCCAAGACTTGGAAACAACCTAAATGTCCATCAACAGATGAATGGAGAAAGATGTGGTAAATATATACAGTAGAATACTACTCAGACATAAAAAGAATGGAGTAATGCCATCTGTAGCAACATAGATAAACCTAGAAATTGTTATACTGGGTAAAGTAAGACAAAGACAGATATCATATGACATTACTTGTATGTGAAATCTTAAAAAATTGTATAAGCCAACTTATTTACAAAACAGAAATAGACTCATAGGCATAGAAAACAAATTTATGGCTACTGTAGTAGATAGTGGGAGTTGGGGGAGAGAGAAATTAGGTGTTTGGGATTAACATACACACACTACTATATATATATATGTATTTATAAAATAGGTAAAGAACAATGACCAACATGGCACAGTGAACTATATTCAGTATTTGTAATAACCTATAATGGAAAAAATCTGAAAAACATATATATATATATATAAAACAATTGCTTTATATCTGAAACTAACACAACTTTTTAAAATAATTTTTTATAATTTTTATAATATAATTTTTATAATTTTTTGAAAGGTATATAAATAGATAGATAAGGGCAGTTCCTGGTGAAGGAGGCATCTTTGTGGGTTGCACATTCAACCCAAGTTGTGCCTGTGACACCCTTCGACGTTACATTAGTGGATTTTTGGTTATTAATTAATGATTAATCCATATAATAAAGTGTCTTGGGGTTTTCATTAAGTTGACTCTTCTCTAAACATGTTGCTAAAAACTGTACAATTTTTTGTCTTACCAATAGACACTATAAGGCAGTTTGTACCATAGCCTTTAGAAATGATTGCTACAGATTTCAAAATTAATTGGCTTTAGAAAATGTCCATAAGGAAAACATACAGTGCATTTTGATAAATTCACTTTTCATCTGGACATTTTGTCTTATTTCAAAGACTGTGTTTATTTTTTGGATTTCCCTGGTGGGTCAATGGTAAGAAAAAAAAAAAAAAATCTGCCTGCCAAGCAGGAGACATAAGTTTGATCCCTGTGTCTGAGAGATCCCCTGAAGGAAGGAAATGGCAACCCACTCCAGTATTCTTACCTCGAGAATCCCATGGACAGAGGAGCCTGGCGGGCTACAGTCTGTAGGGTCATGAAGAGTCAGATACAACTTAGTGACTAAGAAACAACAACAACCTGTAATCTCAGAGTTGTGTAAATAGATATTTATTTTTTTTATAAAATAATATGTATTCAAAGAAAATTTGAGTACTTAAGATTGACTTTGGAAAATAACAAATTAGATTTTACTTGGAATACCTTTAATAAATGAAAATGTAAGGGTTATGTACATCTACCATGTAGAAACAGGCAGAGAAGAGCTAGTAAATTTAAGAGTGGAGTACTTCTTCGTTTTGTACTCCATGAAATGTTTTGGGAGTGCTTTCTGCGTATTTGGTCGAATGCTAAGTATACAGTGGTGAATGTGGTGGACAAGCCCTTGCCATCTTGGAGCTCAGAGTCTAATAACAGAAGCTAACAGAAAGCTAGCAAATTAGCAGTCACAAAATATGAACTGTTGAAAGGACAGTGTGATAGGGTATAGGGAATTAAAACCAAACCCCCCCAGATCAGCTAGGTCCCTAATGAAACAGAATAGTGGGAGAAGGGCTCCTTGAGTGAGACCACAGGATGAACGCGGAGAGAGTCTTGCCGTGCATTCATTTTGGGTTAAGCCAAGCCCATCAGAGTGGGAAGAGTTGGAGGCTGAGTGAGGGCTGGTGTGGCTGGAGCCGAGCGTCTGAGGCGAAGGCCGAGGAGGAGGTGCGGATGTGACGGCCTCTACCGAGGGCTTACTCTGCAGAATGGGGTGTTCTGATTTAAACTTCTAAAAGATTACTTTCAGCTCTGTGTGGAGAACATATTGGACAGATATGAAAACATCTTGTACAGATTTCCCTTGCTTAACAAAATAGAGGCACAGTGTTTTCTTTAAAGAAAACGTGTCAGTCAGTCTTACTGTTTCTTCTATTTTTTTTTAATTGAAAGGCAACACAGGTTTATAGCAGTAGTTGACAAACTTTTCCTGTAAAGTTTTTTTTCCTGGGAATTCTATTTTCAAATAATAAATACTTCATGCTTTGGGGCTATTCCATTTGTCACAGCTCTTCAGCTCTGCTGTTACAGCTTAGAAGCAGCCGTAGACGATACATAAATGAACACATGTGCCTGTGACCCGTGAAACTTTACTTGTGGACGTTTGAATTTCTTATAATTTTCATACGTTAGGAAACATTCTTTTGATTATCCTCCCACAGTCATTAAAAAAAATCATTCTCAGTGTAGGGATCATACAGAAAGAAATTTGACCTTCAGGCAATGGTGTGCTGACCTCGGCTGATAGTAAGAACTCTGTGGCTAGCCTGCCTGGGGTGAATCCCAGCACTACAACGTCTGAACTGTGTCACATGGAAGAAGTTGCCTGGGCAAGTTAATTTTCTTACATTTCTCCGTTTGAGAGGTCATGCAGTGTTTGTCTTTCTCTGACTTATTTCACTGAGCAGTCACCTGCTTCCTGGGGCCTGTTACTGTGATGTATGTGTGTGCGCGCTCAGTTGTACCCAATGGAATGTGACCCTGTGGACTATAGCCTGCCAGGCTCCTCTGTCCATGGAATTTTCCAGGCAAGAATACTGGAGTGGGTTGCCATTTCCTACCCCAGGGAATCTTCCCAACCCAGGTATTAAACCCATGTCTCTTGGGTCTCCTGCATTGGCAGGCAGATTCTTTACCACTGTGCCATGTACACTGCCTATTACTAGAATAAAACGAATTAATGTTTGTGAAGCCCTTAAAACAGTGCCTGGCACATGGTAAATGCCACATCAATATTTGTTTGAACAAAAAGATTTGTATCTTGAAATCAGAAATAAATAATGAAAAACAAAATTGCCCCTAGTAGAAATCACGCTTGGGCACATTGCAGAAGACCTTAATTGTCCAGATGCAGATCTCAGATGTCGGATCGCACCAAACCCAACAGAAGGAAATGAGTCTGTAGGAGGAGGAGAGCATCTGAACAGTTGGTAGACGGCAGAGAGGGCGGAGCTTCAAAGATTCACCTGATTTCTGACTGTTTGCTTTTCAGGATGCGGAGCAGGAATTTTAATGGCAGAGGTTGAGGGTGAGGGGCGACTGTGATAGATAAAAGACCCTGACGAGTGATGGCAGGCAGAAGGAAGAGAGGGGAAAAAAGAAAGGAGGGAGGAGAGCAGTACGCAGTAGCAGTGGTGGCAGGATGGAGAGACAGAATTTGGAACTGTGAACTCTTAAGAGAAGTAGCAGGAGAGAGAGAGAAGATGATGGGGTGTTGTGTGAGGTGTTCATACAAAGTGAATGGGTTGGGGGAGAAAGACTTAAATTGATGACGAAAGTAAATCAGGTGCAATATGGTGTTGAAAATGATTAAAGAAGACAGTTTAGGTGATATAAATTTTATTTAATGCTGCATGAAGCAGGCAGTCTCCATTCCCAAGCGTCCAGAGAACTGCAAAATGGGGTGGAGGTCAGGAAGCTTTTAGAGGATAAAGAATAAGGAACAAGGAAGAAAAAAACAGAAAGTGAATGAGGAACAAGGAAGTGAGCATAGAGCCCAGATTTGGCTTGGCCTTTGGGGATCGGCTGACTGGATATACTGTATTGCTGGCAAAGTGGAGCACCTCTAGAGACATGGGAGTGATCTAGGCTTTGCTTTGCTGATGTGGCACCCTGGGCAGGGGTGGCTCCATCTTGGGCTCAGGAAATTATTTTCAGCATCTGTGACATGGTATCCCCAACCTTTTCTCTCTGAGGAGAGAGCTTCTCAGTAGGCAAACATTTATGATCACTTTAGCTTGAAGTTCCAGATGGTTTTTGTGAAGTGAGAAATAACTTTTTGTTTTATTCTGTTTGATTGTGTTAAAATCATCCTTATTTGACGTAGGTAGATATGAATTTTGGTTGGCATGATTTAGTTCATATCCAAATTTTTTAAGTTTCTTAAATAGCAGTGAGTTGTTAGGCAGCAGGATCTGCTACCATAATAATAATCCACATGCCATAATAGAGTCTAGTTTGATGTGAATATTGGTTAGATAGGAAACACTAGTTTGCATGTCCCTTACCCTTTTAAAGAAAAATCTGCAACAGCTTCCTTCTCTCACTGGCTAATAGTATGTGAACAGTACACACATAAATAGTACACATGTGCTGTACCTTTCCTCAGTTCTTCTTGGGCCTCTGGCTTCTAGCCATCTGAGGTGGGTTTGAAATGCTGGTTTTAATTTCCCATTGTGAGTTCTGGTATAGTCATGGACACAAAGCTAAGCCCCAGCTGATCCTGGTTGTTCTGATGGTGGGGCCCCTGCTCATCATCATGTCCTCCGTCACTGTGTGTGTGACATTAGAGTAGGAAAAGGTGATGCATGGGTCTCCAGGAGACCCACTAGGTGTCTTCTGCTTTTAGGACCATGTCTTGCCTCGTTACCCCATTTTATAGTTATATGGTACCCATGTTCACAAAAGAATGGGCCTTTGGGTCCAAGTCAGTTGAGCCTTCTGGTGGTCAGAAGGGACTCTGAAGAGTCGGTCAGCTCACTTACAGAGGGCATCCTCTTGGCCTTCACCCTCCAGGCTGAAAGTTTGAGCATCTAGTGCAGTGGTCTTCTTTGAGCTCATTCTCAAATGAGCGCACCAGGAGATTTGGTTCATTTTCCCTCAGATCCATAGGCTCCTGCTGTGACAGTACATGGTTGCTTGCTCCCTGTGGAAAACCACTCCGTGTGGGCTCAGTTACATGTGTTATGCATAAAAATGTATTTAATATCTAATATACAGGTAAGAATTTACTCACATCTAGAGATTTTAACAAGTTTTGAAGGGGCTACATTCTGAAAGAGCATTAAGTTTAGTGGTAAAAAGTATGAAACAGTATTAAAGAATATTAAAAGAGTATTACATAGCGTAAGGGCTTCCCAGGTGGTGCTTGTGGCAAAGAATCTGCCTGCCAATGTGGGAGACATGAGATATAAGGGTTTGATCCCTGGGTCGGGAAGATCCCCTGGAGGAGGGCATGGCAATCCACTTCACTATTCTTGCCTGGAGAATCCTGTGAACACAGGAGCCTGGCAGACTATTAGTGGAAAAATTTCCTGGTAGTATTAAATAGTAGAATAGGGACTAAAAGATTTTGATGGGCTTCCAGGTGAGGTCACAGAGAGTCAGATACACCTGAGGGGACTTAGCACACAAACAGAATAAAGACAGTCTGTAGATTTTCAACATAACTGTTGTAACATTTAGTTCTTTTTTATGTTCCCGCTGGACCTTCAGAGTCTTTAGTGATTAGCCAGTCCAGACCTTTACAGAATGAACCTGCTAACCTGGGGGAAACACGTCTTTGAAAAACATTCAAGTGCTGTGTTGATTAAGGTCCACCACCTCCCTGAGACAAATTGTATTACTTTCCCCTATTAGCAGGCTGGTAGTTAATGTCTAGTCACCTAAAGTGAACCTCAGCCGTAACCATTCTTCCTTCTAATGACCTGCTAGGAAATTTTATCTGTTATGAATAAGGGGAATAGTCTAATTGTGGATTTGGTGTTCTTGTAGATTATACATCCCAAAACTGACGATCAAAGAAATCGATTGCAAGAGGCTTGCAAAGATATCCTGCTATTTAAGAACCTGGATCCGGTAAGATAAATCTCAATAACAGAGATGATTTTTTTCAGTGTCCACATGAAGAACTGTGCAGGGTCTTGGATTTCACCCTCTTGACAAGCTGACACCACCCAGGGCAATGGAAAGGCCCCACCATGGATGCCTGCGTGTGCATTGGGTTGTATCCTGGTTGCTGAGGGGTCCCTGCTGTCAGACCAAGTGTGAGTGCCTGCTGTGTGCCGGAAGAAGGCATTGGGTCATTCCTCAAAGGTTACTGCAGACACAGCCCTGAGAAGTGGCCCGGATGAAGAGAGGCTAAGACTGCATTCTTCGTCCATTCAGTAGGGGTATGCAGGGCCCATGGGGGAGTGCCTCTCTCAGCAGCCAATATTATATTTTAATGTATGACTTTGATATTATACATATTTTAAAAGTAAACTTCTACTTGATTTAAAAGGTAGAAGGATTTTTTTTTTCTTCATAAAAGTTTTGAAATCTCTCATCTTCGGTTTGGGATGTATTTCTAGAAACCCCTCTCTCAGAACGAGTGATCATGCTATTCAGACTTTGCCCTGCACTCTGACCTCAATGCCCTGCTTCCTTCATTGCAGATTATGCTTATTCATTGCTATATGGTCATTTGGGAAAGAACCCTTGCTACCATGTCCTCATGTGAAACCTGAGTCAACTTTTATAACTTATTTCAGTTCTTTTTTTGGTCAGACTGAACATCTTAATAGTTTTCAGATTGATGCCTGAGAGAAGAAAACATTAAATCAAACCCCCCTCTTAAAGATGAAGTCTTTTTTAGAGGGTAATTTTTAAAAATTTATTTATTTTTTTCATTTATTTTCATTAGTTGAAGGCTAATTACTTTACAATATTGTAGTGGTTTTTGCCATACATTGACATGAATCAGCCATGGATTTACATGTGTTCCCCATCCTGATCCTCCCTCCCCATCCCATGAAGGCCATTTTTATAAAGAATACTTTATAATACATTTTATGCTGCATTATACCAAGTCTTCTATGCTGGGTCATATTATACCCTGAAATTACTTTTTAAAGCTCCTGGTTTTTGATACTAGTTATGTTTATGTTATATCCTCCAGGATCACAGATTACATTTTGTAACTTTGGAGACTTTATTTTAGGACCACATAGTACAAGTTTTGTCCACTTTGATCCAGGTCCTCCAGAATTATCACCTAAACTAAAGCTGTAAAGAGTGGGGTTGCTGGTAACTAATAATGGAAGAATAAGAAATGGAATTAAGATTAGAAAGTGTAGGAATTTAGTTTATGAGTGGAAAAATTTCCTGGTAGTATTAAATAGTAGAATAAGGGACTAAAAGATTTTGATGGGCTTCCTGATAATCTTAGATTTCTTTTATCTAGAATGATAATGATTCTATGAAACAAAGGACATGGAAACTATGATCTCTAGTGATCTTTCACCAAAATGAATTCAAATAGTTGTTAGTGAAAAGAGACAGCATTGTCTGTGTGTGTGTGTCTAAGATGGTAATTTTGGTATTGGAATTAATCAATTTAGTATTGAATTTTGCTTCAGATAGACACAGAAGACAGCTGTGAAATTAACCCTTAGTTTTATCCTTAGGGGTAGACTTCAGCAAGGAGAATTTTATTTTCAGGCCAGAACTTTGCATGGGAAAATTTCAGGGTTACCAAAAACAGTTTCTTAAACTTTAATATGCCTATACATCATCAGAGGATCTTGTTTAAAATGCAGATTCTGGTGAGTAGATCAGAGGTGGGGCCTGAGTGTGTAATTCTCACAGGCTCCCAGGTGAGAGCAGTGCTCTCCTCTCGCAGCCACACTTTGAATAAGAAGGACTAGAACCCAGTGTGAAGACACTCTAGGGCAGTATTTTGGTACTACCATATGGTATTTTGTTTGTTTACTTTCCTATTCATTTCAACCAGTATTTTAATGCTTCAGCAGTGATAACAGGCATCAGTGAAATAGCTCCCAGTTAATAGTTTCCTCGGACATTGCCTGTTCTGTTCCATCTTCTAAAGTAAATTGATTTTTCTTACCATTGCAGCTTTAATTCTTTCAAAGCATTGTGAAAAGTTTGATTGCATTTTAAATAATAATAATAATGAAACTTTTCCTGTGTATTCTAGCAGGGAGCATCTTTACTTAAATACAATGGTTTTATAAACATAGGATTTTTTTTAGACTTTTTAAAGATTTTTCTGCTATGTTGACTGTCTTCAGTATATATGTATATATTTAAAGGTCACAGCTTGTAAGGACAAAAAAGAAAAAGTCAGTTCATGAAATTACCAAGTTCATAAATTACCATTGTTGAATATTTTATCGGGAAGAAGTAAACATATTTATATGGTTGTTTCCAAAAGATCTTTTTTTGAATTTGATCTCATACCATCTTGATTTATTTCCCTACTACCTGAAATCCTTCTAAGAACAATACCGAATATAAATAAGTAAAAATTAATTTTTCTCAGAAAATAACCACTTGAAATAAGAAATTTATCCCCAAACATAGCAGGTTGAAGAGTTTAAGTTCATTTTTTAAGCAAATTTCTAGTTTTTTATCATATATATATTTTTGCCATAACCCAAATGCATTTAAATTGAATTACATATTCCACTTACATAATCTGCATATCATATAGCAGCTCCTTTCAGGTCAATTCCTTGACCACCCACTGTGTTCCAGGGCCTGTATAAAGCGTAGGATGCCACAAAAATACTTAGACATAGTTCTTGTGCTCTTGGAACTTATACTTGGTGAGGGATTCAAATACACATAAAAATCCATTTGGTAAAATGTGATAAATGCCGTAATATGGTCAGGGCTAGGGAAGGATGAGGGCTTCTCAGCCCCACCTGAGGATCCAGGAAGCCAGAGAGACACCTGAACTGAGCCTCGGAAAATGAGTCAGAAATCGCCAGCTGAAAGCAAAAAATGGAGAGTGTCAACAGTGGAGTCTGAAGTGGAAGACACCCTCTGGTGGGGGCTGAGATGTATGTGCTGCGTCAGCAAGAACCAGTGCGCATGCCACACAGGAGCCGTGGACACACACTCTGTAGGCAGTAGCATTTTAAGCAGACAGTAACAGTCAGGGGTGTCTGAGGTCTCTGGTGACAGTGTAGGGGTGGAATTAAAGGGGAGAGGGACAGGTCAGGAACAAAAGGATGGAGCTCAGTGAGGAAACGGAGATCCATGCGTTGCTAAGGGGAAAAGAAACAGGCTCAGCTAAGGAAGGGGAGAAAGTAATGGTTTCATAAAGTTCTCAGGACGAACAGAAGTTGGTCCCTGGTGATCAAATGAATTGAGACCTAACAGAAAGAGTCTTGGATGACCCCCGGTGTCTGGTGCCTTTCCCTGAAAAGGAAAAACCTGGAAGGAGGAAGGGGAGGCCATAATTACGAATTAGTGGCTTTGTATCCACTATCTCATTTGACTTTCCTAAAGGCGTTGTTTAGCTTGAAAATCTAGCCCCTCCTAGACCTCAGGACATTTTTTCTTGGAGTTCTGTATACTCATACATTGAGCCCAGCATTTATAATTATTAATCTCTTTGAAGATATTCTTTTCATGAATATTTTAATGCTCAACTCAGTATGCCATTTTTCTTCTGAAATACTTCTAATTTGAGGCAAACTGAAATAATTGTCCTATGCTATATGATAGGTTCTTTCATTAATGGAGAGTAAATTGTTATTTTTTAAGGGAGTCAGGGCCCTTTTACTGAGCTCAGTCTCGAATTTGCATTCTGTAGGCGAATAAGATGTGGTTTTCCTACAGGAGCTGTCAGTCCCCAAGATAAGCCTCTGCATATTAAATATTTCCTACATTCTTTGCACTCTGTGCATAATTATGGGGAAATTACATTTTGATTGACTAGAACAGACACCTGTCACACAGAGAAGTTCTAAAAGAAATAATTGTTCTGTATTTTAGCAGGGATTACTTTTTCATACATCCATGTATGAATTCTTAAGCTTCATAATATTTTAAAATGCAGCTAATTCCAAGATAACAAAAAATTATTATATAGCACTATATTTCATCCTTTTTTACATTTAACATCCAGGACTAGAGCTAATCAATGAAGTTGATATTCCCCCTCCACCTGCTCTAAATAAGTTGAAATATAAATAGTAAGCAAAAATAAAATATTTGTAAACCATTTAATCAAACTTTGTAATTTTGATAGGTGACCATACGTTGCCTGGATCAATGAACTCATTCAGTCCCGTGGGGCCAATTAGCATCACACTATTTTACAGACCCATTGGCTTCATCTCCAGCCCTGGCTGTTCTTTAACAAGTAGGTGCCAGAGCTCACACAGGGACCCAGGAAGGGGATGAAAGCCACTGCCTGCAAACTGACCACCATCTTTCTTCCAAAAGTTTTTCTTAACTCACTCAAAGATACAGTATTACATTCTGGGTTCAATTGGAGAGTTGGGCAATTTAATTAATTAAATTAAATAAGTATGCATATATGGGCTTCCCTGGTGGCTCATTGGTGAAGAATCTGCCTGACAATGCAGGAGATTTAGGAGACAAGGTTCAATCCTTTGGTCAGGGAAGATCCCCTGGAGAAGGAAATGGGAACCTCCTCCAGTATTCTTGCCTGGGAAATCCCCATGAACAGAGGAGCCTGGCAGGTTACAGTCTATGGGGTTGCAAAAAGTAGGACATGACTTAGCGACTAAACAACAACAACAACATATGCATATATAATTTTTAAAAATTCAAAAGGAACAAAAAGTAGTCAGTGAAAGGGAATCTCCCTTCTATCCCTGTTTCCCAGCAATCCAGTTTCTCAGGAGTCAAGTTCTTTTAGCACTAAGATGCATATTTTTCCAGGGTTATGCTATGTATATACAGGTAATTCTTTCAAAAATTTTAGTGGCAGCAAACTCTACACAGTATTCTGCCTGGTTTTTTTTTTTTTTAAACTAAACAGTATATTTGTATTTACAGAGATTACATATTCTTTTTAAAAATTATTTATAAAAGTTTAAATTGGTAACATTTATGTGTATAAAGCTAAACCATGGACACACATTATGTTTTGCAATTGTCTAATGTTTTAACATTGTACATACAAGAGGGGCCCCATACAGGAAGTAAAAATAATGTTGAAAAAGAACAAAGTTGGAAGACTCACACTTGCAAATGTCAAAACTTTTACTCTACCACCTGAAACTAACCCGATATTGTGTATCAACCATACTTTAATAAAATAAATAAGTAAATTTTAAAAAGTATTTACTACAAAGCTACAGTAATCAAAAGAATGTGTTACTGGCATACAGATAGGCATAGAGAACAATGGAGTAGAATTGAGAGTCTAGAAACAAACCCATACATTGGTAGTCATTTGATTTCAACAAAAATGCCAAGATCACTCACTGGGGAAAGAACAGTCTTTTCAATAAATGGTGAAAGGACAACTGGATTTCCACACGCAAAAGAACAAGGTAGGACTCCTACCTCACACCATGTAGAAGAATTAACTCAAAATGGACCAAAGAGCTATACATAAGCTCTGAAATTGTAAAACTCTTAGAAGAAAACACAAGGGGAAGTCTTCATAATCTTGAAGTTAGCAGTGTTTCTTAGACACTGAAGTCAAGAGTAAGAAAAGAAAAAGATAAATTGGACTTCATAAAGGTAGCAAATTTTGTACATCAAAAGACATCATGCACTAAAGTAAAAAGACAATGTACAGAATGGAGTATTTGCAAATCATGTGTACATACACACATATACCACAAATATATATATATGTGTGTGTGTGTGTATTTGTATCATATATAAATGATAAGGGCCTTACATCTAGAACATGGAAAGAACTAGTAGCTCGACAACAAAAAGACAGACAGGTTTAACTTAAAAATGTGTGGAGTTCTTAAATAGACTTTTCTCCAAAGATAACATACAAATGACCAATAAGCACATGAAAAGATTCTTAAAATGGTTAGTCACAAGTGAAAATACAGGTCAGAACCACAATGAAATACCACTTCGCCCCCTCTAGGATGGTATAAGTTTTTAAAAAAGGGAAATAACAGGTGTTGGTGACGATATGGAGAAATCAGAACCTAGTACATTGCTGGTGGTAAAGTAAAATAGTTCAGGCACTGTGGAAAATAGGTTGATGGCTTTTCAGAGTTAAACACAGAATTACCATATGACTCAGCAGTTTCACTCCTAGGTTTAAATCCAGAAGAACTGAAAAAGGTGTTCCAACAAATAGTTGTATATGATTGTTCATAGTCACACTGTTCACAATTGTCAAAAGGTGGAAGTAACCCGAATGCCCATTGAAGATGAATAGAAAAGTAATTTGTGGTGTGTGTGTGTGTGCACATATATATATACATAGAACAAAATTTACATGTAATATATATACATATATGTATTTTTACCAAACTCTACTTTATATACATATTTAAAGTGGAATATTATTCATCCATGAAAAGGAATGAAGCTTCCCTGGTGGCTCAGTGGTAAAGAACCACCTGCCAACAAGATGTGGGTTCAATCCCTGGTTAAGAAGATCCCCTGGAGAAGGAAATGGCAACCCATTCCAGTACTCTTGCCTGGGAAGTCCCACGGACCGAGGAGCCTGGTAGGGCTACCAGTCCATGGGGTTGTAAAGAGTCAGATGCAACTTAGTGACTAAACAACAAGGATATATGCTACAACATAGATGAACTTCAAAAACCTTATAATGAGTAAGGTAAGCCAGTCACTAAAAGTCACATACTGTGTGATTCCAGTGTGTGTCTGACTCTCTGTGACCCTGTGGACTGTAGCCCACCAGGCTCCTCTGTCCATGGGATTCTCCAGGCAAGAATACCGGAGTGGGTAGCCATTCCCTTCTCCAGGGGATCTTCCCAACCCAAGGATCAAACCTGGGTCTCCTGCATTTCAGGCAAATTCTTTGCTGTCTGAGCCACAAAGAAAGCCCCATCATATGAAATATCCAAAAGAGACAGAAAGCAGGTTGGTAGTTGCCAGGGCCTAGTAGGAGAAAAAAATGGGAACTGACTGCTTAATGGACACAGGGTTTCCTTTCAGGGTGATGAAAATGTTTGGGAACTAGATACAGATGGTGGTTGCACAACTTTATGGCTACTAACATGTTCACTTTTAAATGGTTAATTTTATGTTATATGAAATTTCAATTTATAAAAAATTTTGTGTTAATGTATATAGCCATCTGAACATGTTCATTTACTTTAGTTCTAATATTTAATGGTTAGAATACACTTTAAGGATGAGTTTGGGGTTAAGATGTACACATTATTATATATAACAGATAATCAAGTAGGAGCTACTATATAGGACAGGGAACTATATTCAATATCTGGTAATAACCTATGAGGGAAAAAAATCTGAAATATATATGTATACCTGAATCACTTTGCTATACACCTGAAACAAACACCACACTGTAAATCAGCTGTGTTTCAATATTTTTTAAATGATTAAAAAAAAGCTGTTTACAGAACTGATCCCTGAAGCGCCTCTACAAAGTCCTGGGTTCCAGTAAAGTTTGAAAAACACTGAGCCCTTTTGAGAGCATGTGTAAGGCGGGGAGCCTGCCTTGACAGGAGCAGGGAACTCATGTCTTTGCTCCATCACCGCTAGACAGCTCTCCTCCTTAGGCAGGTCTTCACATCGTTCCCAAATCTCCAGAAACGTCTACCCAGCCATACCAGTTCCGGCCTCTGGAATCATGCACATGATCAGTGTGACAGCAGATAGCAGGTGTGTTCACTGGAGTTCCACCTAGGGCAGGGTTTCAGACTTCTGGCTGCCCTTCATTGAGTGTTCTCATGCTTGTCAGCAACTCCAGCAAAAGACAGAGATCTTAAAAGCCTCATGTTCTTTTTTTATTAGCTGCATAGCTTTCTGATGTATGGATGTACCAAACTTATTTATCCAGAGCCTTGAGATAAATTTGCTTTTTCAATTCTTTGCTCTTATGATGCACATTTTGCAATGAAAAAATGCCTGTGCACATGTCATTTCAAAAATGTGCATAGAATAACATCCTAGACGAGGAATGAGAGGTGACAGGACCACCTTCAAAGTGTTATTGACTGTTGCCGAACTTCCTTAGAGGCCTTGTTCCATCAACCATCTTCAGGAGGACTCCTCCTGCCCGCAGTCTAACATTTTTATGTTTCTGAATCTAACAGGTAAAAAAGAGTGTCTCCTTTCCATTTTAATTTGCATTCCTCTGAGAGAAGTCAAACATTTTTTTATATTTTTGAGTTCCTTCCTCTTTTTCTGGAAGCCTTGCAGTCAGTTCTGGATCTTTGATGTCCTGAAGCTACACTGTCGTGTGAGTGTGGAGGTGCTGGCCCATGAGTGAGCCCTTTCAGTCTGAAAACTTGCATCCTTTGGTACTGGAAAATTGATTCCTCACTGTCCTAATTATTTTCTTTCATTTGTTGTCTCTGATATCACTTTGTTCCTGACTCCTATCTTTTCATCTGTCGACTTTCTTTTTAAGTTTTTTATTTTAATTTACCTTCTTAGTTCTTTATTTACTTACAGAAGATTCTGTAGTGGTGGGTACATTTTTACCTTTGTGGGTACCTTTGTTTAAACCACTGAGTGTATAGCACCAAGAGTGAACCTGATGTCAGCTGTGGACTTTGAGTGTTATTGATGTCATTGTACGTTTATCACTTGTAATAAGCGTACCCTCTTCTGGGGCATGTTAATAGAGGAGAGGCATGGGGAAGCAGCGGGTTTAGGACAATTCTTTATACTTTTTTGCTCCATTTTGCTGTGAACCTAAAACTGACCTAAAAGATAAAATAGTTGAAAGGAAAAAAAATTTGGTAGTGATGTTTTCAATTTTGAGCTTGCCCATTTTTCTCTTGCACTTTTTCTGATCATCCTGTTTTTCATCTCACGATTATGACATCATCTTGAACATCTCTGGGTATATAGAGTAAAACTTTCTGAAAGCTCATCACTGTTCTTGAGTTTTCTAGCTCATTGGTGTTTTCCCGCTGTTTATCTTAGTCTTGTAGGCTCACAGAGGGGCTCTGCAAAGCTGACGAGGACCCCTGAGTAAGTAGGGCAGGCCTGTCCATCAGTGTCCTGCTGGATGGGTGGCAAGGAGCCAGCTGTTCACGTGGAGGAACCCCTCATCCAAGCAGGTGAAGGTCCTTGTTCCAGGGCACCAGTCTTCACAGTAACTGTTCTAGTTCTGTCCTGTTTATTTAGTTTCTCCTGAGAGCCTGACTCTGATCTCTTGTCTAGGAAGAGTTGGGATTAATACTTGGTTGCTAGTGTTCTGTGTTCAGGATGCAGACATTTGATCCTGGAGGACTTGGGATCTATGCCTCTGTCTTCAGCAGTGTCTCAGTCCCAGTCTGAGCAGGCCAGGTGTTTCCCAGTCCGGAGCTTCTGGTGCTCCGACAGCTGGGCGGCCCCTCCACGCTGCAGGCCCCCTGCCCATCTCTGGGCGGCACCCTCTCCCTGCCCTCATGTAACTTCTCTTTGCCTGGAAATCTCTCCTCCAGTTTTCCTCTTGCTGTTCTCGTCTTTGTGGTGTCGTACCTTCATGGTCCCTGTGAAATATTAATGGGGTCTCAAGAAGAAGAGAATCACACGTAGTCTGTTTGTGCTTTTGAGCCAGAATATTTTGTTTCTTCAACCTGTGTTTTCCACTTGCATCTCCACCCCCCCTCTAATCTATCTTCAGATCCTTATTTGTTTATAGTAATAGTTAATTTTGGCCTGGGAGGCTGGAGTTGCTGTCTTTTTTTATCCATAGAGAGTGACTTAAAACCTTCCTATGTCTTCTAAATTTTCTGTTACTATCACCACACTTTCTCCATACGCATTTGTTCTAACTACCCAAAGACCTTTGAATTGTCCCAGGACTTGTTCTGAAGGAAGATTTCTTTGGCCTTCTAGTTTATTCTCACTATCCAGGGTTTATCCTTAACCCTTGTCAAGCACACTTTAGAAGAACAAAGTTTCAAGATAGTTGTTGACTGATAGGTTTGATGTCTCTGGCTTCAGTTTTAATATATCTGTCCTAGGGAGGGACATGGTTGCTTCTTGAAGAGAACCTTAGTGACAAAGGACATGGATGGAACATTTGCTGCAATCATTTTTGGGTTTTTTTTTTTTTTGGTTCTATATTGTTTTTGGTGCTGAACCAAGAAGCATTGGCGTAAGGGTTTAAATTGGCTAAATATTTATAAATTACAATGATGATTAAAATAGGAAAGGTTTTTTAAAGTTTAGATATCTTTAAAAGGCATTTGCAATAGCTCTTTATTAACCTGATAATTTTGGTTGCTAAGGTTATATTTCACAAGATATATGATGATTTGATGGTTAGTTTCCTTTTGTATTAAAGTGGTGATCGTGGCAAAGATTCTGAAATAGACCAATTATAATTACTTTTATTCAGGTACTGAATATGAGAGTAAATATAGAATCATCTGGTTTGTATGTGATGAGGAGGGGACTGTTCCGTATGTTTTTTTACAAGATTCAATGGCAGTCATGATATTTCCATTTCTTTGAGCTTGTTTACAAAAATATAGAGCTAATTGTGGTTCTTTAAGAAAACATGTTCTAGATACCAAAGATTATGTCTTTTATTTTTGAAAAATAGGAGCAGATGTCTCAAGTATTAGATGCCATGTTTGAAAAATTGGTTAAAGAAGGGGAACATGTAATTGATCAAGGTGATGATGGCGACAACTTTTATGTAATTGATAGGTAAGTTTTGTGTAACTTTGCTCCTAAAATGTAATGAACCTTTTGTGAAAATCTCAATGTGTTATAATGACTGACGGATTAACATACAATAATTGCTATTGCCTGTCTACCCTTATTCCTATGTAACTGGGCCTATAAACCTGCTTTGAACTCGTGCAGTGAAACTGTGCTAGATCAAGGAAAGAGGTATAATGTAGTGTATGGATGACTGTTGACTTTTGGTGAATCAATAAATCTCAGTCATTTACTGGGAGCGTCCTCATTTGTTAAGTTTCCTTGAGGGCTAGTTACACCTGTCACAGAATTGGATACTCTTGTTAACATGAAAACAGCAGTATGACACAGCATCTGGGATATTGCATCCGTATAACTCAACCTGTTTTCTAAAAAGTTTCCTTTATTATTGCTTAATGAAGTGAAGCATGCTCATGGTTTAAAAAATTCAAATTCAGAGGGACCTAAGGTGAAAAGGTAGTCTCTTTTCCTACTGCCTTAGCATCATCTCATCAGCAGAGTGAGTAGTTTGTGTGTCCTTCCAGAAGTTGTTTATGCATTATTCTATTTGTCTGTTAAAAACTCTACAGAGAAATTATTTAAGTGAGAAGGTTTGTATTTATATTGAAAATACAATTTCAGAAAACTGAAGTTGGGTTTCACTTCATCTAAGAACAGTGCGTGTTTTAAGCAAAACTTGGGTAACAACCCTAAAATATTAAAGGAGAGCAGCCTGAGCCGAGCCTTCGTTTCTTCACTTCTGTTAAGCAGTGAGGAAGTGCTGATGAGGTGTTTGGAATCCTTAGCCTCTCCCCCTCGTGTAGAACACGGATCACCTCCCAGTCTCGTTTGCTGGGTTACGTTGGCTTCTCTGGGCCCCGCTGTGTTCCACTCAGAGGCTTCACAGGAAGTGGTCCCCCCCCCCTGCCGGTCTGCGTAGGCTCTGCACCCCGTTCTGGGCTGTGGGAGGTGCCTTCATGCATCAGTACCGCATGCTCTGTGGATCCTTCAGCCCCTCATCCCTTAGACCCCGGTGACCTGTAGGGCTGGAGAGGGACTCTGTGGTTTTAGAATGGTCTCACGTGTAAATCAAAGTCATGATTCTGGTACCATTAGCAGCTTTCTTCAATGAAACACCTCAGAAATTCACTCTGCTGTTTAATTGTATTGAATAGTAGGAGTATATGAGAACCCCAAAGACCATACAGGAATCACTTTGGTTTGGTTGGTATTTGACTCTAGAACCTCCTTACATTAGTGCATAGTGCCTTCCCTCAGTGCCCCATCACCCTTTAGACAGACAAAAATTCTCAGGCACACAAAAGTGATGCGAGTCTGGAAGGTCTTGCAGATGAGTGTGGGCCGACCCAGCACCCGCATCTCTCTCGGCCACCGTGCGTGCCCTTTCTGTGATGCTGCCACTGCCCGAGGCCGCATGTTCTCAGGGGAGAAATCTATAGGAAAAGCAGCACATAGTGTTTTAGCCGATTTTTAGACTGATGTGATTTTAACAGGACTGGTAGCTCACTGCACTTCTCATCAGCACATTTGTTGTATATTTTATCCTACTCAAAGTAGAAAAATGTAGAATATGGCTTTAGTGCAACTGTATAAATATAAAAATTAATCTATACTTGAAAAATGACTGTCCATGAGACAAGTTCTAGAAGGAATCCCTGAAACTGCCATTCTAGTCATGAATTGTATTAAAAACCAGTTATTCTTATTCTTGAATATCTTTTGTCCAATACCTCATGTGTTTGCTTTTGTTGCAGCTTTACCATCTGTAATCTTTTCCTAATCGTAAAAGCATTCCCTGTTTTGTCTTTGCTAGGCTTTAGCCAATAGAATAAAGCCAAAGAATTTCTCCTGTCTGACCTCACAAGTGTTTCAGCAATCCTTGGAGCCATGTTCCCTGACCAGATACAATACATGAAAAGACAGTCTTCCACAGAGAGAATGAAGTTAATAGAAATAAAGGATCTGGAGTGCAGTGACAGGCAAACAGCATTTTATTTGCTAGTAAAAGGAACCCAATTAAAAGATAAGCACAAAAAATCTAGAAGACCAGGATCAGATATTTAGTCTAAATTTCTACCACCTTTAGATGGCAGTCAGTCTAACATACAGGGCCAGATGATATAAAGTGCCAGAGAATAAATTTTGCAGACTTTGCAGGCCATAAGGTCTGTGTTGCCACTACTCACGTCTGCTCTCGTGGCACAGGTCAGCTACAGAGAGTGTGGAAACAGCCAGTGTGTTTGTCTTTCCAGTGAAGCTTGATTTACAGCAGCAGGCAACCAGTCTTGGGCCCCAGCTTGCCAGCCCCCCCTTTAGATCATAAAGGACCCCGTAGGTACTGTACAGTAATGGCTGACCAGATTGTTAGAGCTATATTCTTTTTAAAGATTGTTTTCTTATGATCTCAAAAGAAATGCATGTTAGTTTTGGAAACAAAAACTTTTCAGTTACATAGTGAAGGTTGCTAGCCTCCATGATTCTTAAACTCAGAGCTCATTGAGGTCAGCAGATTCATATGCATTCCTTCAGATGGTTTTCTTTGCCTGTTCTCTTTGGTTGCAGTTATATTTTCATCCCTTATTTTTTTTATCATGTACAGACTTTACCCTAGTCCCACTGATGGTCTCTTCTTCCTGCTTGTCTGGAACAGGCGGTGTCTTTGTCATGTATTGCTGCCCTTTTATTACTGTTTGTCATCAGAGAGGAAAGGAAAGTAAGAGCCCATCCCCAGCTGTCACCCTTGGGGATGTGCCCTCAGTCTCAGGGACGGCTCCTGTTAATTCTGCACCTTTGGAAGGCTTCCAGTGCATTCACCCAGCTCCCACTGCTCCAGGGTGTAAAGACCTCTGCAAGGATGTAGAAGCTGGGGGCAGTGGCTTTTTTGGAGAAAACTGAATGGCTGGACCAGGGCAGAAGGGAACTTCCCACTGTTCATCCTTCTAGACATTTAAAATTTTAATCAAGTGAATGTGTTATGATTTCTGAGCAAGAAGACCAAGCAATAAGTAATTCTTTAAAAAAAAAAAAAAGATTTTGTTGCCAAAGGCTCATGTTTTGTTGTGTTGAGACTTGACTTGAATTACTGTTACGTCTTCTTTTTCATGCATCCACCAGAGGAACATTTGATATTTATGTGAAATGCGATGGTGTTGGACGGTGTGTTGGCAACTATGACAATCGTGGGAGTTTTGGCGAGCTGGCCTTAATGTACAACACACCCAGGGCCGCGACAATCACTGCTACCTCTCCTGGTGCTCTCTGGGGTTTGGTGAGTGAGATGTTTATTTGACCTGAGTGTCGTTTGTAAAAAAACCATTATGCTAGCAGCCAGGTAGCTGCAGTATTTTAGTTTTAATAGGTAGATGGTCTGGGGATTGTCATCGGTCATCAGAGAATTATTAAGCAACTATACATATATATATATATATATATATATAGGTGCTCCTAAATGCTCCCATTCTTAAAAACCAGCCAATCACATAAATAAACAGAGGCTTCAATGCTGGTTTTTTCTGGTAGGTTTCTGTGGCAGATATAATATCTGTGGTTCCAAACATGGTCTCCTGCCTTGTAGCATCTCTATCAACTGGGAACTTGCTAGAAATGCCCGTTGAGGCCCCACTTAACTGACTCAGGCCTGCTGACTCAGGAACTGGCTATGGGGCTCCATGATCTGTGTTGGAGGAAGCCCATCGCGTGAGTCTTATGCCTGCTTGAGAAACCACTGTAAATTGAGACTCTCTGTAGTGTAAGTTGACTGGTAACAACTCTGCATTGACAAGCAGCTGTGTAGAGAAAAAATACTCAATGTCTGTGTTTCTTACGTGGATGCACTCAGAATTACTTAGAGGTGTTAAAAAAGAAATTCTCTCACCTAGGCTCCATTACAGACAAACTTACATAACTCTCAGGGTTGGAACTCTCAGACCTGGGCTTTTAAAGTAAATTTCTTGAGGGAGGCTCAGAAAGGAGGGGCTATATGTATAGTTATAGCTGATTAACACAACATTGTAAAGCAGTTATACTCCAATTTAAAACAAAAATCCATCCAAAAAGAAAAATAAATTTCTTAATGATGCATTTTCTATAAGGCTTAATATTTGATTTAAAGACTTGAGTGGGGGAAGGGAGGGGCCTTCTTTTCATAAATGATCTTAGGAGACAAAAGTAGCAGATCCGAGTAAAGCTGACTCTGGACTCTGGTTAAGCTGGTGCTTAGGGATCACCTGGAAATCTAGTTAAAAAGCAGAATCGACTCACGGGGTCTGGCCTGAGGCCTGGGATTCTGCATTTCTCATACGCTCCCAAGAGGTGCCAGTGGCTGCAGGTGCCTACAACGCACTTTAAGTAGCACCGATTTAAGGGGATGTTGATGCTACTTGTGTCTTCTTTTAAAATTGTTGATAACATCCCACCCTATGGTTCATAGGGTGAATTTATTCATATATAGATGAGTTTATTTGGTTATTTCCCTCAAATCCTTTTGTGGAAGGAGGCGAGGTTGAAGTAACAGGAAGTTTGTTAAAACCTCCTTTTCAAGAACTGTAGTCTCACAGAATTTACACCTGGTTCAGTCACCACTCAGCCTTTGACTCCGAGGTCAATTCAGCCAATAAAAATCTCTCTTGATTAGAGAAACAAGACCTGTTGCGCATTTCTTCTGAGACTCAGGCAGCTACTGTTTGCTTCTTTTTTTTTTTTTTTACTGTTTGCTTTTTAAAATGTCATGAGTCACTTTTTAAGTGGTGAGAGCAAAATTGGAGTTGTTTCAGGTGGAAGGGAGCTTGTCATCTGAAGTGTCTTAAGGATAATCAGAGATTTGAACACCCAAAGCCAACAAAATAAACACTCAAAACCCGAGTAGACTTGGCCCTTAGGAAGTGTTTGCCTACCGTCACAAGGGTGGGTTGTGATCTGTTTCATTAAAGAAGGTACCATTTAAAATTTAATCATTGAGGCTAGAAGGACGTTGCGGTTGAGCCGCCAAGAAGGAGAACTACCATGTCCACTGCTCTGGCAAAACCTCAGATGCGTGGCCTCCTGGCCAAACGTCTGCGATTTCATATTGTTGGAGCGTTCATGGTCTCCCTGGGGTTTGCAACTTTCTATAAGTTTGCTGTGGCTGAACGAAGAAAGAAGGCATATGCAGATTTCTACAGGAATTATGATTCCATGAAAGATTTTGAGGAGATGAGGAAGGCTGGTATTTTTCAGAGTGCAAAGTGATTTGGAATATAAAGGATTTCTTGGGTTGAGTTCCATGGAAGTTTGTCACTTTCCTGTGTTCCTGAACTATGAAACTATGACTATCTGGGGTGAGAAAGTCTCTCAATAAATAAACAATTAACAAATAAAAAAATAAATAAAAAAATAAAATTTAATCATCGTGAGGGGGTTGCCAGGCAGGGTCAGGTTGTCATGTGATAAGGAAGCCTCCTCATTCACATTCTTGGAACAAGGTCACATACTTAGCAGGTTGGCCCTTTGAGGACTAATAGTTCTCAGCCCTGGAAGGAATCTTAAACTAGGGATAGAGGTCCAGCAGTTTCCAGGTATATGTGATACTTACGTTCTCAGAAAGGATGAAGGATTTTTCAGAGATTTTTTTTTTTCCCCACTAATCTGTACCTGTTTGAAGATCTCTTGGAGGAGGGCATGGCAACCCACTCCAGTATTCTTGCCTGGAGAATCCCCATGGACAGACAAGCCTGGCGGGCTACAGTCCATGGGGTCGCAAAGAGTCGGACACGACTGAGCGACTAAGCACACGCTGTTTTAAGCTCTGTAAAAGTGAGCAGTTTGTGATGATCACCTTAGGGTATGTGTATAAGTGAAGTGGGTGTTATTTTAAAGTTATAGTCATTAACATAATTAATACTTCAAATCTGCTTTCTTAGCAGCTGGCCTAACTAGCCCCCTTTCAGACAAAGTCAAATAGAAAAGGAATTTTGCTTTTGAGACCAACAGGTTGGAGCTCTGCCACGTAAGTGCAGGTGCAAAGATAAGCAAATCTCAAGAGAAAAGTCCTTTGTAGAATAGTCCAACTTTGTAAATAAGTCTAGGTCACTGTTAGCCTTGGGGGATTAACTGATCTACAAGACCATGCTGGTGATTCAGAGAGGTGACGATTGAAATGACTGGGGTGAAAACATTTCAAATGAGACTTTCTGGATTTTATTGATATGTCACAGTGAGTATGAAGAGGTGGGCCACTAGTAGAAGATTTTTCCTGAGACACATAGCTTGTTGCCGTGGTTAATTTCTAAATTGCTAACCTATTTCTTCTCTTCTCTGTTTTGTAATAAACCTTGTTCATAAAATGGTGTTGTAGTTGCTTCCCAGACGTGTTTATATATCAGGGTCACTTGGGGAGCTTTCATGAAATGCAGATTATTATAGAGCCCTATTTGCAGAGATTTTGAGTCATTAAAGTCTGGGATCTTATATACCTTTTTGAAGAACACACAATTGATTCCAATGCAGAGCCAGGCTTGGAAATTATTTCAATAATTTTACTTGTTATCTTGAAAATTTTTTTTCTAAAAAAAAAAAAAAATGATTGAGTGCAAGTCCAAATCACAGCCCTTATATAAAATTGTAGTAAACTAGAGAACAGGATCTTTAATTTCCTAGATATTTACATCCACACTGGCACTTCTGTCTATCCTGTCGGTTCATTTAAATTCCTTAATATGTTGTGATAGTAGTCTATTAATTAAAGAACATATCCCTGTTAATTTTATTTTGTATTAAAATAGTATAATTGTTGATCAGCGTATGCCAAACTAACATAATTCTGAGAGCTCTTAACTGAGAACTAATATATAATGTTTTGTAGGAATTTTTAAAATTTAAAATTTGTAGGAAGACCATTTTTTGAGCCATTACCTTTAAAGTTTTCCCTCGTTCCTCAATTCAGTGTTGCATCCTTGAGGTTAGGTAGTATAAACATAGAAACATTTGAGGACAATGCACATGATAAACACTGGAATCAAAGTCTACTCAAGAGTGCTGTAGTCTCTCTGTGCAGTTTTAAAAAAGAAAACTGATATGTGACAAAAAACCAAAAAAACCCTAGAGTCAATAATTTTTCAAGCTCTCTTTCCATTGTAATTGCATGATTTAAAAACATTTTCTAATACTACTGGTTTCCATGTTTGTTTGTTTTTTTACTACAGCCCACAAGAAACACATGAGGAAATGTCACAACCAGTGCATATGTGTGTGTGCTTTTGTGTATAACTGAAACAAATATATAACAACACTTTACTAAAAGGGATGCACACCCATATTTTCTGTTTTGTTTTGTTTTTTAAATAAAAGGCTAGTCATGGGTGAAGGGGGTCAAAAGGTACAAACTTCCAGTTAAAAATATATCCTAGGGACATAATGTACAGTATGGTGTCTACAGTTAATAATACTGTATTGTATAGTTGAAAGTTGCTATGAGAGTAGATCTTTAAAGTTTTCATCACAAAAGAATTCTGTAACTATTTATGGTGACAGATGTTAAGTACTTACTATAGTGATCATTTCACAACAGATACAAATACTGAATCATTATGTCCTACGCCTGAAACTAGTATGATGTTGTATGCCAGTTATACCTCAAAAAAAAAAAAAAAGCTCATCACGTCCCACTGAATTTTAACACTCCAGGGCTGTTATCTATAACAAAAGAACTCAGTGCTAGTTTGAACTCATAAAAACTGAGTGGAATGTTGGTCACCAGGGGCTGGAGAGCGTAGTTATAAAATGAATATGTTCTGAAGACCCAGTGTACCTGATGATTATAGTTAACAATACTGTCAATATATATTTGAAAGCTGCAAAGAGAATAAATCTTAAATGTCACCACAAAAAAAGAAATGACAGTTAACTCTACTGTGGTAATAATTTTACAATATATAAGTATATCAAATGAACATGTTGTAAACCTTAAACAATATTACAAGTCAATTGTATCTCAAAAAGCTGGGGAGAAAAATAAAACAAGAAGCTTGTATTTTTTTAAATGGTGCAATAGCGCCACCTCGTGGGTTTAGCCTGCTAGTTACATGTTGGTCAGATCCCTGTTCTGAATTAAAAGTAAACTGTTGCTTTCTTTCAAAAGCATGAAAATAACATTTTATATGGTTCTGTATTAATGCTTAAGGAAATAAAAATCTGAAATGAGTTGTACTATAATAATCTTTTATTTTGAAAATATTCAATTATTGTTTGTTTCTTACAGGGAATAAAATGAAACTGTCTCTTCAAACTTTTTTTCCCCATAAAGTCTACCTTTTAATTGTCTTCATATTTGATATTCTGCCTTTAGGACAGGGTAACCTTCAGGAGGATAATTGTAAAAAATAATGCCAAAAAGAGAAAAATGTATGAAAGCTTTATCGAGTCACTGCCATTCCTTAAATCTTTGGAAGTAAGTATGTTTGTGCTTTTATTTTGCTTTAAAAGCTTCTGTTTTGTTAGGAATACTTAGCTCTGCAGAAGGTTTCTTTGAATAATAATCTATCCATATTTTCACTTGAAAAGATTACATTGTTTTAATAGCTTAATATTTCTTTTACTGTCTGTAACTGCATCTATTTTGTTGTTTACACCTAACAGACTCCTGGGAGCAGCTACGGCAGATTTATGTAAGGTCTTTCTCTAAAAGCAGACTTAAAACTCATCACATAAATGTAGGCAGTGGCCTTTACAGGAAGAGGTTATCTAAACACAGAATGTCCTCCCTGGCCTCTGCTTCCGTATTCCTTTCCTCTTAAAATTGGCATCCCAAGGTCTCTCTTTTTGCAGGCTGCACTTATTCCCGTGCAGTACTTGTCAAATCCCCTGGCTTTAGATGTCTATTATGTTGATGCCTCTTAAAATTGACATCACTGTGCAAGGCCCCACCCTTGAATGCCAGGCTTGTTTATCTGACTGCATATTTAACATTTCCTCTGGGATATCTAAAAGATATCTCAAACCGACAGGTCCCAAGCATCCTTCCTTCTCTTCCCCGCCTGAGAGCAGTACCATCCTTCTAGCCTCTTGGCCAGAATCCCTGGGGTTGACAGACCTACCTGCTGACATGTCCCTGTGTTGGCTTGTCAGTATTCACCTTGTAGAAATTTGGGCCTCATTTCAGAATGCATATTGGGCAGCTCATCTTCTCTAGCAGCAGCTCTCTTTAAGTAAAAATAGGTCAGAGTCGGAAATTCAAATGCCTTCAGAGCTAGGCAAGTAACAAAGAAGAAAACCAAGCCAGGATGGGACTTTGGTAAACTGGAGAGCATGTGCTCCATCTTAAGAAACAGCTGCTAGTCCCCCAGAGTTTATTTATGCCACATGGAAATATGGGCTGAGTGTTGCTGGCAGTTCTGATTTTTCAAGAGAAGCTGGAAATGCAAGTTTTTATGAAAAATTTGTTGAAAATGCTGGCAAGTAATTCATATAATGGGGCTTCCCTGATAGCTCAGCGAGTAAAGAACCTGCCTACAAATGCAGGAGATACAGGAGACATGGGTTTGATCCCTGGGTTGGGAAGATCCCCCTGGAGTAGGAAATGGCAACCCACTCCAGCATTCTTGCCTGGTAAAATCCATGGACAGAAGAGCCTCAGGTCCATGGAGTCACAAAGAGTTGGACACCACTGAGCGATTGTGCTTTTTATATTAATAGGGTTTATTAATATAAACACACACATAAACACACACATTGCTCAGTGTATTTGGCCTGCAGGCTACTATTTTTAAACCCATGGAATAGTTAAGATTACCTGATTAGTTTGTTTCATACAGTTGTTCATCCGTTTCCACAGGGATTGGTTCTAGGACCTTGGTGGATACCAAAGTCTGCAGACGCTCAAGTCCCTTACAGCAGGCCCTCCATGGCCCTGGGTTCCACATTTGTGGGTACGGAGGGGCAAATGTATATTTACTGGAAAAAATCTGTAGATAAGTGGACTGTGCACAGTTCAAACCCATATCATTGAGGAGTCAACTGTATTTTTTTTCCTTTATAGGTTTCTGAACGCCTGAAAGTGGTAGATGTGATAGGCACCAAAGTATACAACGATGGAGAACAAATCATTGCTCAGGTATAATACTTTTTATGGAGCTCAGTTTGAGATTATTTTCCAAAAGATTCTTAATATATTCTAAGTCTTAATAAAATTTTCATGTGTCCATAATTAGTATGTAGTGATAGATTAATATAATTATTTCCTGCCAAATCTATTAAAAATGGCTTAATTTATAGCCATCAAGATATCTGAATGTTTTTATTTTAAATTAAATCTTAAGGAATATATATTAAATCATCCAGTGGATTTAGGCATAATTTTATATTTGTACCAGACATGAAGGTCACATGTATATAGAGAATTAAGATGTCATTTATAACAGGGAAAAAAACTGGCAATCGTTCTATAGCATTTATTAATAAGGACCCAGAAGGTGCATTGGAAGGTGTAAAGTTCTGCACAATCAGTTCATTGGTGAAACCTCCTGGTGAAATTAACCAAGAAGGGGACACGTTGCACCATGTACTTCACTGGCTGCCAGGCACTGAGGGGGCCAGCATGCTCTTGAACCCATAATGCTTTTCTCAAATCCCACTTGGAACCTGAAGCAATACACACATATATTGGTTAGAACAAACCTACCCAGAAGTAGAATTTATAGAGATGGTTCAAGTTTACAGATAAAAGCATATCGATGATACTACTAATTTCCTAGTTACAGTTTGAAGCATTGACTGCATGATTTAAACAGGTTTTTTAGGGACTTCCCTGGTGGTTCAGTGGTTAAGACTTCACCTTCCAAAGCTAGGGGTGCGGGTTCAATCCCTGGTTGGGGAGCTAAGATCCCGCATGCCTCATGGCCAAAAACCCAAAACATTAAAAAAAAACAAAACAAAACCAGAAGCAGTTTATATAACAAATTGAATTTGTAACAAATTCAATAAAGACTTTAAAAAATAGGTTTTTAACAAGTTCTGTGATTTTCCTATCAGTATTATACTATGTTGTAATATTTATCTAAAATATTGTCTCTTTTCATACATGTGAAACAAGATTCAAGGTCTGTGAGGCTGAGAAAAGAATTAGTTTAGAAGGCAGATAAACAAGTAAATCAGTCAGTCCTCCTCCACTGCCACCCCCAATCTGTCAAATTAGAGAACAAGGCTGAGATTCCATGATACAAATTGAAAAACTGCAAAGCATAGAGCACTTTTAAAATGACTTTTTCAAATTATTTTGAAATAATTATAGATTCATTTTTGGCATGCTGCCAAAAAAAAAAAAAAAGTCCCATGTGCTCTTGGCCCAATCTTCCAGTGCATTTTGTATCACTAGTACATCAAAACTAGCAAACTGACATTGACACAAACAATGGAACTTAACTCATTAGTTTTACATGCAATTTGAGCATGTTTTAAAAGTGAAATTAATGGTAGTTGATAGACCTTTTATGATTTAAGACACTTGAATATTTAGCATGAAGCTCTTATAGAAAGCCTGATAAAAAGGTAAGGGAAAAGACATGTATACTGAGTTTATTAAAGGTATATCTAGATAGTTGTCTTTCAAGCGTTTATAAACATACATGTCTGCACTATAGTATAATGGAGACTCTGCATTCCTTATGATGTTTTTTAATCTGATACTGTATTTCTTCAATTGTAGTAAAGAGTTTTGAAATACCTGAGTTTCTCCAGAATCACTTTGAGAGGCTTAGGAAAGTCAATGTCATCTTTCGTATTACATTACTTAATTCATAAGGCATCACTGGAAGTCAAGGAAGTTTGTTCAAAAAAGGAAACAAGAAAATGCAGCTATGTAGTTAGAAATGGCAACGCTTTCTTTTAGAAGTCTTTCCGGGCCTTGAGGTGGGCTGTCAGCCACCTGCAGGACAGGCCTCAGGGCCCACACACACTGCTTAGTCTGTCTGCTCTCTCCACTTGCGGAGCTGCTGCGTTATCTTGGGTCGCCACGCTCTGGCTTTGTAGGTTAGGAACGACCCCGCGTGGCACATCTCAGCATAGAAGCAGCTGACAGAGGCGATGCTACTGGGAAACAGTGCTCGCATTTCTGACCGTGTCTGTGCTTTATCCAGGCTGCAGTTTGAGCGAAATTCATACCTTGGTGTTAGTTGCTATATTTTCTTGAGAGTTTTAGCAGAAATGCTATAGTAGATAGTATATCATTTCAGATGATTTTACAAATGAAATTGTTACACTATAATTGTTGATCATAACATCTCAACTTAGGAGGGGCCATAACCTGTTCTGTGGAGTTTCACCTTTCAGGAGATGATCTATAAACTGGCATGGGATTGATTTCCGAGGTATGGTGGGCAGCAGGATTGCTGTCAACTAAAGTTGCATTTTTCACCCTCTGTTTTTGTTCTGACAGGGAGAGTTGGCTGATTCTTTTTTCATTGTAGAATCTGGAGAAGTGAAAATAACCATGAAAAGGAAGGTAAGTCCTAAAAATCCATGAAATATTAGCACGTAACATAATAGACTTTTTTTTTTCTCCTGACTAAGCTTCACTTCTGTTTTCCTTAAGCTGAGTGAAAGCTAACCCTTTCCATCACCTTGCCAGGGCAAGTCAGAGGTGGAGGAGAACGGTGCAGTTGAAATCGCCCGGTGCTCTCGAGGGCAGTACTTCGGCGAACTGGCTCTGGTAACGAACAAGCCCCGAGCCGCTTCGGCACACGCCATCGGGACCGTCAAATGTTTAGGTAGGACTCGCGGCCCAGGGCACACTTGCCCCAGTTGAAATCCTTCTGTGTGCATTGTACGTATTCAGCGTCACACTGATTGTTTTACTGGGTTCACAGGTTTTACGGTCCCAACAAAGTAGAAGATTAGGATTCATTGTACTATAAAGTCAATTTGTAGAAGCCAACTTCTTAGAAGATTTTCACACACATATATATTGTTCTTTTTTATAGGCATGAAATAACATTTTAGGATGTTGTTAAGAATTCTGAGTACCAAGCTTTACATCTAATTTTTCAAATGAACAACATGCACTGTGTTCCATTTCTGCTAAAAAAAAAAAACCCTCAAACAGCACTTTTATAAGGTATACTAGGCTCTGCAGGGGAAATTGGGATGTCTGTAGGAATACTTACTCATCCTGGGATTAGGAAACGAAAGTCCAAGTTTGTCATGGCGCAATAGAAGTCTTGTTCGGCTGTTTATTACTTCTGTGTACCACACAGAAATGCCATGAACAGAAGTGCCATCTTAAGCTGGAAGGCATCTACATATAGCAGAGATTTTATATGTGAGAAATAACTTATTTTAGTAATGAAAACTGTAACTCAGGAGATATTAATACAGATGACATTTTCTTTAAGAAAACTAGTCAATACTCTGTAATGGCCTGCATGGGAAAAGAATCTAGAAAAGTGGATACATGTATATATATAAACTGATTCACTTGGCTGTGGAGCAGAAAGTAGTAAACATTGTAAATCAACTATCGCCAATAAAAACTAAGTTTAAAAAGTAATTAGCTTCTCTGTACTCTTCATCCACAGTTCAGTAGAATAAATTTAGCTTCAGTGTTAACATTTGTAAGTATCCCCAGAATTTTCTTAGAGAAGTTGTTTTTAAACGGTTTTAAACAAGTATGATAACACTCTAGTGTTGCACTTGGATGACAAAGAAAAATTTAGAAGCTGACAGATAATGTCCCTGAGTAGAGGTGTTACACAGTAGGGAGTAAAGATGCTGTGAGTGAAATCCCATTACTTTTTTCCTATAATAAAATATATATTCACATTAAATTTGAGAAATACAGAAAGGTAGGAAAAACTTAAGAGTCACCCAGTACCACCACCATGCAGCAATTTCCACATCCTATTATAATTCCTTATCATCCTGTTTTATTTGTATGGGTTTTCACTTTTAGATCAGTTTTGTAAACTGCTTCTTTTATTCATTATAACTTAGGCATTTTCTCATGTTTCTTACATCAAATTGTAACATTGGTTAAATACACACTGAATTATTTAATCACTTCCCACTGTTACATAATTTTTGAGTTTTGGCTCCATTTTGTGGGGTGGGGGAGAGCTTTTCTGTGGGGGTGTATGCATATACTACTATTTCACTTAATAGGATTTTTCCTGAGAAATGCTTTTTGGAAGTGGGTTTTCTTTTTATGGTTTTTGATATCTATAGCCAGATCACTTGTATTTGCACTTATTTACATGTTGCCAGCAGTGCAAGAATGACCATTCACTCTATTGTAAACACTGCCTTTTTTAGCTCTATAAATCTAAGAAGCAAAAAAAAAAAGAATTTTAATTTGTATTTCAATGATAGTATGATCATATTTTCATATACATTGTTTTTAAAAATGCTCGAGACAAGCAATCTAAGCAACATAGAGCACATACTTACAGAAGCGGACAAAATCATTACTTGGGCTGCCATTTTGAATTGATTAGACCCTAGTATAAAAGAGTAAAAAATTATAAAAGGCAACATTTGGTCTTCACAACATTGCATTGTAAACCCTGAGGAGGGAAAACAAGATAGAAAACACTACCTTGCCGCCCTTGAGTTCATACTGCTGAAGTGGTGACATAAAAACGAATTTATTTTTAAAAATTCCAAGGTCTTGCCATAACAATCCCTCATTCTTTTAACCTGGATCAGGAACTTCCAATACAACGTCATATGGCCATGGGCCACTGGCTGCTTCCTTTTTGAAGTGGAATGTTTTTATCTTTATGCCTTTTTCTTGTATCTGATATTTATGCAGAAATGCCATTGCATCATTGACGTATGTGAAATAGGTACCATAAGTGACTTAGAAATTCCAGATTTGTAAAGAATGTTATTTTTCTTTTATTCTCCCCTCTTCTTAGCCATGGATGTGCAAGCATTTGAAAGGCTTTTGGGACCTTGCATGGAAATTATGAAAAGGAACATCGCTACCTATGAAGAGCAGTTAGTTGCCCTGTTTGGAACAAACATGGATATTGTTGAACCCACTGCATGAAGCCAAAAGTATTGGAGCAAGAAGACCTCTAGTGACAAAATTACACAGTAGTGGTTAGTCCACTGAGAATGTGTTTGTGTAGATGCCAAGCATTTTCTGTGATTTCAGGTTTTTTCCTTTTTTTACATTTACAATGTATCAGTAAACAGAATAGATATTTAATAGTCAATAGGCTTTAACATCACTTTCTAAAAAGAGTAGATAAAAAAATATCAACATACTGATAAAATGACTTTCTACTCCACAAAATTATGATTTGACTGAAAGATTTATTCAGATGATTGTAATATATTGAAAGTATCTGTGTTTAAGAAGATAATTAAAGGATGTTATCATAGGCGATGTGTATTCATTTTGACTTACTCAGATTGATGTGTTATGACTACACCCGTGTAAAAGGGAACTCGGCAGTGAATCATGCTCTACAGCATGGCATCACATTCTTTTTACAACTCACTATATATAGTAAGTACAATTTAACCATTTTTGTTTTAAAGTTTTCCTGGCTTGATAAGTTATGTGTTGGCCTTGGCCTATTGGTGAAATGGTATAAAACATCATATGCAATTTTAAAACCTTTTATATTTTTGCAATAAAGTACCTTTTGACTTCTTGGGTATAATGTCAGTAACCTACATATTCCAGTGGTTTTAAGGACAGGCAGTTTAGTCATTACAACAACAGGAAAGCGTCTTTAGAAGAAGGGTCATTATTTTCCTCATAAAGCATCTATCTATGCTTCCTTTTCCATTTTTGCAGTTCTCTGTATTTGTTATCTTTAAAAATTTGTTTGACATTTAATGTCACAAATATTTTTAAATGCTCTTTAAACTTAATTGTTGTCTTTTAAAAGCCTAAGATCTTATTATATATGCTAAAAAAAAAAGTCTCCTATACCAAAAATATTTGGGGTCCTTGTCAACATGCCCATAGATATTTCTTTGTTCTTCACTAGACATGTGTAATAAAATCCTTGCAGACATCTGCTCCCATGGGTTTCCTCCAAAGTGGGAGAAATAAATTCTTGTAAGTAAAACATATATAAGGATAAAAGGAACTTCTGCCCATTCCAAGTATACCATTAGGCCTCGCCACTTGCTTTAATGCAGACTCTCAACTGCATTCATTTCATTCTGCAAGTGCAGAATGAACTCAGCTGAACAGATTTTTGTTGATACTTGATAATGCTTATTATCCTGCTACATAAAATGAATTAATTACATTCCACCAAAGCAGTATACTCTCACATGAGTTCTAGGACTACGTGACCCCAGTGTCGAGAGACATTAATTCTAACCAGTTGTTCTCTTATAAATCAGCGATTTCATTTTGGGAAATATGTTTCAAAGAAATATATACATGGGTAAAAAAATTCTGTGGCTAGTGTGGTCTTATTAGAGAATGTTTCTGGTCTTGCTTGTATAATGAAAATGTGGTTAAGATACGTGAACTGGATAATGTATATATAAGAAATATGTAAAGTGTACCTTCAGCCACATCTTAGGACAGTTTTAACCACTTTGCAAACTTTCCCACGGGAAGAGAGCTTACTGCGTGCAGACTTGTTTTCTATAATATTTCAGATTTTAAAAGTCATGTCTACTCAACAAGAAAAAACACAAAGAACCCCAAATTCCTGGTTCATCATTCTGTATTTTCAACCTCCTTCACTTTTTCAAGTTACCTATTTTGTTGCATACGCTAATTGTTAACTACAAATGCCTGTTTAATAAAGAACTCTGACCAAGGCTGTAAATGCCAGTTACATTATTTTCAGTATTGTTGGTTATATTTAAAATTTCCTTATAATAAAGCACAGTTTTATAATAAAATGTTATTATCGAGGTTTTTTTTTTCCCTTGTTTCTTTACTGTGACTTCCATAGTGCACATTATACTATGTGAGATGCATGAGAGAGGTACTGCATATGTGAAAAGAAAGGTAAGATCTGGGCATCTTGCAGCAAGAAAGTGTGGTTCTGTAGTACAAGAGTTTTTAAAAAATCTTAACTATTGGTTATATGTGATATAGATAGTTGTGATATGTTGCAGACTCATTCAGCCATTTAGAATAACCAAGTAAGTTTGGATAACTAGGGAATGTATGTGTTAAAGTAATTAAAACACCACAAGTTTGAGTTGTGGATGCCACTGTTTAATCACTAACCAAGAGTCTTTCTGTTTGGAAATTCTCTGTTGATGTTTCATTCAAGCATGCATCATGTATGACTAAGAATTCTGGGAGGACTCTCAATTTTAATACAAAGGTGTTTTTCTTTGTTTTATATGTGTGTGTCCTGTTGATACAAACTAGGACTTGGTGCGTATAAACATAAAACACTACCTGGGACACATGCTGTGTGAATGTGTTTGGTTTATTCTTACAAATCTGGCTAGCAGACTCTAAAATGCTTTAAAATTCTGCAAGTGAAACATACAGCATGAAGCAAGGAACTTCCGATTTTATTGGAATATGTAGGATTAAGTGCTGAGTCCTTTTTCTTTCTAAAACATCTTTAAAATATGAATAAAATTTTTCCTAATTTTTTTTCAAGAAATGTTACATTTCCAACAAGGACTAGATGGGCTTTGGCATTCTTAAAGAACATTAATAATGTATAAGCCTAGAGTGCTAAGTAACACATCTGGATGAGCTGTACTATCCAGCTTAAACAACTGGAAAAGAGAGTCTCAAATCTAAATAAAATGTTAATAACTAAGGGAGAAACAGAATTACTAACACATGTGGCAGAAAATACATAAGGGAAAAATAGAATAATAAGGAATGCTGGCTTCTAAAATAAATGTGTGAGGTACAGCCTCATGTTGAGTATCAGAAAGAATGAATTCTGATAAGAAATTGGAACAAGAGTTGAGACAAACTCTTACCTGCTCCAGGATACTTTTCAAGGCAGCAAAACTGGTTGAGCAACTGAAACTAAACAGTTGTTAGTAAATAGTCTTTACGGGTATTTAAAAAAAAAAACAACAAAACCTTGAAAGTAAAATGAATTACGGAAATGAAAGCAGTAAGGTAAACCAGGTGTTTGTGGAAGACGTGCCCATTAGTCACTACAAGAAGTTAAATCAGTTTCATTTGTGTAAGAGAAAAATCTATGACTCCACCAAAATCATTTACTTGGTGCATCCATGGCAGAACTCATGGGCAATCGTGATTCTCTTGCTTCCCCCTTGCAATTCTTGGCTTCATACTTCAACTGGGGAAAAAAACAAAAACAAACAAACAAAAGCCCAAAAGAGCCTAAAAGTTGAGAGAGAGATTTATATTTAGAGACTTTAACTGAGGACTATAGCCTGGGGAAACAGCCTTTCAGATAACCCTGAGGGGCTGTTCCAAAGAGGTAAGGGAGGAGACAGGATACACAGGAGTTTTTGCTGAAAAAGACCCAAAAAAAATGTAGTCAGATATCAAAAGATGATTGCTAATCACACACAAAAATAGATATTTCAAGTTAAAAGATCTTAGTGGTTTTCTATGTGTGGGGGTTTACAGGAGTCTTGGCTCATTGCAATTACTGCTTTGATATGCATGTTAACCATCTAGGGCCAGTATCCCGGTTTTTTTTCCATCCTGAATTCCTCTCAGGGTGCAGGGGTGACTGCAATGGCTGCTGGCTTGAGGGCAGGCAACATTTTGTTTACTGAAATGTTTACTTTTGTCCACACTCGTATTCTCTGAATAATGATGCAATTGAGCCTGGTATATAGACAAATGTGTACAGAGTTTCCAAGGAAGACTTTTTTTGACCAACAGATCTGGGTCTTTCTGTCCCTTTTTATGCTTTAAGTTTGTAAATTTAAAGTTGCTAAGGAAATCCTGGAAAGGTAATGTTTATATATGGAAAGATGTGATGGTGGACCTTACGGAGGTAACTGTCTCTGCCATAAAAATGAAGTGTCATTTCTTAGGTGGTGTTCCCACATTTTGATTTAACCACAGCTTGGGTCTTGCCATCTTCCTGAAAAACTCAAGCCACTGCAACATGTAAATACATGAAATGTTTTGTTAGGACCAATTATAAAGGACTTTAAAGTAGATGCATTTATCACTCTCAGTTGTGAAACTAAGCAGGACCTGTGGGGTACAGAAACCTTTTGTGTCCTGTTTCTTGTTTGTAGGAAAAAGCTTCAGCTTCCTAGATCTTTCCTGATTTTCAGAGGGCAGATTCAAAGTTACTCATTAGGGAAAAGAAAGGCAAAGCAGTGAAGAAATAACAGTGCAGAGGAAGGGCAGGATTGTGGTTTCCCTTGAAGAGATACATTCATAACCATCTGATACATCTCTGAGTTCTTCTGCAGGAACTAAGGCTCCCGCGCAGGGGGAGGATGGTAACTTCAGGCTGAACCCAAGATTGCTGTCACCTCACTGCCCGCAAATCAGTGGAAAGTCACACACCCTGTGTCCTCACCCCAAATCTTGCCCTTAGAGACTCTTCCCTGAACCCCACCAGGGAGTTTGGGGTTCTTGGAACATGAGGTGCCCATTCTCCTTGCTTGGCCTGCAGTAAATCTAAACCTTTCTCTGCTCCCAGCCCCTTTGGTCTCACTGTGCATCAGGCACTTGCCTTTGGGAAAAACTGGAAAAAAATGGTTTTATTCCCCGGGCACCAGGGGCTTAGGGTGGTTTAGTTGTTAAGTCTTGTCTGACTCTTGTGACTCCATAGACTGTAGCCCGCCAGGCTCCTCTGTCCATGAGATTTCTCAAGCAAGAAAACTGGAATGGGTTGCCATTTCCTTCTCTGGATCATCTTCCTGACCCAGGATCAAACTAGGGTCTCCAGCATTGCAAGTGGACTCTTTACCTACTCAGCCACCAGGGAAGCTCAATGAGTTGGAAACGGACTCTGAAATGACAAAAGCTGCCTTCACTTTTGACTGTAACCACCCAGAAATGGAACCCTCATTGTCTTATATTTCACATGATAAAAGCTTACCAAGTAGAACCTTTGAATGAGTTCATGAGCAGTAAATATGCTCAGGCACAACCTTGGATAAAGTTGCTTCTAACTGCTGATTTTCCATCTCTGCCCTAAACCTCACCACGATCACAGTCCTGCTGAGGAACAAGAGAGTGAGTCCTGGATCCCTGGAACTGCACTACCGCTTTAAGGTGGAAGGCTGGCATTTAATACAAGTGAATCTCTCATTACAAAATGACTGTATTCTTGAAATGTATACAAATGACATTTTTAAAAGCCAAATAATTAGGAGAGGTGCTCACTATAGACATCTTTGGCAAGTCTTTTCTTAATTGCTTTTCAAAGCTGAACCGAAATATCCTCCACTTTTTTACTATAGTGCACATTATGATATGCTATGTAATTTGAAGGAACTGGAGTGTATTAATTAGACAAATATTGCCTGCCTTTGTGACTGGTACATAAGGGAATCAAAACAAGTTACAAGATAGTTCTTATGAGAGTAAGATGATACCTGTTCTCAAAAAAATGGTGATGAGTAGACACAGCAAGTGACACAAAGCATACAGAAACTATATTTAATGAGGTCAGTGTTCAAAACAACTTATGACATACAAAATAGCATATATATTAATAAGAAAATTTATCTCATTTCCTTTTATTCATCTGTTCAGCAGGTTATAATATTGACTGCCTGGGCAAAACGATGTGTATGATATGGACCAGACAAAAAGATGCATAGAAATATAGAAGGAAGAAATAATGTGAATTTGGAGGGAGGTAAATGTAAGAAAAAAAGGTTCAGTGTAGCACGTTTAAATGGCTTGCTAGGTGGCTCAGTTTAGTAGTAAAGAATCTGCCTGTCAATGCAGGAGACAAAAGAGACACGGGTTCAATCTATGGGTCAGGAAGATCCCTTGGAGGAGAGGAAGTGGCACCCCATTCCAGTATTCTTGCCTGGAAATCCTACAGACAGAGGAGCCTGGTGGGCTACAGTTCATGGGGCCGCAAAGAATCAGACTGAGCGACTGAGCACACGCCACACATTTAAGTACATATTACTCCTGCGATCTTAATGGCTTTTTATCTAAAATTAGCTACCTTGGACTGGTAACTAAAAGAAAATACAGAGAGAAAGGCCTAGCACACCAAATAGACATGAGAAAAAATGTGTCGAAATTTGTGTTCCATTTCCTAATTTGAGTACTTCATTTGCTTGCTTACCTTCTAACATTTTGAACAGCAATATTTTACATATTTAAGCAATGCCATGTACTTTAACTTCTATGTTTCTTAGCCCAGTAGTCATTGGTATGCCAACTGTGTTGGAATACAGTAATTTCACCCCTAAATAAGCTTTATCAAGTTTTTAAAAAACAAAATAGAATTGGATGTTTCCTTATGAAAACAGAAGTATTTTACAAATTGCTGAAGACATTTTTATTTTGGATGACAACTCTTGACATATTTGGGCACAGTGTATGTGGAATATGTATGTGTGTATATGGTATTTGCACTGACTAAAAGTATATTTAAAGAAAATTTTATTTTTGAACTTAATTTTGGTTACAGCTTGTAGGATTTTCATTCCCTGACCAGGAACTGAACCCACACCCTTAGCAGTGAGAGCTTTGAGTCCTAACCAGTGGACTGCCAGAGAAGTCCCCAAATTGATTTTTTAATGTCAGTTTTATCATGGAAGTATGTTATGAACAAATGTTCTTTAGTAAATATAAAAATCCCTTACAGGTTCAGTCGTGTCCAATTCTGCTAACCTATGAACTGGAGCCCATCAGGCTCTTGTGACCATGAGATTTCCCAGGCAAGAATATTGGAGTAGTTTGTCATTTTCTTCTCCAGGGGGGCTTCCTGACCCAGGGATGGAACCTATGTCTCCTGTGTCCCCTGCATTGGCAAGCAGATTCTTTATCAGCCAAAATATTTTATATTATATAAAATATAAATGTCATTTTATATTTTATCATATACAAATAATAAGGAATTGGTACAAAAATTATATATATTTCAGTGAAGTAGAATTTATATATGTAAAGAATTCTGAGATCTTACTGGTTTTGTACTTTGATCTTTGTTCTGGCTAAGTTGGCTGGTATTCTTAGTCACCCAAAAATGAATAGTGAGGTTCCTGTTAAATATACATAAGGTGCACAAGGTAAGCATTTAGCTTCCCAGGAGAGTCCAAAGATGGACTAATTGTCCACTTAAAGGTACAGAGATTCTAACACTGACATTTAATCAGTTATGACTGAACTAACTCAAGAGAATTTTACTCTTCTTTTTAATGACATGGACAAAAATGAGAGTATGTGAAAATATTTTATATCTTTGTATCCATATGAATTAGCACAGTGGTCAACCAATAGTAGGAACTAAATAGGTATTTCTGAATGAATGGATAGGAAAACCTTTATAGTGCTAATAAAAGATAATCATTTCTAATAATGTACCATAGCTTGATCTGAAGGTGCTATTCTTCCTACCACTGTGTTGACAAAAAAAAAGTCTCCACTAAGGCTTTTAGTAAATGCTTTGAAATAGAAAACCTTTTAAAATAAGTTAAGGTTCAGCCAAAACCAGATCTCATGGTTCATGTAGTGTGTGTGTGCTGGGGGGCTAGGGCAGGGGGGAAGGTGTGGTACCAGCACTTGAGAGTTCATTTTTTGGGTGATAGGAAAGGTTTTTAGTTTCCTGGAGGGAGCTAGTCATTAATAGCTCAGATTTTAGTTTTCAATGATCAAGTGAATTCCACGAATTTTTCTTTTTGTCAGGAAATTAAACACTGGAGAGTTCATATTTTCAATTTTTCAATCTGAGGCACAATGAACCTCCACTATAAAAAAAAAGTGAAGAAAGAAAATAAAAATACACAAAAGAGCAGGGCCACAGTTGAGTCTTGGGGTCACTCCATTAATCTCTGAACTAAGATAAATACAAATATTGTCCTTTTTACTCGGGGAAAAATTCAGGCATTTTATCGGCCCTCTGGATTATTTTTAAGAAACAAAAGAATAATTTGATTACTATTTGTGAATAGAGAATGTGCATCTTTGATCACATGGTAGGGAGGACTATTCTATAAATAATTCCCTTTAAGGATTCAAACAGGGAATCCTTAAAAGAATTTGAAAACTTGGTTCAGTACCAGAAAGTTACTTTGGATTTCCGTATTTGTTCCGTGGTTTTCAGATTTTAAAATTCAAGAAAAGTAGGGATTTTTAAAGGAATCACCAGCAAGGATTTAAGGCTCCTTTCCAAAAGTTTGACTTTATAGATTTCTCTCTAGTATGTTTTCCTCCTCTTAAACATACATATAGTGATCTAAAGATATAAAACCTAAAACATAGCTTAAATGACTAAACACTAAAAGTTCAAAGGGGAAAAAGCGTAATAATGCCTTTGTAATGAGAATGGTAAAAACATCAATTATAGATTAGGAACTGGACAGCCTTGTTTAAAATGAAGGTAACTATAAAGCCAGAAGAGCCATCCTCCTCCCTCGAGTCAGAGAATTCGTAACTTAAGGAGGAACTCCTAGTGGAAACTAAGTAGGAAGACATTCTTTCATCAATGGGAAGACCTCTGGAAGAGGAAAAATGGTTAAACAGAAACTCACCAGAGAAACCCTGATAACGATTCACAAATTACATCAGTTTACGTCACACATTATACCCCTCCGTATTACCTTAAACAACGAGTAAGCTGGTCAATATAGAAAACATCTTTTTGCCTTTCCTCAATTCCAAAGTCAACAGTATGACCCCACCTCCCGCTTCACAGTTTTGTAAATTGCCCAGACCTTCGAGCTTCTCTCATTGTTCATCCCCAAGCGTCTCGGTGCCTGGCACGCAGCCGGCATTCAAAAAATCTCGGGTGAACTGAACAGAGTCGGCAGAGAAATTTCAAGCTGTTGTCCAGGGAGGGGCGAAGCCAGGCTCAGGATAAAGGAATGTTAAGTTTTCCCACTGGACCCCAGCACCACCTTTATTATCCCTATCATGCCTGGGGCCGTGATTTCTGGGTGACTGGGTCCCCCTCGAGGCAGCAGTGCTTCCGCTTGTGCAGTCATCTCCTTCCCCTCGCACTAAAACAATACCTTGGCCTCTTGCCAAAATCTGAGCCACAAGCAACTCTGGCTGTTTATGGCCCGGAATGGGTGCTGCGAGAGGCTTGAGGCTGCTCCGAGTGCAAGCACAGGCCCAAAGGAAGAGAAGAGGCCAAAGCTTTAAAACACTCCCTTCCTCCGCCCCCTCCTTTTTGTCCCAGACACCAAAACAAACGAGCTGATACACGTGTCCCTATGACTCTTGTTTACTATCAAGACTGCACCGTGCACGCACTTCTGGGATACGTAGTCCAACCCGTTCCTCCGACGTGCAGTCTCGGAGAAAAACACAGCCAGACGCAGACTACGAACCCACAATCCATTTCGGGAGCAATGTTTGGCTGGGACCCCGGGAGTCTCGGCAGCAATCCAATCCCAAGCGCTCACCCTGGTGATTGACACCCCATCTTCCCCAATAAATACAACACAAAAGTCAACACAAGCCCGCCCACCGAGACGGACCACGGTACCACCCAATAGGAAGGAGAAATGAACGAATGGCAGTGCCGCAGGCCAATAAGAAGGCGAAGGAGCTGGGCGGAGGCTCAACCCCCCGGGGGTTTGAGGGGAGGGGGAAGACGAAGCTTGAAAGACTTGGTAATGGCGACGGGTTTGGTAAGTAGGAAAGTTTCGGTGGAGGACTAAGAGCGGCAGCAGGAGCAGTAACGCGCCCCGGGGAGGCCGGCGTCAGTTGGAGAGGGGATACGCGAGTTGCTGGTGGTGTTGTCGCGGCCGGGGCGGCCCGCGCCGGGGCAACTTATACTCCGCGGCGGGTTTGTTGTCTTTCTGTTCGGGAAGGGGTGGGGGTGGGGAAGGGAGGGGCAGGATCCCGAGGGTATCGCGGCCGGGTGAACTCGGGTCGGCTCTTCTCTTCTTGACGGCGGGGGCAGTTAACCGTCCGATACCGGCCTGCGGCGAACCCACCGGACTGGCGCTTCCCGCGAGCTCACCTGGGCTTCGCGTCGGCGCGGTCCGTGGGGGTCTTGGGGCGGGGGCTGGGAAGCGTCTGCGAGGACGGCGCTCTGGGCCGGGTGGCGCGGTGGGTGGCCGGGCCGGGTGAGGAGATGGGGCGGGCCTGAGCGGGGGGGAAGGGGGCCGACGCGACTCTGGGGCTGCCCAGGAAAGTTTGACTTCAACTCCCTGTGAGTGGGCGGAGGGTCGGAGGTTGGCCCGGGGTGGGCGGCCGGCCGCGGGTGGAGGACTCCTGTGAGGCGCCGCCTCTTCGGGGGCCGAGAGGGGCTCGGGCCGAACTGGGAAGCTCGCGGAGCCCTTGGGCCCCGGGGCTCATTGTTACGCAGTTCGAATGAATGGACTCCTTGGCGCCTGCGCGGTGGAGTTGAGCCGAGGGGAAAAACAAGCCTGGAGTCCAGGCTGCGGTCACATGATGGGGGGAGGGGAGGGGAACGCGATGAATGGCGAAAGAGGGTGGGGGATGGACTTGGCGTGAACCGGGAGGCACTGCCTCTGTGTGACCGAGATCGAGGCTTGGCAAGCGGTTTCAGTCTCCGCCTTCCAACCTATGCTGCTGCCCCAGGCGGATTAAAACCAAAAAGACGACTAGCGAAATCGACTGTCGGGGCTGGGTTTTTGTAGTTCCTTCAAACGCTGCCTGCTGTCTAGGGGAGTTCGCTCGCCGCCGTGCATTCTTTTGAACACATCACCTAGAGTGAATTCTTTGGTAGGAGTTTTCAGCAAGAATCTTTTGTAAAGGGAGCTCTGACTGCGGGGAAACACTCGAGAGTCTTTAATTCTGGGAGCCAATGATGCTAAAGGGAGGAGGTTAAAAGTCAGTTGTGTATATACCAGGAAGTGTTGGAGTCCTACCAGCAATTCCGACTGAGTGTATAGATTTATTTCTCTAACTAGCAGTAACAGGTGATTCCTAACAATGATTTAGTGAAATTAGTTACTTTTGGATAATTAGAATAGTTGTAACATTTGTAAATATTTTTCTATTGTTTAACTGCTGATAATGATCTACATTTGTGATTTACTGCTAGTTCTTTCAGGCTCTGCTTTTTGTTGTTACTGTTTCTGCTGTTATCCGATTTAACTTGCTGAGTACTAGGGTCAACTGTTGAATTTCCACGATTGAACTACTCAGTTCTTGCTGAGTAGGTAATAGTTAACAAAGTTTTAAGGAAATTTGAATTATATTCAAAAGAATTCAATACACCCAATATATTTTGGAGCTGTTTTATACTTTTGAGAAAGCCAAAACAAAATATTTAAATTCTAAATTGACTACATTATTTATAGAGTGAAATTTTGATTTCACTTCCTGGTTTCCATTTTACTTAGTTTTATAAGCGCATTTACTTATTAAAAAATCCAAAGATTTTATTTATTTGGCTCCCTGGCCACGCCAACCAAGGATCAAACCCTTGCCCTTTGCAGAGGAAGTGCGGAGCCGGAACCTCTGGTCCCCCAGTTACCTTTTTCAACTTAGAAAAATCTTCCCCTTAGGTTCAAAGTTACCTTCTCCCGGGATTTCCCGCAATTTTCCATGTTTCACAATGCCTGCTTCTCAGGCTTCAAAAATGGTACTAACACTTTAAGAGTTGTTTCCTCCACTGTATTTTAATTTTTTTGGACCGTTTCCTCACTACCCAAATGACCAGTGATGTAGGCAAATAACCTGGGCTTTATGAGGGAGGAGCTAGCTGGTCTCCTGTATTTCTGTTTTGAAATGAAAATATTAGTACTTTTTTTTTCTGCCGTGATTATCTTAAGTTAGTACCATGTTAATGAAACGATGCCAGGTATTTTACATGTATTATCTTTTAAGTATGAAAGTGAATATTTACCTGGAATGAGAAAATAAATCACACCAGATATTTTTTTAAGTTGACAAATACTTTATATATCACAAAATTCAGGAAAAATGATATTCTTTTATATTCTTGTTTGTGCCTAACTCATCAACAGTAATCATATACCTTCATATTTTGACCTGCATTTACTTTGGTATTTCATATCATAGTTTAAACTCATTTTCTGTAAATAGAAAAAACAATTTTCTTCTCTAAAGTTATTGGTAGTTTAGAAAAGCTTTTCTCACAGGGTGTTACCCTTGAGCTGAAGATTCCCGTGTTTCACACAGTGACTTGCTTGCGTACTGTTTGCACTGCCGGCGCTCTTCAGCAGGTTTACAGACGGCTTTAGTGGTATGTGCGGAGTTCTCTTCTTCAGGTGGTAGTATTTTGTGTCAGATCAGCAGAAAACGAATAAAAACGTGTATAGATGTATTTAGCACTGGGCAGCAGTGACTGAGGAGAAGGCATTGGCAACCCACTCCAGTGTTCTTGCCTGGAGAATCCCAGGGACTGGGGAGCCTGGGGGGCTGCCGTCTATGGGGTCGCACAGAGCCGGACGCAACTGAAGCGTCTTAGCAGCAGCAGTGACTGATAAGTTAAGGGAATGCTTTGGAACCATTAAGAAGGTGTGTCACGTAGTGTCTTTAATACTTCCGATAATTATGATATAGGTAGATACAGGTAGACAGGTAGACTGGTCCCATTTTACAAAAAAGAAAACTGAGGCATAGAAGTTAAATTGTTCATAGTCGTATAGCTTTTCTAAACTATCAGTAGCTGTAAAAAATTCAACCAATTAGAGAAGAAAATTATTTTTCCTATTTTATATATAGAAATGACAGTATAAGTAAGTGATACTCTACAATAACATTTTATGGAAAGAATACCACCCACTATTGGGATGTGTTTTTTTTTTCCCCCATTAACATCACAGCAAATTACAGTTGTAGAAATCTCTCTGAAAGAACTGCATAGAGGCCCTCAACTGCTTTTGGTGTACTTTGTGTTTAATCTAGTTTGTTATGGAGGTTCATTTTAGCTTGCAATTGCGTAAAGTAAATAAAGTCGCTCAGTCGTATCCGACTTTTTGCGACCCCATGGACTGTAGCCTGCCAGGCTCCTCTGTCCATGGGATTTTCCAGGCAAGAGTACTGGAGTGGGTTGCCATTTCCTTCTCCAGGGGATCTTTGCGACCCAGGGATTGAACCCAGGTCTCCAGCATTACAGACAGACGCTTTACCGTCTGAGCTATCAGGTAATACATTTTAAATACCACCTCAGTTTCTCCTGTTAGAGATATAAAATAATTGCAAATTACCGTTTCTTCACCTCCTTCCCCCAAACAGTTGGCGCTTCATACAGAAGTCCTTCGGGATTATGGGAGGCCCAGAGAAGATCCTTTTCCTTTATCCATAATGAGGATGAAAAGATAAAAGATTCAGGGAAGGACAGGCACTTGAATGTAATTGAAATTAGATGTCTAATCTGTGTTGGTCTATGTCTTTTGTCCTTTTTCTCATTTTGGGGGGTGGGGGGACAGGGAAAATGGTCTGATTCAATCATCAGAGCCCTGTTTTCCTCATCCAGAATATTACTTTTTTGAGGGGGTTACACCGCACACCATGTGAGATCTTAGTTCCCGGACCAGGCGTTGAACCCTTGCCCCCTGCAGTAGGAGCACAGAAGTCTTAACCACTGGATTGCCAGGGAAGTCCCTCCTCATCCAGAACAGTACTTTGTTCTGAGCTTTATATTATTTGAAGTTTATACAAAATTAGATGAAGTATGTGGAAATGCTTGGCAAATAGCAGGTAGGCATTTTGTAAAACCTAATTCCTTTTTCATTCACTGAAACTCGGTTATTTCTAGTCATCTCTTCCTTTTATTGAGATTTTGTGGATATTTACTTCTGAAAGTTTGCAAAACAGATGGAATAGGGCTGTCTCATCTCCACCCAGTAAAAATTTGTAACATTGACCACGACATTTCAGAGTACAACTGCTGGAGAATTTTAGTCTTTTTGAAAATCACCAGTCTAGTGAGAATTGACATGTGAGAATTGACATTTAGAGATAACTAAAGTACAGGATGTGAAGTCGCTCAGTCGTGTCCGACTCTTTGCGACCCCATGGACAGTAGCCTGCACCAGGCTTCTCCGTCCATGAGATTTTCTAGGCAAGAGTACTGGAGTGGGCTGCTATTTCCTTCTCCAGGGAATCTTCCCAACCCGGGGATCGAACCCATGTCTCCCGCACTGTAGACAGACGCTTTACTGGCTGAGCCACCAGGGGAGGCCTGAAGCCCAGCGTGAGCGCTCAGGTCCTGTAGCACCAAAGCGGCACGCAGCGGCACGAGTGAGCAGTGGTGTCGGCTCTACCGGGGGAGGTGAAAGAGAAGCTTGTTCCTCAGAATGAATGGGTAATTGGTGTGACGCATTGAATGTGGATTCTCTGGTGTTCCTTTACTGTATCAGAGGCTTTGTTTCTCCCAAATAGTTTGCCAAAAACAGGCGAAAAACTTACATTTGGTTTGAATTTTGATTTCGCGTGTGTGTGTGTGTGTGTGTGTTTTTCCTCGAAATAGCTCTTGTGAAATCAGCAGAGGTACCTTGAGATTAAGCGACCTACCTCAGATTCCCTTTTTCTCTTTTTTTTTTTTTTAAAGAGAAAATGGTCTGATTTTCAAGTCTGTTGCTCCTGTTTACCGTACAGGTTCAGAGAAGGAGAATCTCCACTCTCTCAAGACCAAACTTTTGATAGCCTTGAGCAATAAGAGGTACAAACAGTGAGAGATACAAACACAAAGAACTCAAGTTCAACAAATATATATATTTGATACTTTTGTTGTTTGTTTTGAAACCAAAATGTTTTTTCCAACTTCATTTAAGGTGTGTTGTGATGGGATGTTGGTAGATTACTAAGAGTGCTGAAGAGATGCTAGAAGTTGCAAGGAGATGTGAGTGCCCTGTGAATGGTAACTGGGCACTTGGGACCTGCTGAGGGAGAGAACAGACCTAGCTGGGAGGAGTTCTCCAGGCGGTGGGACACAGCAAACTAACTGCAGCTCTGCTGAGGAGGTAAAAATGTCCAGTGCAACTCTGGGAAAAAGAAATTTTTCATGTTTGAGATGGCACCTTGGACTGATTTATGCTGATCACGTCTGTATGTGAAACATGTCCAGTAGATGTTCATATGAAATTTGAGTCATTAAATTAAATTGTGTCGTGTATCCTTAGGATGTCAGAAAGTTTTCTATAGAAAGGGTTAAAATCAACTAAACTTAATATTAGCTGTGCCAAGAACCCACATAGAATAACTAGTTCTTTCTTGCTGGGGCATTACTAAATGAGGAATCTGCACTGATACTACCAATTACTTACTTCATGGGGTAGGGGGAGCGCCTTGGCTGCTTTTCTGGAAGGAACTTTCATTGGGGGGCCTTATTTCGCCTGTTTTTGAGTGGGGGAGGGTGGCCTTGCCCTATGGCTTGTGGGATCTTAGTTCCCTGACCAGGGATTGAACCCATGCTCCCTGCAGTGGAAGCATTGTCTTAACCACTGGACCACCAGGGAAGTCCCTCTTGAGGACTCTTGCGAAGGAAGCTGGGAGTGTGTAGCATAGACAGAAACTGGGAATGTGAATATATTATGCTGTCAAAACACTCTCTCTTAAGTATTTATTATAGATGTTCTTGCATACTCATTGTGTTTCAGTATGATTTTTTAAAATAGACAAAAAATGTTTGAAGTATAGTTTTGATTATGTTAGACTTCTGTTCAAAAATTTGCAGTGGTTCCCATTGTTTGCTAGTCGCTATGATAATACTGGCCACTCTACATTGAGAGTTTGCTCTCTTAGGTACTATTATAAGCTTTTGACATTTATGAGCTCACTGAGTTTTTACAACAACCTATGTAGGTGCTTTTATTATTTCTATTTTATGAACAGGGCATGAAGATTTTAAATAAATTGTCTAGGGCACATAGCTGGCAGGTAGCAAATATATAAACTCAGGAGCCTAGTTTCAAAAAAAAAAAAAGGCGGCAAACCAGTTTTCCTAAACTAGAATTGAAGATTTTGACCCCAGTCTACCTTCCAGCCTTAATATTGACAACCAGGAGATATCCTAGCCTCTGGCTTCTATGTTCTTCTGATTTTATCCAGTACTTTGCTAATTCTGAGTTTGCTCATGTGAGTTTCTCTCATTAGGAGCCTCCCTTCCTTCCTTTTTTATCCATTCATAGCCAAGCCCTGGCTCCATAGAACTGCAGTCATTTACTTCTGTCTTTCTACTCAAGTGTAGGTTCCATGAGATTCATGATAAACTGTTCATCATTGAGTTTCAACATTATACCTAGTAGAGTGCCTTGTACATAATTAAGTGACTGACTATATTATACATATATACACACACACATATGTTTAGATAAAAAAGGAATATGGCAGTCATTTTTAGCCTGCTGGTTCTCCCAGTGCACCAGGAGTTTGTTCGAATGAAAACAGGTAAAAACCAGTGCATAGGATTGTATGTCAGTTCAAATAAATCACATGCTCTGGAAGGCGGGGCCTGGGCATCATTGGTTTGAAGCAGACATGGTCCTGTGTGCCACCAGGGTTGCAGATCACAGATCAAGCTAAGTTTGCTGAGCTTTTGCAATGAGGAAGTGGAGGCTCAGAATCAGGATTTGGCCACTTAGGCTTGAGAAGTCAATTTGTGTTACTAGCCACATCTCTTGTGGCCACCAATTTTGTAGGAAGCTATTTGTTATACACTAGCATATTTGCTGTAATTATATCATAAGACTGTGATTATTACATAATAGATTGTACTTAACTTAAAAGTGTTCATTTCTTGGGAATGCCTCAGACATCTTTTAGATAAACTGTTATTTGCTTAATGGTATGATCTGTGACTTTTACTGAGATGTGTTGGATAATTTATCATATTTTGCAGGGAGGAAATTACCAAACTGAATAGCTAGCTGTCTGGCTCCTATTGTTAATTATTTTCAGTAACTGTACTGTTTAGTACATTAAGTATCCAAAGTATGCGTAATATTGCCCTATGTCAGTCTAGGGATAAAAATTTTTTAAAGATCATTTTACTTTTTTTTTGCTCATTTTGTTTCGTCTTTACAACTGCTCTGGGAAGAAGAGAGAATAGGTGTCATGAGCCCTGTTTCCGTATGGAGATACTGAATTAGTGAGAAGCTCAGTCATTTAGGTCATAGATTTAGTAAGTAATCAAGCTGGAATCAAACCCATGTTTCCTTACACCTAACCCAGTGCCCTCTTCACTGCTCCATAGTACGTCTTAACAGTTTATGTTGTGTAAGACTCCAAGTGTCCAGGAAATGGGTCATATTTGAGGAGTACAGGCAGAAAGTGGAAATAAAACACTGGAAATAAAGTAAGGCAATGGTCAGTTTAGCTGTATGTGTCAAAAGCCTTCAGTTCAGTCACTCATTCGTGTCCGACTCTTTGCGACCCCATGGACTGCAGCACGCCAGGCCTCCCTGTCCATCACCAACTCCCAGAGTCCACCCAAACTCATGTCCATTGAGTGGGTGTTGCCATCCAACCACCTCATCCTCTGTCGTCCCCTTCTCCTCTTGCCTTCAATCTTTCCCAGCATCAGGGTCTTTTCAAATGAGTCAGCTCTTCACATCAGGTGGCCAAAGTATTGGGAGTTTCAGCTTTAGCATCAGTCCTTCCAGTGAACACCCAGAACTTCCTTGCAGTCCAAGGAACTCTCAAGAGTCTTCTCCAACACCACAGTTCAAAAGCATCCATTCTTCAGAGCTCAGCTTTCTTTATAGTCCAACTCTTACATCCATACATTAACTACTGGAAAAACCAAAGCCTAGCCTAGACAGACCTTTGTTGGCGAAGTAATGTCTCTGCTTTTTAATATACTGTCTAGGTTTGCCATAACTTTCCTTCCAAGGAGTAAGCCTTAGAAGATGTTTAATCGCCATCCAACCACTAATCTATCTCCTGGAAGTCTAAAGGAATAACCAGATGTAAACAAATACTTAAGAAAAAAAAAGAATGTATAAAGTAAGAGTGAAGAAACTGGGAACATGTTTAGTAGTAGGAGGGATAAGTAAATTTTGGTAATTCCTGTGATTACACATAATTTTTAAAAACAGATCTTTGAAAGAATTAATGCTTATGAACAGGCAAATGCTTATGAACTTAATGTTAAGAAAAGGTCTCATTTATATATAATATGACGTATGAAGAAAAATAAATGATTTTGTTTAGGTAAAATGTAGATGTCTGTGTGAAAAAAAGATTGGATCATTAGATAGTAACATCAAAATGTCCCAGTAACTTAGGTTGGTGGAATTAGAAATAATTACTATATTCCTTTCTTCTTTGCTAAGGAAAGGTTTTATCCCCCCCCCCCAACAGTGATCATATGTTTTATAGTCAGGATAATGTTTCATAATAAAGAAAATTCGTGAAAAAAGCCTTTGTAGAAAAAAAAGTCAGTTTGTGTTGGTGATTATGTCATGACTTAACTTTTGGTTTAAATATCTTTTCACTGCATTTTTTGTTTAGCCTGGGCTATGGTACTTGACTTTTAGTGCCTGTTTTTTTTGGCCATGCCACACGTGATTTGGGGGGTCTTAGTTCCCTGACCAGTGATTGGACCCAGGCTCCTGGCAGTGAAAACACCGACTCCTAACACTGAACCAGCAGGGAATTCCCAACTTTATTTTTTTAAGTGACTTTTAATAGCAGTATATTTTATTGTTTTATTTTGAGGAAAAAACTATGTTATGTTAGAATTTTGTGTGTTGGTATATTTCATTAGAACTTTTAAAAATGAAATTTGGGGTAGAGCCTGAGAAATCAGGAAATCTTCCTGCTGCTGTTACTCATATTAAATAACTAATTTAATCATTGTTCAAAGGCAGGAATGTAAAAGGTATAACCACATTTTAGTTTCATAACAATTTAGTTGGTAGACATAGTTGAGAAATTATTTAGGTGTGTCAGTTTATATTGTTTTCTTCATTGTTTTCAATTTTGTAAGCTTGAGATAATGGTATATTTACTGTTTGTTTAGCTAAATTTCCCATTATTATTATACATCTTTGTAAAAATAGTAGCCTTTTTATTTTGATTAGATTCCAAATTCTCATTAAGAAAACATTTTTATTTTTATGAGAAGTATAATATATGTCCACTTTAAGAAACTCTGTTTTACTTTATGTTTTTGTTTTGGCCACGAGATCTTAGATCCCCAACCAGAGACTGAACTTGTGACCCTGCAATGGAAGCATGGAGTCTTAACCACTGGAAGCCCCGAGAAACTCTTTCTTAAATGTTCTTTAGAGACTGTAACATTACACTTGTTCACTTTCAGAAGATGAGAAAACAAAATAGTGAACACGATAGAGAAATTAGAATCTTGCAAAAAAGATGCCAAATAGAATGGACCTTTAGCCGTCCCTTGTGTAGCAGTTTTGAGGGGGATACAGATAGCAATATATGATTAAAGATACAACATTGTGATGTCTCTGATTGATTTTATACTTTCGTTATTCCAGATCACATGACTTAACTGTTTTTTCTTGTATTATTTTTAAGTCGGAGCACCATAACATGGTGTGGGAAGTGAAGACAAATCAGATGCCTAATGCAGTACAGAAACTCCTGCTAGTAATGGACAAGAGAGCTTCAGGAATGAATGACTCATTGGAGTTGCTGCAGTGTAATGAAAATTTGCCATCCTCACCTGGATACAACTCTTGTGATGAACACATGGAACTTGGTAAACAAAATCAAGTTTTTAGGGATCTTCACTGAGATTCAGATTAATTTTCATGTTTAGCTAACTTTTCCACCCACCTTGAATTGCTAAAAAGTATGTTAAGTCTTGTACGCTAGGAACTTTCAGTGTTCTCTTATTACTGCTTGTAAAGTATTATTTAAACCAACATAATTTTGGGCTGTTTATGGTTATCATGGAGACTCATTTACAAATTCAAACTCAGCTATCTTTGTGGGTAAAGATGAGCCTTTAAACACCTTGTGAAAACCTGTGGTGTGGCTTTTCAAAAGATGTTACTTTTGAAATATCCTTGTAAGCTCAGCAAATTATGCTGGCTATGCCTTTATGCCTGGTTTGTTGGTATGATGGGGGAAATTCCAGTGGACACTTGAAACTGGAGGATCAGACATTTGTAATTATCAGTACTCCAAACGTGCATGATATATAGAACTGTGTAGGTTTGTTGAGATACGACTTTGAATGTTACTGCTTTGAGGTAAGTGTTGAAGAGAATAAACAGTTGATGAGTGAGCTTGTCTTGCTGCCCACTTTTCATCTTGGCTTTGTCCCCATTTAATGTGCATTTTCCCCTGATGTTCACAAAATCCGAGATGTGATTGTCCTCATTTTATAAATGATGAAATAAAGGAAGTTAAATGGTAGAGTCTTCTTCGGGAATTTGAAGATCTTAAAGGTCTTGAGAAATAACCTGTTGGCATGCTAAGGGTTTGCTGAGCTCAAAATACTTATTGAATTGTGGTTACTGTTGAGTAGGAGGTATCATTTCAATCAAGTACTTGGTTCTCCATTGTTAGTTGGTTTCAGAAGGAAATCAGGAACCTAGGGCTCAGGAGGCCAAAAACTTTACAGCCCCTCATGACTTCAGTTTAAAAGTAGATTCCTTAACTTGAAAGACAGAAATGAACCCTTCACTGTAAATATAGAGGTGATAGTCTAAGAATGATGTTGGCAATGAGGGAAGGAAAATAGCTCCACCACCATGAGCATTACAGAGTGGAATTATCTTAAGTTGATGTACTTTGGCTTCTTTGGGAAGGGAGGGATACCTTCTAGTAGGTTTTATGAATGGATATCCTGAATCAGTACTTACCAGACATTTCTGTTTTAATGAGTTATTCTGGGATATTCCATGAATAGGAATGAGTATATGCTTTTACTGTGACAGTGTAGGAGAGCTCTCAAGTCTACAAGAGCTTCTGCGTTTATATATTGAAGAGACCCATTGGATCCATAGAGTTGACAGGCGTGTGGTTTCACAAAGGGATTTTGTTGTTTTTAAGGCCTGCAAGAGGCTTTTTTTCCAGTTCAGTTTTTTAGAATTCAGTCTACCTTACAGTGTAGTTTTGGCATGAATGAGAGTGGTCCTTGGGTACTCTTTCTGGTTTTCTTTCTTGGGTAGCTTAAAGTCTGTCATGAACTACCTTTTGAGAACATACTTTTGGAAAATAATAAATATTACTGAGTTTAGACTGTCTCATTAAAAAGAAATAATCTGGTGTAGATAAAGTTGAATAAGTAGTACCTAAAAATTCCTATGATCTAAGTTTCATCTTTGAAAATTGTTGTTTTCATTTATTGTAGTAGTCTTGTTTAACAGATTCAGGTGTTATGAACAATAAGTACATATATGCACCCATAAAATGCCTTTTTCCTCATTAACGTGGTAACATAAAAATGTCTGAGTAGCATATGGAGTATTCCCAGGTGAACCTATGAAAAACTGGGGGTGGGGAGTCAGAAAACACAAACAGAACAGTTTGTAAACAGTTGTGGTAAATACATGATTTGTATAGTGAAGTCATTAATATTGTATTTAAGTTTACTTTTCTGTTAGGCTTTGTTGACCCTTAAATGTATAAGATGTCATTGTTTTTTTCAGTTGAAACTTTATTTCAAGAAAACATTTTGAATTTACAATTTTCCTCTCGCAAAATTAACTAGCTAAATTTGAGGCCCTCTTTTCCAGCAGTGATTACAGTATTGTCCCCTGTATTAGTAACTTCCTTCTGATAATCTTGAGTGTGCTTATTTGCAGATGATCTTCCTGAACTTCAGGCTGTTCAGAGTGATCCTACTCAATCTGCCATATACCAACTAAGTTCAGATGTGTCGCATCAAGAATACCCAAGACCATCTTGGAACCAAAATACCTCAGAGATATCAGAAAATACTTACCGTGAAAATGAAGTGGATTGGCTAACAGAACTAGCAAATATTGCCACCAGCCCACAAAGTCCACTTATGCAGTGCTCATTTTACAACAGGTGGGAACATTGGCTGTATTTTAATTGAAAACTTCATCATTACAAAACACTTCTTTCCTCCCTAGTTTTAAAAGTAATAATGCTATAGATCATCTAAATATTTTTTTATTAAAGTCCTTAAAATTAAGCTCTTTATCTTAAAATGATCAAAGAGGTATTTAACCCTGTGTCGTTATTTCATACTTTGAGGATTAGATAAAAGTAATATGAGAACAGAGTCTTAAATGGTTTAAAGTCATCAAGAAATACATCAGACCAAGAATACTTAAATTTTTTGATTAGAGAAATGAAAGTTTTCTAAAGAGCCATAATTAACATTATATTTTAAACTTAGTCAACCTTGAATTTGGTTCCTTTTGGTCTAATAAGTTTTTCACAGTGTATGTGGCCTTATGTTATATATATGTTTGCTGATATTGAAATCTTGAATTTCTCCAAGTAGACTCCCATTGGTTAAAAAAAAACCCAGTTTCGTATACCCAGAGTACAGTTTAAGAAAATGAGTTCTTGTGCTATAAAATTATGGAATCTTCCAACTAATATTCCTAGAGAGACCTAAATGGATAATATTTTATTAATTATCCCTCAAATTATAAAGTTGACTAGTTAAAAAGACATAGATAAAAAGATAGTTTATAAGGAAGAGAAAAGTATTTCTTCCTTTATTGTCCCAGTTTTTATTTTATTAAGTAATCTTTAATAGTCAAAAAATGAAAAATTCTTTTATAATTAAAAGAAAATCCAGATTTTACTATTGGACTTCCTTTTTTTAGTTGAGATGGTAATTTTCATTTTTCACAACAAACTCGAGGATTAATAATAATTCATGGAAAGCTGAGTAAAGTCCTCAGAAGAAAATTAATGTTAAAAAAATAACTAAAGGAGTAGCTCCTTAAAGGTGTAAATTCCCCACCGCATTTTCTGTGCTTCCCTTCTTCCTCGGGAACAAGACAAGGTAACGCTCTACTGTTTTGCCTGGCTTCTAACCCCGTCAGTGGTCCATGGCTATTCTCTACAACTTCCTATAGATTGTCAGACTGTTAGTTACTGAGCTTTTGGGTGTCTAAAGTTGTAACTGTAGAGTGTCAAGGGGTTGAGGACAGATGAAATTTATATTATGCTTGCATAGATAGAGGGATGAAGAGACCATGGTGCTAGTCATTCAGACACATCTAGCATGTTAATTTTTATAGAGCATTTAGGTCATACACATTTTAGAACATTACGTTGTTCTCTTTTAAATGGTTATACAGAAGAACTGGTAAACTTAATTTTCTTTTAAGGAAGCAGGGACAAGCTTAATGAATTTTTAACAGTTTGGCCACTCAATAAATATGTAAAATGTGTAATAAAAGGAAGAAATAAAAGATAAAACATTTAAGTATTTATATTTTGAAAATTGGAGAGTATGCTAAAATACGTGAAAACTAGGGTTTTTACTTAAGTGATGAAAACAAAGTATAGTTTTATATAGAGTAATTTCTGCAAAGATATAATAAAAATGTTAATTAAGATTATAAAAGTCAAGGGACTAATAGATTTCTTACGGAGTAAGGGCAGAATTGTAAAGTAAGATGCCCTCCTCTTGTTAGAAAGAGGATTAGTACAGACACTGTAAACATTTTTCTGTTAAAGACCAAATCCCTAGTTGACATGGAGAATTGTCCTGATTTGGGACCTTCAATTGAGCCTAAGTCTTCTCTGCTGCTTTCCAGTCTCCTGAATCAGTGCACATTAGTGTTTGCCCTTTATTGCCTGCTTCTTATTCTTAACCCCTCCCATATGTTTGTGGGGGGAGGATCTTAGTATGTCCTTAAGAGCCCCATGTACTCTGAGGGGAGTGCTGCCTGGTAAAGAGACCTTTGACAGGAAAGGGGGAAGAGGTAGCTTACTTTTTAAGGTGATCCTGGGGGTTGAAGTAGCTGGCTTTATGTGTAGATGCTTTGCAAATAGGCTGTTTTCTACTATAATAAGTTTAAACATTTCAGCTTCAGGTAATCCATTGAATCTGCAGGTGGTTGGTAGCTGAAGAGTTCCGAGTTTGTCACATAGACCTTGGAGGCCCTGTTCAGATTGAGATTTAGTGACCACATCACAGTAAAACAAAGGGACAGACAGCCCTGCATGAGGGGACATCATCCTTCATGAAGGAAACTGTATATTTCTTTGTATTTAGTGATACAAAAATGAGTGAATTTATTCATTAAATTCATTCATTAAAGGAAACAGTAATTTGGAATTTAAAGTATATTATCCTCATCTGAAAAAAAGTGTTTAAAATGTGTGAAGAGGGAAAGAAGTCATACAACAACATACTATAGATGAAATTTTTGTATCTTCACCAGTGCTTCCCATAGGTGTCTTAACACGTAATAATACTGGTGTGGTGAATGTGAAGTTCTTTTCATCAAAAGGAAAGCCCTAGTTTCAGGACCTTTGCTTTGTAATTAAAGTGCCTGATTTATTTTAGATCATCTCCTGTACACATCATAGCTACTAGCAAAAGTTTACATTCCTACGCACGCCCTCCACCGGTGGCCTCTTCTAAGGGTGAGCCGGCCTTCCCTCATCACTGGAAGGAGCAAACACCAGTCAGACATGAAAGGGTAAGTTCATTCATGAAATTAAACTTTCATGACGCTTGCACAGCAGCTGGAAAACATTAACTTTTCCCTCACTAAGAGTGTCTTCTGAAGTACATACAGATGGGAAATAGTCTGTCTCGTTTTTCTGCTAGTGATCTAAGTTCAATTTTATATGTACAGGTCTAATAACTGTTAGAAAAATTAATTACTAGTAAGAAAATGCATTTAACTAAACTCTGCAAAACTTCTCTCCCACAGTTTAAAATAAGTAAGTTACCTACTAATAAAGTCTGAAGACACTTTAACAAAATACATTGAAAATAAAAAATAAAAAGTTTGTAATACTTTTTTCCACAGGCAAACAGTGAGTCGGAATCTGGCATTTTCTGCATGTCCTCCCTCTCAGATGATGACGACTTGGGGTGGTGCAATTCCTGGCCTTCAACTGCTTGGCACTGTTTTTTGAAAGGTTAAAAAAAGTCTTGAATTCTTTAGTTTACTTGTGTAGCAAACACACTGATCACATATCTAATATTTGTTTTTTACTTCAACTTTAGGCACACGACTGTGCTTTCATAAGGGAAGCAATAAGGAATGGCAGAATGTGGAAGATTTTGCTAGAACCGAAGGCTGTGATAATGAGGACGATCTCCAGATGGGCACTCACAAGGTTGATTTAAAATTCTTTAAACTTTTCCAAGTCTTTCAAAGGGAGCACAGGTTTTTTATTAATCTACAGACGTATCCTCCACTTGCTTTATGTTAAATGGCATCCTACGTTTTGGGAGGAGCTTTTGTGAATCCTCTTGGTGAGAACAACAGTGACTTGAGATCTTACCTTGATAATGAAGCTTTTTTAGATGGGAAAAGAGAGTATTTCTTAGCACTTTTTACACATTGCATTTTGGGGAAAACTAAACTGGCATTAAACATAAAATGAATAAATAAACTAAAGCCTTACCTTAGGTAATCTACAAAGTGGTTAATTCCCCTGTGGAGAGAGAGTTGAGTTACTTTTAAAATGACCCAATAAAATGCTGGTATTTTCTGAGTCGGAAAGCAAAGGCAGTAATGGGTAGCAGTGGATAAATACTGGTGAAACCTTTATCTTTGAAATTTTCAATTTCTTCATCTCCACTCTGGGCAGAGAAAATGGGCCTGTTAAGTGTACTTGTTTAAAAATTCCTGTGTTGATCCTGCTGTCTGTTCCTGTTGAGTCCTTGAGAAAGACAGTCTTGCTGCCTTCATTCAGTTTTCCCTCGTGCTGTAGGCACTGGATAGTAAAGTTCACTGTAGTCTTTATTTGGCCTCTGTAGCTCTACTAAAACTGTGTCAAAGGTTACTAGCTTCATTCTGATTAGAAATCTGCTTGTTTTGCTTGTAATTTCTGCAGCATTCTGCACAGTGGATTGTCTTCTCTTGATTTGTGTAGCATGGTACTGCCCTGATTTTCCTTCTGATGTCTTGGTTTTTTTTTGCTGTTGACTTGTCTGCCCGTGCTGTTGAATGTTAGATAAGGTTCTACCCCTCCTCACTCTATTTACCACTTCCTCACTGATGATAATGTTCAAAGCAATTCCTTGCAGCCCGTGGAAACTGCCCTGGTCTTGGAGTCAGGAGAGCTGTGCTCTTCTTTTTTGCTCTGCCAGCAGCTATTAACATTTGCGTGACTGGCCTTGGGCAGTTTGTCTGCCCCACTGGGTGTTGGCTTCCTGTTTTGTAAGAAGGAATTGGATTGATTTTAAGTTCTTATAGCTCTAAGAATCAGAAGATTCTTCAATCTAGTTATTAGTATAACCAACACTGGACTGCCTTTTTCTTCCCCTCCTTTCTTTTCCTCCTTTCTTTTAGGAGTATTATTATCTTTTCTTGATTGCCAGATTCAAAATCTTCCTTGGTTGCTTCATTCAAAACATCAAGTTGACTTATTTCCTTTCCTCCCTTCATATTCAATTGATACATTCTATTTCCTTTAAGGTTTTTTACGATTATCACTTTCTTTCATCAGTAACTTTGACTGGATATTATAGCTAGCCATTGGCATGTCCGTCTCCTTTGTCTTTCTGTGAATTTAAGGGTGGGGATCATGTGTTTTCAGAGCCTAGCACCTAGCATCTACTACACACTCAATAAATACTGGTTGAATTTAAATTTAGCCCAGTTCTCCCACCATTGCAGTTGTCAATTCAAGACTGTAGTGGGTTTCTCCTGTTAATCTTCAGATAAATAGACTGCTAAAGATAGCTTTTATCTGTAGTCTTTGTTACCATCATAAAATTGAGTCATTAATAAAAATACTTTCATTGACTTCCCAGTTCCTTCTCAAAGGAAAGTTTGAGCACTTTGCCAGTCTTTAAGACCCCTTTCCTTACTTACTAGCTGGGCCCTTCTTTGCAGCCTTATTTGCCCCAATTCTGAATTCATCTTGTATTTTTAGCAAATACTCAGCAATCTCCAAAGAAGTTGCTAGTTAAAACTATTCCTTGTGTAAGGAGAGTGCTTCTAGATTCCATTTCACATGGGAATTGAAAGCCCCCTTAATCTCTTGGAGTTAATTTCTCCCTTTAAACTCCATATAGCACTACTTATTTTTACATTGAAGTACTGATTCCAGTCTGCTTTACATTGTAGTAATTTATATATCTGCCTTTCTTCACTACTGGGTTGATAGCTCCTCAGTGGCAAGAATCCCATCTTACTTTTACCTTCTCTACAAAGTCTTACATGTAATAGGAACATCACTCCATGTTGAACTGAACATTGCCAATTTATTTGCTCTATGCGTGTATTTCCAGGGCTATGGTTCTGATGGTCTAAAGTTGTTATCACATGAAGAAAGTGTATCATTTGGTGAGTCTGTACTGAAGTTGACTTTTGATCCTGGTACAGTGGAAGATGGTTTACTTACTGTAGAGTGTAAACTGGACCACCCTTTCTATGTTAAAAATAAAGGTAGGGCTTCAATTTGAATTTGTCATAACTTTTAAAGAAAGCTTCTTAAATCTATAATTAAGTCTTATGGCGTGATTTTTGATGATTAAGAAAAAACTTTTGAAGGGAAATCTTCTTTCACACTAAAACTACCATAGGAAATGCCTTATAATACCTACTGATGTTTAAATCTCTTGGCAGTAGTCAGGTGGAGCTCTACTTCCTGTGGGTATGAACTTGTGGATTCATGTAGTATATACTATAATAAGCTGTCTATTGTCTTGATATAATTTGGGGAATGAAATATTCTGGTAACTGAAATTTGGTTTAGGCCAAATATGCTTTATACCTGAGTCACATTAATACACTCAAATGTAATGATTCAGAGACTATTTCATGGTCTCAATCATCATCATTTATCGCTTACTATCTTGTAGGTAGACGGAGTACTGATTGATAGAATTGATACATTAGTAAAATGCTGAATTAAACTAGTTTTGGAGGGCTTTTTGCATTGCTTAAATAAAATATTTGAATTTGTTTTGTGGCAAAGATACATGACTTTTGTTATAAATCTCTGAAATATCAACTTTTTATTTTTAAGACTCAGAGGTGACATGTCCAAGAAATAATTTGGGTGCTTTCTGTCAGTCTCTATCCTTTATGTAATGATTGTTTGATTTAACTTTAGGTTGGTCATCATTTTATCCAAGCTTGACTGTGGTTCAGCATGGCATTCCATGTTGTGAAATTCATATTGGTGATGTATGTCTACCTCCTGGACACCCCGATGCCATTAATTTTGATGATTCAGGTGTTTTTGATACATTTAAAAGGTAATAGTCAATCTTTTTTTTCCTCTGTTAATAAAGTTAACTAACTCGTAATCTCCCTAATGGTTGCTGTTTAGGAGGTTAAACCTTTAAAGATGTGAGAATTAAAACGGACTGCTTAGAAGAAGTATGTACAGTCAGCCGTTGAACAGCACACGCGTTAGGGACATTGACCCCACACAGTTGAAAATCCACATATAACTTACAGCCAGCTTTTCATGTAGGCAAATTCAACCAACCATGGACTGAGTAGTATTTACTATTGAAAAAAATAAATCCATGGTAAGTGGACCCAGGCAGTTCAAACCCACATTGTTCAAGGGTCAACTGTATAAGAATAAATGAAAAAATACTTGGTAATTAAAGTAAAATAGTAATTCTAGAGAAGTTTTACAAAGGAAGAAATAATGCCATTTGGAGCAACATGGATGGACGCGGAGATGATTATACTAAGTGAAGTAAGTGAAAGACAAATACCATATGATATCACTTATATGTGGAATCTTTAGGAAGAAAAGATACAAATGAACTTATTACAAAACAGATAGACTTACAGACTGAAAAACTTAGTTACCTGAGGGGGATGGGGAGGGATAAATTAGGAGTTTGGGATTAGCAGATACAAAATATGTACATCTAATAGATAAACAGCAAGGTCCTACTGAAATAGATCAGCTTTGATAGTTCAAAAAAATTTGTTAAATCTGACCAGTTGTTTTGAACTGGTTCATTAATCTGTTAATTGTATCCTTTTTCCTTTAGTTAACTCTTTAATACTCAATTTGACCAAGGTCTTTAGTTGTATGGATTAACAATTGTGAGAACAGCAAAAATGTTGATATTTGGAAAGACTTGAAGAAAGTGATTTTTTCCTGAGATCACCTTGTTTAATAAGTTGTCGAATAGGATAAGAACCCACGTGTGCTGACACTCAAGAAGGTTGACCAACTGCCTGAATTTTTGTAGCACTTTTCTGGTTTTAGCACTGAAAGTCCTGCATCCCTAGAAACCCCTCAGTCTTGGGAAGACGGGCAGTTGGGTCACCCTTCTCCCAGAAGGAATGCAGAGAAAGTCTGAATATAGTATCTAGGATTTTAAGACCTGTTGTTTCTTTGTGATAATTATCAAATTCATAAGCATTTAAGTAGAGAATTCTGAGGAGTTTTTGCTGGGCTGACGATTTGATTTCATTCAGTTTAATATAAGGTGAATATGTTTTTATTTCGAAAGCATAAGTGAGACTGTTAAAAGGGGAAAAAAGGTAACCGGCACAGGGCCAGGCCCAGGCTGTATGCTCCTTCAACGTCCCTAAGATTGGAGTCTTAAGTGCTGCTTGATTCTTTCATATAGTCTTTGAAAAATGAGGCAGTGTTAAGGTCCGATACTCAGTATTCCTAGGATGTAGATTCATGATACTTCTAATGTTTTGGTGAGAGTGTAAACTGATATAAAAATTTTGGAAGGAAATTTGGCTTTATTGTCAGCCACTGGAATATCAGCAGTTCCATTCCTCTGTATGTACACCAGAGAGTAAACGCTTGTAGACGTGTACTGGGAGATGTGTGAAGCTCATAGCTGTGTTGCTCATGATAGCAAAAACATGGACTCAGTATCAGTAATCATTCACTGGAAACTGGATGTGATACATTTGTGCAATGGAATTCTTTTTGTCAGTGGAAAAGAAATGACTCTTGTGTGTGCTCACTCGTGTCTGAGTCTTTTGTGACCTCATGGACTGTAGCCCGCCAGGCTCCTCTGTCCATGAATTTCCCAGGCAAGAATACTGGAGTGGGTTGCCATTTCCTTCTCCAGGGGATCTTCCCAACACAGGCATTGAACCCGATCACTAGTGCCACCTTAGACATACATTTTTAAACATGGATCAACTTTAGAAATGTTAAGTAAAAATTTATGTGATCTTTCTATGACTCAGATGGTAAAGAATCTGCCTGCAATGCAGGAGAGACCCAGGCTCAGTCCCTGGGTCAGGAAGATCACCTGGAGAAGGAAATGGCAATCCACTCGAGTGTTCTTGCCTGGAGAATCTCATGGACAGAGGAAGCTGGCTGGCTACTGTGCATGGGGTCACAAAGAGTTGGACGCCACTAAGTGACTGACACACATTGTATATAAAATACACATTATAGAGTTAGGTTAGGGATCCTCAAGTTAACCCCCAGGTTCAGTGTCTTACCAGGACGGCTCACAGGATTCAGTACTGAGTCACAAGCACAGCTATGATTTCTTACAGTGAAGGGATACGAAGCAAAATTGTGAAAAGGAAAGGCGTGGGCTTAAGTCTCGTGAAGCCTGGTTTCCAGGAGTCCTCTCCCTGTGGAGTCACACAGGACAAGCTTATTTCCCTCAGCAGGGAGTTAGGACAACACGTAGGAATTGTCATCTGCCCGGAAGGTTATTAGACATGCAACACTAGAGGTTTTATTGGGAGCCGGTTGCACAGGCTGTCTCTGCCTGGCATGTACCAAAAGCTTCCAGAACGAAAGCAGGTATTTAGGGTAAACAGTATTTTCAGTATCCACAGTTTAGGAACAGTGAGCCACTTTACCAGTTGTGGGAATGAGGGGAACCCTCTTGAAATCCTAATTCCAAATGCTAGTCATTGCCAGCCTGTAAGTAACCCTTTGAAAGACAGCAAGCCTGTGATGTTCCTTTTTCTGCACAATGAAACATTCTAAGAAATATCACATGTTAATACAGTTGCTGTTTTAACAGTGTTGTTACAGTTTTATTGTTTATGAATGTTTTTTATAATAAAATTACTGGAAGGGGGAATGATAAACAGTTCAGGAGAGTGGTTATCTCTGGGGGTGACCAATGTAGAACTTCAGTAATATTAGAAATATCCTATTTCTTTGTTATTAATACCCAGCTAGACATTGCTGGCAACACAATAGGTGCTTTTGGGTCATGCTTGTTGGGAAAGGGCATTTAAGTTGATGTTAGCTTGCAGAGGAACAGAAGTCAGCAATAAACTGATGAGCTCTTAAACACAGTTTGTGGCTTTATTGTAGAAAGGAAGCTTCCAGAGAACTTTAAGAAGCCCATTTGAGAATTGCTGGCACACAGTAGGTGCTCTAGGGTCATGCTGGTCGGGCAAGGGCATTTGAGTAGATGTTAGCTTGCTGAGGACCAGAAGTCAGCAATAAACTGATAAGCTCTTAAACACAATTTGTGGCTCTACTGTAGAAAGGAAGCTTCCAAGTGAGAATTTGATTTGAAGAAGCCCATTTGAGACAGTTGGGCATTGAGGCCAATCTTCTAGGCATCCCTGGGCAGTTTTAGGGATAGTCACTTTACCAATCTAGGCTACTTTTTCAATAATAATTGATACTTCACATGAGTACCTGTGAGCTTGCCTCTGTCTTTATATAGTCTGTTCTTCCAACTATGCATCATTGCATAGCATGTATTATCTTCATTTTAGAGATGAGTAAACAGGCTACAGGATTACCTGCCCAAGGTTGTATTATTGGTAAGTGGCAGAGATGGGCTTTGAGCCCAATTAAAATTTTATATTATTACGTTCTCCAGATTTGTTTATTTTACTGTCTCGGTCAGTCATCAGACATTTTGAGAACCTAGAATATGCTGGCATTGGGGACTTTAAAATCAGTTAAAATATAAGCTTGCCTGTCTGCTTCTAGTCTAAAGAAAGAAGTGGATGAATGAGTCCATGTGTATGGTGTGTGATGTGCTGGTTGAGAGGCAGTGTAGTATGGTAGCAACTTGGTTCTGGAGCTGACTGCCAGGATTCAGGTCCTAGCTTTGTGATAGATTTGCTGTGGAAATTGGGGTAAGTTAATTTTTGTGTGGGTTTTTGAAAAAAAGAAAAAAAGCTGTAAAAGGGCTAAGTGAGTTAATATTTGTGATTTGCTTAACATACACTACAATATTGTGGAGTTTTTCTTTAAGAGTAATAGACAATGATGCTGGGAAAGGGGACATTGTAAGCTTGAGGAATGGCATGTAAAAAAAGGTGTGAAATAAAAGCATATTTTAGGAACTACAGATTGTGAAGGCAGTGAATGTTCAGTATAGCAAAAAAATTAAACTTTCTTAAGATTGATTTTATGTAATATTATAATGCTATGGTCATAACAAAATCTGAATTCTGTGATTGAATATTTCAAACTACAGATTTTATCCATAATGGAAATGGATGGTTGGTTGTACCACTAGATGGTGGTATTTTCAAATTTCAGTTGTCAGTTAGCTTACCCTATTTTTAAATCTCTTGGTATTTCAAATTGTAATTAAATATTTTCCTTCAGTTAGGGATTTGATACCTGGGATGGGAAGATTGCCCTGAAGGGAGGGCATGGCAACCCGCTCCAGTATTCTTGCCTGGAGAATCCCATGGACAAAGGAGCCTGGTGGGCTGCAGTCCATGGGATCCCTAAGAATCGAACATGACTGAAGCGACTTAGCACACAAGCACAGTAGAGATTAATAATTTTGTGTCAGATTTATTTACAGTGGTTAGGTTTGCTGTTTTTCTAAATTACATACAAGAGGGGATTAAGGTAGCAAAAATTATTTCTCTGGCATAATCCTGATTGCTAAGCATTTATTGGATGATTTTGGAGTCCTACTTCCTCAAGTACACTTATTTCATGTAATACCTTTTATTTCCTTAATTATTTTATTGAGGTACAGTGATTTATAATGTTTCAGGTACACAGCAAAATGATTCAGTTATATACTTATTTTTGAGATTATTTTCCATTATAGGTTATTACAAGATATTGACTAGTTCCCTGTGCTATACAGTAAACCTTTGCTGCTTGCTGGGATACCTTTTAAAACAAATGTTGTGATAAATAGTAAAAGTAATTTTTATTGTGTACAGTGAATGGTGTGGACCTCACTCATGTAGCTTCCCATCTGTGTCTAGAATCATCTATAATCTCATATTGTTTTACCAATAGGCAGATACTGTTCCTGTAGCTCACACATCAACCTGTTGATGTATTGCCAGAATTTATGTTTTCAGGGGGAGAGAGAGTTGGGTTTAGAGTAAAAGATTTTCTGCTAAGATTAAAAATGTAAGTGGTAAGTTAAACTTTACACAGTTGGAACAAGAGAGTTCTTTTAATAAGTTATCTTTAGGCTATGGTCCTCATTATCTCTAATTTTTAGACAATGTTTTCAGTAAATCTGATGATTATTCACCTTGAGGTTTGCAAACAGTGGTACAGAGTACTGTGGTATTGCTGAGGCAACCCGGGGCTTTGGAGACAGACAGACATGAGGATTTAGAGCTAATAGCTGCGAGCCTGTGGGTGAATGATCCTTTACCTTTTTTTAGCCTGTTTCTTCATATAGAGAGGATAATAATCACCAAGCAAGCTTGGTAAGAAAGTAAGAGATAATATGGAGAACTTACTTTGATACCTGTATGAACTGAATATATCAGACGAAATGTAACCTTTCTGACAAATGTGGATGTTTTAAGTTTTAGGCTGTGTTATGTGGATCGCCTTTAGGGGAGATTTATGCATGTGTGACTGCTTGTACCTAAACAAGTGATTGGGCTACTGTGCATTTTAAGTTCCTTTAGCTATATTTAACCATTTCTCCCTGTCCTTAGCCAACATCTTATCTTCTGTAGCAGTTAGTCCTTAGGCCTGGTATATATGCCTGCTACTGTTTAAATTTTTTTAGTTTCAGGCTTCTGTAGGTCAACAAAATAGATTATCAAATTTGTCCAAAAAGTAGGAATAAGTGAGTTGTATGGGATCTGAAGTAGGTGTTAGCTATGAATAAAGTATGTGGATTATAATAAATTCCTTTGGGGTAGGGAGGGGTGAAGTAATTAAGAAAAACTTTTTGTATTCTCAAGATTAAAAGAACCAATTTTAGTAAATGCACAGATAAGCTTTCATCTTATAAACAACTGTCAAAGGTGAAGTTGTTAAAGTAGTGTTGGTAGTATTTAAGGTAAAATACACTTTAAGTTTCCAATCAGATCTTAAGGATACTTTTTTTTAATCCTGTTTTTACAAATCAGATAATACTGAATTAAACTTATTTATTTATAGCTATGATTTCACGCCTATGGATTCTTCTGCCGTTTACGTGCTAAGTAGTATGGCTCGCCAGCGTCGTGCGTCTCTGTCTTGTGGAGGACCTGGAGGTCAAGACTTCGAAAGATCTGGATTCAGTAAGAACTGTGGCTCGCCGGGGTCGTCGCAGCTCTCTCCCAGTTCTTTGTATGCTAAAGCTGTCAAAACCCACGGCTCAGGGACTGTGAGTGCCACTTCTCCTAACAAGTGCAAAAGACCAATGAATGCCTTCATGCTGTTTGCCAAAAAATACAGAGTTGAATATACTCAGATGTATCCAGGGAAAGATAACAGGTAAAAATAGTGATGATTCTGACTGTGATAATTGAATAATACTTCTATGGAGTTCATAGGAACTGGAATAATTAAATCAACTTATTCTTCAGTAGCTTTCATTATTGAATTCTGTTGTACAGGTTGGCTTTAAAGTAAAAGTTAAGACATAATTAGGTTACCTAAGAGGTAACGGTCTGCCTTCTAAAATAATATTAAATGTCACTTGCCTGTTAGAGGACTTAGTTTTAACAGCTGTTCCACTTTTATAGGAAAGACTAGCACCTTCTTTTGTCAGACCTCAAGGAGGTACTCTACAACTGTGTCATACCATGGAGTTTGCAGGCATTGACAGTTTCTAATGACTGCCAGATTTGCCAAAAGACTAAACGCAGAGGTATCCTCAGTAGAGCTCAGGGATAAAAGTTAATGCTAGTCCTTCCTACTGTTCCCTTGTACCGTTACCTCATCTTGGAATCCTCTACTATTCATTTCCTCAAACCAAGGTCTCTACAAATTATGTTTCCCATTCTTCCTAGCTCCCTTACCCATATTAATATTATGACAAAAGTCAAATGATTATGCACATAGAATAATTCAGCTTTGAATCAGGTTTGAATGACTCATCTCTTTTTATATACATATATTTGAGATGCTACTGACATATTACATGCTAAGTTTCAGGTGTATAGCATAATGCTTTGCTATTTGCATATAATAAAATGATAGCAACAATAAGTAATTAATATACATCACCATGATTAGGAATTTTTTTTCTTGTGATGAGAACTTTTAAGATCAGCTTTCTTAGCACTTTTCAAATACACCACAGTATTTATTACTCACTGTGCTCACCCTTCTGTACATTATAGCCCATCACTTATTTTATATCTGGAAGTTTGTACCTGTTGAGCAGCTTCACCCATTTTGCCCATCCCAAATACTTTTATTTTTATTAAAAAGAGAAGCTTCTTCTACCAAATATATATGTGACTTGGGAATTGATACATATGTGAATACTTTGTAATCAAGTAGTACATGTATCAACCATTATATGGTACCTTTAACCCAGAGACTATAAAAATTGGTTTTTATTTTAATCAAAGATAACAATGTTTAGTTGCATCAACTTATTAAAAAATCCATACATTTATAACATTTTAAATTTCAAGGAGTAGAGCATCTGTGGTGACTGTTTTTCTAAAGCTTAGAGGCCAGTTTTCTAGCCTCCATATCAGCCATTGTGAAATCTTTTGTATGCACTACAGAGTCATTGCAGACTTCTTTTTCATGTGAATGTCTTGAATTTGAGAGTTAACTAAGGGTTAAGCTCTGCACAGAAGGAAAATAGTTATGTCTGCTTGTCCTGGATGAGACTATTATAGTAGGTTTGGGAGCAGATTAGTAAGTGAAAGTGTTAGTCACTCAGTTGTGCCCTACTCTTCGAGACCCCATTTACAAGACTCCTCTGTGCATGAGATTCTCTGGGCAAGAATACTGGAGTGGGTTGCCATTCTCTTCTCCAGGGGCTCTTCCCCACCCAGAGATTGGACCTGGGTCCCCTGCACTGCAGGGAGATCCTTTACCATCAGAGCTACCAGGGAAGCCCTTCGATTAGTAAATAGGAAACAGCTTCAGATTTCAGTCCTGATGTTTTACCAGTTTGATTTTTTCCTCCTTGAATTTATCCATTTTAAAGTACAAATGATGCCTAAGGTTTATTTGGTGGTATCTTTAAGAGATAAGCAGTAAGTGCATAGTTAATGCCATTGTATTTTCACTATGGTTGCATGAAAGTAAAAAGACTACTTGAGGGGTTATGGGCACAAAGAAAAGAAGAGCTTTTAATAGAAGGTGGCTACTTATGCTGCTGATACTAAACACTGCCTTAATATCTCAAACATTTTTGAAAAACTGATGTACCCAATGATAATTTAAACTGTTTCTTTGAAATACTTTTTTTCTTCCTTCAAATCAAAGCTGTATAAAATACCCAATTTTTAGCCATTTTAGATGTTCTCTGACAATCGGAAATACTGTTCCTACTCCAGGAGGCTTTAACTGCCAAGATTATGATGAATGGACCATATGACTTAGGATTTTACTGGAAATGACTACTATAGTCTTGACCTTTCCTATTCTCTGTGTTGGACAAGATTTTTGTTTTTCAACTTTGTATTTCTTCCTGAAGTAGGAGCACTTGACGTGAGTTTTCTGAAAAATTCTTGCCTTCAACGTTGTGTGAATGTTTATTTTATAGAGCCATAAGTGTGATCCTTGGTGACAGGTGGAAGAAAATGAAGAATGAAGAGAGGAGGATGTATACATTAGAAGCAAAGGCTTTGGCTGAAGAACAAAAACGTTTAAATCCTGACTGTTGGAAGAGGAAAAGAACCAATTCAGTATGTTTCAACAAGTAGTTCCTTAAAGTGATCCTGACTTGACCTATAAAACTGTACTGTCATATTGGAGCATTTGTTAGAACCTTTAAAAGGGTGTTAAAGCTGTTTCTCAGCCTTTATATCTTTCAGAGCCTAATAGTGTTTGCCCGTCACCATGTAAGGCAGGCTGCCTTTCATCATTAGTGCCATTCACTCTTTTAGCATGGAAAGTAGAAATGTTTGCTGGAGATGCCGAAGTGGAAAGATTTGGAATGTATTTCTAGTTGGGTTGAAAGATAAGGATTATTAACTCATTAATATCACAGCAGAAAAATTTTCTAATTTGGGGTGTTATGTCTCAACAGCTTTTCTTAGTTGGTGATGGGTAAGGACGGTGGAGGTAGAGATAAGTTAACCAACTTTCATAGGGACTTCTGACATTTGCCCAGAATTTCTAGGTTAAAAAATCTCAGGATGGAGAAGAAATCGAAAATTGGGAAGGCTGGTAAACAAGTTTGCACCATAATAATGCTTTATCGGACAGACTTGTTTCTTAGAACTTCTCCATTAGTAGACTGGCATTTCTTAAGTTGTGTTTTTGACTAATTACAAGAAAACTTCACATGATAGAATGAGGTTAATTTGAAATTTCACTTAAAAACAAAGGGACGACAGTATTTTGCAGCAGGAGTGCTGGCCAAGGATGTTCTAATTCATCCCGTGTATTTGTCTATTTCTATTACAGTAACACGTAGTTCACATCCACTTAAGAATTCTTTTTTAAAAGTAGTCAGATTCCAATATAAGAACATGACTGGACTGGGTTTTTTAAGTTATTACCTTAGGATTCCATGTGGTAGAACTTTGCCTGGATCCCTTTTCATTTCTGCTCATCCTAGTCCATCTCTTGCGTCTCATTTTCATAAATTTTCTGGTTTGTTGGACCACTGGGTATTAGCAAACTTTAAAAAATCTACCACTTTTGAGAAAGCAATCTTTTTTAATAGTATGGTTATTAATATGTTATCCATCTTAGCTTTCATTTGTAAAATTAATTATGTATTGATTTGTAAACATTCACTGAGTTTTAATTTTATCTCCACAGGGCTCACAACAACATTAAACAGGATGCTTATGTTCTTAAGTCTGTATTTGCTTAAACATTGACTGTTGATGGAAAGATTTAAGAAGATGAAGATCTATTTGTCCTGAATCCGTGTGACCATAAGATACCGATAGCATTGAGTCTTGAAATGATTTAATAATATGAGTGAGGATTTGCTTTCTCCATTAGAGCATTAAGTAAGCTAAAACTATCAACATTGTAAACCAAATTGCCTTATTTTTCTTCCAAACTTCATATATGTCTATCAGGTAATATAGGCTTGAAAATTGATATCCTGTGGTGCTAAAGTACAGTAGAAAAGAGAGGAGAAGTGTATACATGTTTTATTTTAAATTGTACAAAAGGGGAATTTAAAAATATGTAACTGCTGTTTATACATTGGCTCCTTACTGCTTATTAATCTGTATTGTACACATAATGGGTTGAAGCAGAAGCCGGGAGTTGGCCTTCCTTGAGCAACCACCACATGGCTCAGCATCTGTGCCAAACATGGGGGCTCCTAGTCTGGCCAGTGCCAAGAGGCTGCCAGGACACAGGGCCGGTGGACGGTGTCGGTGCCAGCCTAAGAGCCACCTGCCGCGGCTCCTGGAGCATGCCGAGTTGGACACACCCACCCTTGACTTCAGTGGAGACCTAGCCCAGGCCAAGGTAAAGTTAGTTAATAGCATTGGGATATAGTCACTGTAATGGTGCTATTAACAGTTGACACCATTGTATTTTTAATTTTGTGTCCTATATCTCCTCAGCCACGTATCTTAATATTGTTATTTGTCATCGTATCTATGGTGGGGGCGGACTTTGCACTTACGCAGTGCAACACTTGCACTTTACTTTCCTCCAGCTGTCTACACTGAGAGCAAACACATTGGCAATAGAGCTGCTTTTGCTCTGAGCTACAATCATGGCTTTTCATGTTACTTACCAAGTGGTGTTTCTGGTTAGGAATCACAGCTATAAAATTGATTTCAGTTCATTACACTTCTTCATGATGTTGCCCCTAAATTTTGCACACTATATTCTTGTATATTATTTCAAATAAAATGAAAAAAATTGTTTATCCCTGACTTCTGGTTTATCCTGACTGAACTTTATGAATGAGCAATCAGAATAATAGATTGAGGAAATGGAAAACATTTAACAAGTGGCTTGTGGGATTTTAAACTTTAAAATGTTAACGACAAGGCAAGGGCACTGGAAAGAAGGACCCAGATTACTATTTATAAGACTCCTTTCAGAGTAAAAGTTAATTTTTAACTTGGCATCTCTGTTATAAAGTAGAACAGCCCCCAAAGTCTGCTCTTAGAGCAAGTGTATCACTTTATTATTATTAAAGCTACAGTAAGACACGGTTAAACAACATTGAGCCCTACATCTCAGCTTCGGGATGTGCCAGCGGGTCCCAAACTGTGGCACATTGGAAACATTTCAGGATGTTAAAAAGAAGTAATGCATGGTTCCTACCCCCACACATGTTAATACAGAGCACAAACTGGGCATCGGGATTATTTAAAGCTACCAGTGATTCTAATGTGCAGCCAAATAATGGAAACTACTGGGCTAACTACTTATCCAGCAAGAAAAGATGCCAGTTGGGGAGAAGCAGCGTATTTACTAACTTCACCCTATCCCTTAAGCTGTGGGGACTGCGTGACGGTTAAGAAGTTTTAGACAGGCTCATAGGAAAACCTGATGGGAGAGAAGAGTTTGGTATCTTTTTGGAAAAATAAGCTCTGCAGAGTTACAGGTGGTGCTCACGAATCTATTTTGACACTTTATGCTACTCAAGGTAGAAGGGCTTAAGAGGTAAAGAGGTCAATAGGAAACAGAGAACAGTCGATTATATTCATGAAACAGTAGACGGTAGCTGTCTTCTAGAGTATGTATTTGCCACCCCTGGATGGGTTAGCACAAAATGGAGATTAAGAAATACTTCACATTCTTACTGAAGAGCAGACATAGCTTTCTGAAGCAGCTGAACCATTATTGGATAAACCGGTGCAAATTCTTTGCCTTCTCTGCTTCTTACTGATTGAACATAAGCTTCCAGGGCACCCCTGAAAACCAAAGGAAAACAATGTCAGAAGGCTATACAGATGAAACAAAACAGCTTGGAGGATGCCAACGTTTAAAAGAAGCTCATTTCTGCTTTGTTGAGTCAACCAGTGACCCTCAAAACGTTTGTCAGTAGGGTTCCTGTGGTTAAGGTGCAGAGTTGTGCACAGTTTTCAACCTGCATTGCACTTGGTGGTCTCATCACACAATTGGAGGCTCTGGCAGCCAAGATTCCTACCACAGAGACTTCTGCAGAGCCGAGTGCAGCCGGTGTCTGCACAGAGCTCACAAGGGGGCGCCCTGCACCGCGGAGTGGACTGCACGGGGCGGGGGCTTTATATTCCTTACCTAAAGAATGTGAACCCACAAGTAGGGTAAACTGTTCCTAGGCTCCAGTTGTTGGCAGACTGTGATAAGACAGCCTGAATTTAGCAACAGGTATGATAATGTTCTCAGTTAGATCAGGGGGTTAGCAACAGGTATGATAATGTTCTCAGTTAGATCAGGGGGTCAGCAAACTATAGCACAGATCAAGTCCAGACCTATGCTTGTTCATTTATGCATACTTTTCATTATTGGTCTATTTAAGTTCCAAGTAAAACAATCAAATTTTTGTTATAATCATGAAATCACACACTCCAGAGCATTTCCATAGCTATCATAGCTCACATACCATCTCATCTAATACGTAATTCTGACCTGTTTTATTTGCTCCCAAACACTCAAAAAAAAAATAGTCCTCTGTCAGGTTTGGTCATTATTTTCATTCAGCCACAGGGACTATATTTGATGGGAGTGTGGCCAGTTCAGTGCTCAGGCCATGGCACCCCTCAACCTTGCTACCCACTGTCATGGTTTTATATGGAACTGAATTAAGAGATTGGAGGATCTCTTAATTTCCTGTCCTGACCGACCTACTTATCTCTGCATTCTGGAAATCTTTATCTGATTCCTGCCAGGATTCTCAGACTCACCTGTCAGAAACCTCGGGCCATCCAAACCCACAAGATGCACACTGCCAAGAGGGGACCCCAATGTCAGCTGTGGACCCCAGATGACAGTGTCAGTATGGGTTCACCAGCCGTAACATGAAGGCCACTGGAGGGGTACTGATAATGGAGGAGGCCATGCATGTAGGGGTAGGGGGCATATGGAAAAAATCTCTACCTTCTCAAATTGGCTGTGAACCTGAACCTGCTCTAAAAAATAAAATGACATAAAAAAGGAAAAAACACAAACCTCTGGTAAAAAACCTACAGAAGAGTCGTATTTGCCCCCTTACTATTTCAGTAAAGTGACCATCATCTCCCCATAGTCTATATCTAAAACTGTTTCAGTCCTACAAATAACCAGTTTTCAAGTCCTATTAATTTACATGTTACCACCTTACCTGTCTCCTGAGAAACCTGTATGCAGGTCAGGAAGCAACAGAACTGGACATGGAACAAACGACTGGTTCTTGGGAAAGGAGTATGTCAAAAGCTGTATCTTGTCACCCTGCTTATTTAACTTACAGCCAGAGTATATTATGCAAAACACTAGGCTACATGAATCACAAGCTGAAAGCAAGATTGCTGCGAGAAATATCAACAATCTCAGACATGCAGATGATACCACTCTAATGGCAGAAAGCAAAGAGAAACTAATGAGCTTCTTGATAAAAGAGGAGAGTGAAAAAGGTGGATTAAAACTCAATATTCAACTAACTAAAATGGCATCCAGTCCCATCACTTCATGGCAAATAGATGGGGAAAAGTGGAAACTGGCAGATTTTATTTTCTTGGTCTCCAAAATCACTGTGAGTAGTGACAGCAGCCACAAAATTAAAAGACGCTTGCTCCTTGGAAGGAAATCTATGACAAACCTAGACGTATGAAAAAGCACAGCCATCACTTGCCCAAAAAAGGTCTGTATAGTCAAAGCTATGGCTTTTCCAGTAGTCATGTATAGATGTGACTTTATGGACCATAAAGAAGGTTGAGCACCTGAGTACCCAAGAATTGATGCTTTCGAATTGTGCTGGAGATCAAACCAGTCCATCCTAAAGGAAATCAATCCTCAATATTCATTGGAAAGACTGATGCTGAAGCTGAAGCTTCAATACTTTGACCACCTGATGAGAAGAGCCCACTCATTGGAAAAGACCCTGATGCTGGGAAAGACTGAGGGCAGGAAGAAGAGGGGTGACAGAGGATGAGATGATTGTATGGCATCACTGACTCAGTGGACAGGCGTCTGAGCAAACTGAGGGAGATGGTGAAGGGCAGAGGAGCCTGGTGTGCTGCAATAGATGGGGAAACAGAGTCGGACATGACCTGGCAACTGAACAACATATTACCACATCTGGTCCCTCCTCTCACCTCAGCTTCAGTCTGAATCCTGCCGTTTTATGCCCTAATACTGGCGTAGCCTTGTGGGTGGTGGTCAGCCCAGTGCCATCAGGCCTGCGCTAGAGGAGCTGCCACACTACAGCCAGGGCGGCTGCCTCTGGTCGCCCACCCGCCACGCCCTCCTGCTCCCGGGACAGTCTACGTTCACAACCCCACTGCACACCAGCTTCATCGTCAGCCTTCCCCAGCTGTGTCACTGCTGGGTCCCAGACTCTGCTGTGCCTAAAAAGACCCTCAAATCATTAAGTTCTGTTGTCTGTGGTACCGACACAGGCAGAGCCCAACCCCTATGGCCACCCACTGAGAGACTGCGTGCCTGTGCAAATACTCTAAAATAAAGTCGAGCTCCAAAAAGAGGCCTGTTTCCCTTCGTCCACACTATCTCATTGTTAGTGAGAGTCAGTCTTTAAGTTAGTGAGAGCCTTCCTCGGGACCAGCTGTCCTTATCTTTGGAATGCCAACACACGCCACCCCCCCCCCCCCCCCACCATCCCACCCCACTTCTTCCTTGTAGAGCTTTTACTTAGGACCAGCTCAAGTGCCTTGTTTTTGATAAAGCCTTTCCTAACTCCAGGCAGCACAAAACGAACCACCCTGGAGTGACAAGAAGTGAAAAAGTCTAGGACTGCTGTTCCAATGGCACAGCTTAGCAGGACCCAGCATTGGGGGTGGATCTCTGAAAGCCGGCTTCATACTTCACTACTCACAGTAAAGTAAGCAACCCAGAAACGAACAGCACAGGGCGTGCGGGTGGGCGGGAGTGGAAGCCTGGCAGGCACAGCCGGGGACTTCCCTGGTGGCCCAGTGGTTACGAATCTATCTGCCAACGCAGATGCGGGTTCCATCCCTGGTCCGGAGGATCCCACGTGCCGCAGGGCAACCCCGCCTGTGTGCCACAGCTACTGAGTTTGCACTAGAGTCTTCGAGCCACAACAAGAAGCCGTAGCATTGAAAAGCCCAGGCACCGCAGCTAGAGGGCAGCCCTGCTCGCCACAACTAGAGAAAGCCCAGGCATACAAAAAAGACCCAGCCCCCGCCATAAATAATTTTTTTAAAAAAAGCACAGCTGGTACATTAGGCTCTGCCCCCCGACCAAGCTGTGTGATCTAGACTGTGTCTTGAGCCTGTCCATCGGCAAAGTGGGAAGAATACCCACAAGATTTAGTTAGAATTAAAGGCTTGTCCTGTGAGGCACCTGGCTCTCTTCTATACACCTCTGAACCTATGCAGCCCTCCAACACGGTTTTCCCCACTGCACTTCTTCATTGGGAGCTCAGAGTCTTAGCCACTAGACCACCAGGGAGGTCCCCCCACTGTACTTCTGATGGCCTCAGATTCTCTATGTCAAGAGCAGGTCTTCACCCTTCTGCCCACACGATCACACTGCAGTGTAAGGATCTCTGTGCTGGGGAGTTTCGCTCTTACGATATAACAACAGTTTCATGCATGAATGTAGCCCCAGGACTAGTGCTTGACAAATGCACAGTGAATGAATTTTAAAAATGAATTAGATACAGGAAGATAGGACTATGACGAAAAGGACAAAAGCACTGAAGAAAGTAAATATAAGAGAAGCAGGAGTGTAGGAGATCCGCAAAAGCACATGCACGCAAAATGGAATCTAATGAATGCCCTTAGAGAACAATGTTCTGTGAGATGCCTTATTCATGTCAGAGCTGAGGCTTAAAGGAAGCTGTTTCTCTGTGAGGAAAACGTGCTTCTTTTAGTGATACTATTCAAGTTGCCATGGCATCCCAGGCACTTGGCCCACTCCCACCATGCAGGCCCTGCAGACTGGCACAGAGTAGAGAAAACCCCAAGGGCCCACTGTCTTTGAGACAATGGTGTGGATGTATCAGTCTAAGATATCACAGCACTGAAATTCACAGAAACTATCATTCTGCAGTGAATGGGTTAGAGGGTTAGAGTCATTTTATCTAATATTTGGACAAAAATCCATGTAGCAGTTTCATCTGCTTTCAGAGCAGTAAGGCATTACATAAAACCCACACAGTACGTGGAAGAACAGAAATCAGTGTGGTTAGTGCTTTTGGTTTTGTTCATCAAAAACTATGAGAAATATGGAGAGAAAAAGGACTAAAGCTGCCCTCCCACATAAAAGCAGAGCAAGATTTTCAAGCAATTATTATATTACTTCATTTGCCTGAGCAAAAAACATCAGCTCTCTTGGAAATTGGGCCAAACATTATGTAAGACTCTCAACTCTGGTTTGTATCCAAAAATAGGAAGATTATTAAAGCTATCCTTATTGAAAAAAAAGTAGCATAGGAATTCTGCAAACATTTAGTAGAGGAAGGGGTTGTGTTGACAACACTGCATTGTGGTATAAATGGAGGTTTTTATAGAAAACAAAACTGATTTTTATCAGCCATGAAATATCAGTATGCTAGTATGCTTAATACTAAAACACATACATGACTTAAAAAACTACCTGTGCCTTCACAGGCTGTCCCTTGGCTCCATCCACCCCAGGATCTCATCTTAGGCACCCAGTTCCCAGAATGGTTAGGGATCTCGTGCCACCAGAACATCAGCTCCTATGACACCAAACTTCACTCTCCATCCATAGGGGTCCTGTGGTCCTACAGAAGTGGAGGATTTGAGGGAATGGTTCCCAGTCTGTGGGCCCTGCATGCCTGTGGGAGGGTGCCGAAGTGGGGGGTGGTAGCGGTCCAAGGATGCACTTGGCACAAAGAACTGTCTGACGATTGTACAGATGCAAAGTACCAATCAGCAAATAAAGTCTGTAACCAGTTGTGACACCATAAAGGTGCTCCCCTACTGGAACTCAAGAGGAGCAAAAGCGAGGAGGCCACAGTCAGAAGAGTCGCTGCCCCACTGCCAGTATCAAGAGTTGGTGGGTTTGCAGCCAATCCTACCTCTTCTGCAGAGCTTGAGGAATCTGCATTAAAACCTCAGCCTTCATCTTTGCGGAGAATACAGGCGACACTTGCAGGCTCTCCCGCTGCCGCCCTCCCCCCCGAGGGCACGCGTGCCTGCCTGCTGGGGGCTGGGGAGGTGCCATCTTCCCCACTTTCCCCGCTTACCCCACATGGCCCCAGGAGTCACTGGTTTCTTAAGTTGATTAGGAGTCATTCAAGCTCTAGAGAAATATCTGGCGTCAAAAAGTAGCAGAAAGACAGGCAGAAGAGAGGTCATTCCTTGCCACTGGTTCTGCAGCAGCTGCTGTCCCCTCGACCTGCCCTACTTACGAGAACCCAACACACCGCGCCGGGAGCAGCAGATGAGCCTACAGCAAGGTCTGCCCCAAAGCTAGAACAAATTTACTGACATTTAAAGGACAGTACTCACCCTGGGTTTATCTACGGGGCAAGAAATTCACCCCGTGGTGCTTCAGTATGCAGGGACGAAACCAGTTTTGCAATGACAGACAAGAAAGAGTGTTCTCTAGGACAAAGCGCCCCTCCCTGCCGTTGGCCGGGGCCAGAGGAGAAGCGGTGTTCTGAAACCCCTCGGGAGGGCTTCTTGCCCCGCTCAGGGTGCAAGGGGCTACCAGCAGCCATGTGTGCAGTGATGGGCAGGCCTTCTTCAGGAAGCATGACAGTATTTCTGAGCGTGATTTTCGGTTGCTAAATATAGGCTTCGCAACAGCACTGCTGATGATATCACTCAGGAGACATTTTTAAAAAGAAGCAAAAGAAAACAGATCTGTGATGTGCCCACAGCAGGACAACTGTTGCAGACGACTCCATCCAACTCTTTACTGAGACAAAAATGCACCCTGCCCACTAACTGAGTCCTGCGTCCTCTTCTATCAGCTGGTGCGTGGCAGCTGGGCGAGTCTGTGGGCCTCAGGGGAGACTCACAGACATCACAGCCTCCACGGCAGCCCCAAGCAGAGTCCCTCATTCCACCGGAAGCCTTTTCTGAAACCACTTTAACCAGACACCAGGCTGACACTGACAGGATCACCGCGCGTCCTGCCCGGTTTCTGGATCAGATGCTCTTAGCTGAGAGGGTAACAGACCAGCAAGGAAGAAGAGCAGGTGCGGGCCAACCTCCACTTTATCCACACAGGCGCTGGCGGGGGGCTCCCCTGGGCTCCAGTCATCAAGCTTGAGCTCGGTTCCCTTCCCAGGACCTGGCGGGCTGACGTTTCCTCCCGTGACCTCCCACAGCTTCCTTCCTCCGTGGGATCTCTCACCTGGCAACTTGGTTTTAGTCCTGGCTACACTGTAAAGAGCTGCCCAGCCACTTTAAGAAACCCTGACGCCACGGCCCAACCTCGGAGATTCTGAGGGAGTTGAGGGTGTGGTCTCAACACCAGGATTTTTCAGAGTTCTGTAAATGACTCCCGGGTGCAAACACAGTTGAGAATCGCTTCACACATGAGCCCCACACTACCCTTGGACAACCCAACTCACCCCGAGTTCAGGCCTAAGTGAATGTGTTTGGTGCTGTTCCCCAGACCAGCAGCGTTAGGAGTCCTTCGAAGAGCTGAGGATGGCTCCCAGAGTGATTTAAGAGGTACAGCTGACGGGCTTTGGAGAATGAGGGTGACCAAGGAGGTGAATGATGGCTTCAAGGTTTTCTAACTTGGCTGACTACAGATGACAGTGATACCCCAACCAAGATAGTGAGTCTAGGAGAATGAGCAGGTTTGAGAGGAAAACTGATTTAACATTTAGAGGTTGAGATTTCTGTGGGATTTTGAGTGGTGACATGTAACAGCAAGTTTGCCGGCCTGAGACCCTGAGTATCCAAGGGGAGCCACAGTCCCGGGGTCACAGGACAGAAGAGTCGCTAGAGTCACTGTCTGAGTGAGCTCACCGGGGAACCGGATACAGACTGACAGGAAGGAAAAGGGGCCAGGGACACACAGGGAAGCGATGGCATTCAAGGAGTGGACAGAAGACAACTCAGCAAACGAGACTGAGGGAAAAACAGTCACAGAGGTCGGAGCAGGAACAATGACCCAGCGGTCGGGGAAGACCCGAGAAGGCGGGGCCTGTCTCCGCTTCTCTGTGTCCTAAGGGCCGTGCACACAGTGGGCATTCACAAAAATGTGTGGAGTTGGTCAGGGGATGAGTTTTAAGAAGGAAGTGGTGTCACTTTCAGCTAAAGCTGCAGAGTGATCCTGAGAGAACAGAAACATTGGGATTTGGTGGCTAAGAGGTCTCGGCAGGTCTTGGTGAGAGAAATGTCAAAGGAGCGGCGCTGGTGCGAGAGAGATGCTTAGTAAGTTACACGTGACAGTGGAAGCGTCCCCCCCTGGGCATGGTGGGGGGTGCATGGTGTGTGTCTGTGTGTGTATGCTCATAGAGTGTGTGCACGCACACATGCAGGGGCGTGCGGTATCTGTGTATACGTGACAGTGGAAACATCCCTCCCTGAGCATGGCAGGTGTGTACGTGGGGTGTGTGGGGGTGGGGGCTGCACGGGGTGTGTGTGTCTGCATGTGCCTGCTCACGTGCATAAATACAGCTGAGAGGCACCAGGCTGCTGGGTGTCTACTAACAACCGCACCACATTTACTCACATCTGTACTCCACCACTTCAGTAACTGCCCCCCATGGAAATGAAGCAGAAAATGCAGAGCCAAGGCCAGGAGCTGTTTCATATCCGAGGATGGTTTTCAAAGTGCAAGGTTCTTGGGGCTGCGTCAGGCACAGGACAGCCCTAGCAGATGCAAGGGAACCAGAAAGCAAACCCTGATGGGCCCACCAGCTCCCTTGGCGGCGCTCTGGCAGGTGAGGCCCGGGGGTGCACCATGGGCACACACCTACCTGGGCCCCACTGCTCCCCAGTGCCCCCAGGCCCTGGGCTTCGAGAACACACAGGTGCGCCTGCCACACGTGGCCTTACCTGATGAGGAGGAGCCTGTCCTTCTCAGAAGGGTGATCATCCAGCCACTGGGAGAAGCGTGCGTGGGACCACTCTGCCCTCTGCGGGTGGAAATGCAGTCAGAGGAGAGTGGCTACACCCCGTCCTGTCCTGTGGGCGTTCGCGGGTTCGGAGAGCATCTCTGAGACTCCTGGGATCAGAGGACCCCAGACACTGGCCCCAAAGGCGGGAAGCACGGCCCCTGGTGCACCTTCCCAACCCCAGGGAGCCGTTCGGGTCTGTCAATTGAAGGTGGGTCGGCAAAAGAAACGGGGCCTCTGTCAAAAAAGCTTTATGAACATAAATTACACGCATCACTGTTATTTAAAAGGCTAATTCTAGATGCGGCAGGTGATCTATACATTGATGAGAAAGTAGGGCCTGGATAGTGGGAATCATCCTTCCTGAATCATTTGCTGCTAAGACACAAATTCATGACTTCTCTCGGCAGAAGGCCAGAACCTTCAGTGAGTTAGAGGTGGGGTGGGGGCAGTCCCCCGCATTCACTGAGTTCAGAAGGAAGACGAGTAAGAGGATTCTGACTTCACCTCCTTACCTGGAAAGGGGATTTCAGCTCAGGAGGTGCTCTTGTGAACAAAAACTGAATAATGATGCTGAATGGAATTATGTCCCCCAGCGCAGGGCTGCTGGCCACATGTTCACTTGTCTGGAAGAGCAGGGGTCTAAATGAAGGAAATGTAGAAATCATTTAATGCTGTTCAATATGGAAAGAGGTGATTCAGTAGAAGAATCATAACAGCATATTAGCATTAGTGTAATAGCATAATACATAATAGAATGAATAATAGCAGTCTTCCTAGGCTGGATAATTCTGAACCATTTCTTGGCCTGACACACACACGTAGGCTGACCCTCCCTTCAGCTCCTTCCTTGGCCCCCAGCTCACTGCCTTTGGGTCTGACTTTACTTCAAGGTGATTCAGCAAAACCCCCTCTTAGAGCTCATCTGAAAGGCTAAAATGAAAGCACACAGTTAAAGCCTTCAAGTAGTTCTAACTAAAAGATTCTAATGGTGGCCAAAACTTTCAGCTTTTATTTTGTATATAATCCTTCCATGGGCTATAAGCTAATGTGGATAAATTCAACCATTTTCTATGCAGCTTTTCAAAGAGCAATTATATCCTTATATATATGAAATTATTACCTCACTGGACATCCCACTCTTCTAAAACACCGTGTGTCTAGGTGTCACCATCCAAGAGAGACTCATCTCATTTTACTGTGCTTAACAGATTTGGTGGGGTTTTTGTTAGCCTTTTTTTTTTTTTTTTTTACAAACTGAAGGTTTGTGCAACCCTGCTCTGTGATGTCAGATGATGGTTAGCATCTTTTTTTAGCAATATTTTAAATTAAAATATGTATTATTTTTTTTGGCATAATGTTACTACATCCTTAATTAACTAGAGGATAGTTTAAACATAGCTTTAATATGCACTGGGAAACCAAATAATTCATGTGACTGGCTTTACTCTGAGAGTTGTTGTGAGGCAGTGGGCTGGAATCAAACCTATAATATCTCCAGTGTATGCCTGCTTGCATTTTACAGGAAACTTCAGGCAAATCTACCCTGTTACTTACCATCTACTACCTTGTCAAAATGCTGGCAAAAATAATTTGAAATTTTCACTGACTCCTCCTTGGCTTTGGGCTCAGATAAAGGCCAAGCTGTAGAGACTGAATCTCAAGAGGTAAGATGGCAACATCTGACTGAGCAGAGATTCTGAAGCCTGTACACCAGCTCTGTACCCTGGCCTCACACTTCACCCCATGTTATTTACTCCAGTCTACAGCTGAGGGCCTGCACAAAGCAGGACGAGCTTCTTCACCACTCTGACGGCTCACTCAAGAGTCAGGAGAGCTCTCACCAGACAGCTGGTTCTGGCTGGATCCAGAATATTAGTGGAAAGAATGTCTTTATGTTAACTATTCTATAAGTAAAATTGGGGGTTTCCCAGGTGGCTCAGAGGCAAAGAATACGCTTGCCAATCAGGAGACATGAGTTCAATCCCTCAATGGGGAAGATCTCCTGGAGAAGGAAATGGCAACCCACTCCAGTATTCTTGCCTGGGAAATCCCATGGACAGAGAAGCCTGGTGGGCTACAGTCCATGGGGTCCCAAAAGAGCCAGACATGATTGACTAAACAATCAGAGTGACTAAACAAGTAAAATTTATCCCTTGTAGGAATTTTTCTAATTTCAACTGTTCTATAGTCTTTAGCTACTCTTCAGTTCACTTGTGCTGTTAGCAGACATCCATGAAGCTCTGAACCAGGTCCTCCGTGGGAGTAGGACTAGGGTCTGCCCACGGCCTCGGGCAGTACGCTCACCTCAAAGATTCTCAAGGTCAATCATCTCACAGGGTTCTATGCTGCAGAGCTGTAGGCAACACATTCAGCACCTACTCAGGTATGAAAACGTTGCTGCAGGAACTTTTGGTTTGCCTGGAGGCATTCCTGTAAGTTGTTCTCTTGTATATGGAAGATCCCATCTCCATAGGAGCAAAGCTCCCAGTTTTAACTACATAGAGCACTTATGAAAAGCTTTATAAATGTGAATGCGTTTATTCCTCCAAACAACCCTATGAGGAGGCACTGTTACATCTCCATTTTACAGAAAAGTAAACTCGGAGGAAGAGAGCAAATAAATGCCAGGAAAGGGCGGAACACAGACTCAAACGTCTTCATTCTGCCAGGCAGCCTCTTTCAGTACATCAACTGGAGCAGCTATGTGTCTATTTTTAGAATGGACTTATTCTCAGAGAGAAACAAAGACCCCTGGAGAAAGCACAACTTCAAATTGTCAATAGCTCCTATGCGATAACCTGAGCAAATGAATGTTTCCAGTACATTGTCTAAAGGCTATGCAGTTAGTATCTATTTAGGAACCCCAGATTCTCTCTATGGGTCAAAGTGGATTCCCAGTCACCCACCTACTTGAACCATCTCATCACACTCTCTCGTGGAATTATTTTCACCTGGCATGACCTGAAGGTCCTGTGGGGTGATGACTGGCATGGTCTCAGGTCTCTGCAAGCTGACTCTGGGTGGAGGGGATGACACTGCACCCCAGAGCTCCACTCCTTACAGCCGGCAGACCCCTGTTCTGGCAGGGGAAGCTGAAAACACCTCACAGCCTGAGGTCCTTGGGTGCTGCGCAGTTGACATTCCCATCCTCCAAGTCCAGCCAGGGGTCAACAGCACCACTGACGTGACTGCTTCCAGGTTAGAACTAAATAGGGGGAAGAGCCAGTCAGGAGGGGCTCCTCTACTGGGTCATGGGCTCACCCTGCAGGTCTGGCACATGTGAAAGGCCACCCAGAGCCATGTGCCGAGACAGGGGAGCTCATGCCTTCCCCTCTCTCCAGCCGCCCCTGGTCTGGTGAGGATCCTTCCCTGCCCCAGTAAAGCCCACTCTTTGCTATGGCATGTGACATGGTAGGATTCACCCAGAACCCTGGGTGATGACAGAAGACCCAGGGCAGGGGCCAGTCCTCTATGACAGTCCTCAACTCACTGAAAAGCAGCCAGATGGAATCCTTTCTGCCATGACAGGAAGGTGACCATGCATTTTGGTCCTCAGTCTCTCTCGGTGCTATCTGAAGCCTCACGTACAAATGGTTTAGAATGAAACACTAAGAAACACTGAACTATTTTCCAAAGAACTGATACATTTTCTTCTTTCTGAAAATGAGAATTACATAGCTGATTCTGTTCCTCTTTTATCTTTGGCTTCAGGAAATTTAAAGTCAAATTTGAAACTTATCTACAGCAATTAGTTTTGTAATTTGAATATCTGTGTTGGTACACACACACACACACACTGGCTGTGCCGTGTGGCTTGCAGTATCTTCGTTCCCTGACCAGGGATTGAGCCCAGGCCCACAGCAGTGACAGTGACGAGTCCTGACCACTGGACTGCCAGCGAAGTCCCATCCATCAGTACAAACACTACAAGGGTGGAAAGGGAAGAAGGTGAGAAAGGGAGTGGGAAGGAGACAGGGAGGGAGAAACAATTTGAAACGTGCCCCGTCCAGCAGCCCAGCTGAGCTATGCACCGCGCTGCTGTTGGTGACACCAGCATAGGGCAAAGCCTGGGAGAAATCAGCTCGTTTTGAAATAGCATCTTTTGGTCAATCATCTGTCCCTTTGGAGCTCTGAGTCACAGATGTTCTTTTTCTGCCAAGACCAAATGTAGCCACTAACAGGACTGCCAAAAAAGCCATGGGAAGCAAAACTGGATTTGATTTGGTATTATGCCTCACTGACACAATTACCTGTAAACACTGACCGCAGACATTTTGTTTCTGGTGCTTGTTTTAAGAAGCCGAAAGAATAGAGCAGGAAAAGCCCCATCCTCCCTGACTGCAGGTGGGATCTGAAATACCAGGGAGTTCAAGAAATGTATCACCGTCTGAGGTGACACAAGGAACAAACGGAAACAAATTAAGGTGTTACATAATGCAGACAGCCCGATGCCACAAAATCATTCTGAAGAAAAATACTCCAAATAGCAGTGCTTTCAAGGTTAAACTTCAAAGGCAGCTAGTAGTCTTAATCAAGTATTAGGTTAATTAGAAAAATTAATTATGCTTCTAGTAGAGATCTCCACATATAAGGGATCTGTGCAGCTGTCAGTCTTCTGTTAAGGCCAGTTCTGAAGTGGAGTAAGACCCAAGTCCTCCTGTTCGCCTGTCCACAGCCAGTGTCTGAGGTGGCCTGTGCTGCGTGCTGCCTGCCGCTACCCCCACTCCAAACTGCTTTTGGTGAGGGGCCAGGAAGGAGGCCAGACTCCTGAGATCCAGAATCAGCAGAGAAATGAGGCGGCGGGGAGGACACAGGCCTTCTCCCTGCACTGGACATGGTGGGGGTTTCGGAGGCGGGAAGAGATTCACATATAGTGGCTGGAGGGGCCGTGTGTGTTCCAGGAGAGAAGAAAGCAGGAGGCTGACGCCTGGGGGTTAGTCAGGGCTCAGAGCAGAGAGGTGAGAGGCCCCCCAGGTTCCTGTCTTGGAGGCCAAGGTTGTCTGTCCCAGGGGACTAGGGTGGAAAGGAGGCAGGGATTTTAGACATTCTCTAGGAATAAAAGTGCACACATGGTTCAAGACTCCTGAGGCATCTCCTGGCAGGCTGTCTGCAGCAGAAGTCAGGGAGACAGGGTATTTCAGATCAGGAGGGCACGGCCAGAGTGGGGAGTCTAGACAGTCTAACACTTTCCCATGTTTTCCTGGATGTTTCACATCCAGGACCGTCCCCGTGAGAATGAACGAGAACTTCTGGAATAAGACGTCGGGCATGGTGGCTGTGAGCATGGGCGGTGGGGTCAGGCAGGCCAGGAGTCTCAAATGCAGCCCCATAGCTCACAGCTCTCACACGTGCAGTCTGAAAACTGACCCCTCAGAACTGAATGAGCCCCCAACTTTCAACTGTCGTCCTGAAGATGGAAGGAGAAAATCCCGGGACAACGCTCAGCACAGGCTAACATACAATATACGACGAAACAACGACTGCTAGAATGAAGATGACAGAAATGAAACGTCCAGCCCTGCATGTTCACCCGGGAGCTCCCGGCGCTGCTGAAGTACTGGCAGACAGCAAAGCAAATGAAGCCCCAGATGTGGCTGCCTTCTGGCTCCAACGCTGACATTAGAAACTTGGAATTAAGAACCCAGAAACCATGCGGAAATCGTGACTGCAGAGCGTGGCCTAAGTGGAAAGGAGGAACAGAACCCATCTGAGGTCCTGGGGTTGGGAGCGCTCATCCTGCAGGCTGTGGAGACAGCCACCCTCGGGTCTGCAGACTCACAGGCCAGGCCTTGCTCTGAATCTCAAGCATCAGGTGATCAGGGAGGTAAACTGTAGCTATGGGAACCCCTCACTACCACTCCGGCTAAAGACAGCTGACGTGAACGCTACACCATCAGTTACTGACGGTCTCCCTTCTCCAGCGCCCCGCGTGCTAACAGACCCATCAGAACAGCCCCTATCTCCTGACAGCTCTCACTGCTTTTTCATTAAACCTGAGGAGGCTTTGAGCAGAGCAAGCTGTGGATGGAATTCAGGGACCAGGCTGTTCCCTGGGGAGTGGGGACGCTGGGGCCTGCTAGAAGGCAGGGTCTATAGTGATCTGCATAGACAGGCCCCTGGTCAGGCGGAGGGAAGGCCCGCACGAATGCCACTTGGGGGACACCACCATGCTGCAGAGGGATGGACGGAGATGGGGGCTCATGTGTCCTCTGTGCAGCTACAATGCAAATACCCAGGGGCACATCCCTAATGTTAGCAGCTTTCTGAGGCAGCCTTCTCTCTGGGGTAAAAGATTCCTGCTGCCTGAGAAACTCTAATGTAGACAGGAAAATGTAAATGCGTGCAAGAAACTGGCCGGCCTAATTAAAGAGTCCACTAATATCACCATCAAGGAGGACGCCCTGAGGCAGATGGCGGCCTGATGGGGAAAGGGGGTGCTTGCCAAGGCGAGGGCGTCTGGGGAGGGGGAGGGAAGGCTGCACCTGAGGTCCAGACTGGCAGCGCCCCGCCCGGCTCTGTCACCCTCCCTGGCACTGGGCCTGCTGCCCCTCTTGTGGGTGTCTGACTGTCTTTCTTGCCCCCCAACCCCCTACTATAAAATATTTTAGTATATTTTAGGTTATTTTTAGGCTCACTTGTTATTTTTAAATGGGAGAAATACTGTAAGAGGAATTTTTAAATATATTTGTTGACACTTTTAACTACAAATATACAAGAACCAAAGCAAAAAATTTGGAAAATTTAAGAAATTTCTTTTTTAAAAAATCACTAGAAACAATGCTACTCTCCAAAGGTAATATTTTGATGTTCATCCTTGACTTCTCCTCTCCAAAGCCACAGGTCATTATTTTTAAAACAGTAGGGATGCCTATTGTATATACTGGTGAGTAGCCTGTTTTTTCATTTTGTGAAACATCAGGAAGTATTTTTCTTTTTCTTGGACATTAACTAACAGTATAAATTTTTAATTGGCTGCATATATTTGATCCGATGAATGTGGCCTGTTTTAGCCAGTTTCCTACTGATGGCCACTGAGCTGGTTCGGATATGACAGAATCTTCAGTCCGGGAACAACAGTCCAGATCAATTATGGAAATGACCACTAGATGATGCCTTTTCCTTGTCATAGCACAGACAAGAAGATGAACAAGAGTGGGCCCTGCCACTGCAACTGCTCAGGACTGAATTCTGGAGACGACATGGACCTCTTAACAAGTTTTTGCAGGAAGCAAGAGGAGGGCCTAAAAGTGAGTTACTGGAATAAAGACGACTCTGTACTGACTGACTCCTCTCTAGGAAGGGCCTCTGTGGGACTTCCACATGGGCATGCTGTCCTAAGTCAACTCCCCTCTCAGGAAAACTGCAGAGAAACTAGCAGGGCCAGGGCCTTGCCCAACCACGTTTACAGGCAGAGGCAGCAGAACTGGCATCTCTCTTCTCCAAAGACAGGTCCTAAAACCTTTCCAGACAGGGTTAGATTTGAACCCCAGAGTATACTATGCTTTCACTTTATTTCCTGATCCACTTAATCCTAAAATCTTTACCAAAGGGTGTCCAAACCGCTCAAACAACTGAGAAAGCACTAGAATCAATCCAAAAGATTTCTGTAGGTTCAATATATCTGTAGGAATCAGTTCAGCTCAGTTGCTTGGTCGTGTCCGACGCTTTGTGACTCCATGGACTGCAGCACACCAGGCTTCCCTGTCCATCCCAAATCCAGGAGTTTACTCAAACTCATGTCCATTGAGTCGGAGATGCCATCCAACCATCTCAGCAACTGTCATCCCCTTCTCCTCCTGCCTTCAATCTTTGCCAGCATCAGGGTCTTTTCCAAGGAGTCAGTTCTTCGCATCAAGGGGCCAAAGTATTGGAGCTTCAGCTTTAGCATCAGTCCTTCCAATGAATATTCCGGGCTGATTTCCTTGAGGATGGACTGGTTTGATCTCCCTGCAGTCCAAGGGACTCTCAAGAGTCTTCTCCAAACCACAGTTTAAAAATATCAATTCTCTGGTGCTCAGCTTTCTTTATAGTCCAACTGTGCCATCCATACATGACTACTAGAAAAACCATAGCTTTGATTAGATGGACCTTTGTTTGCAAAGTAATGTCTCTGCTTTTTAATATGTTGTCTAGGTTGGTCATAACTTTTCTTCCAAGGAGCAAGCATCTTCTAATTTCATGGCTGTAGTCACCATCTGCAGTGATTTTTGAGCCCCCCAAAATAAAGTCTATCACTGTTTCCATTTTTTCCCCATCTATTTGTCATGAAGTGATGGGACCAGATGCCATGATCTTAGTTTTCTGAATGTTGAAATTTAAGCCAACAACTATAGGAATACACTGGTAGGTAAGTCTCTTTTAGAATTTTTCAATGAATTAAAGATATAGAGAAGGCTCCATAGGCAAGATTCAACTACTCTGATTATATCTGTGCCAATGCCTTGGGAGCTGAGGAATCTGCAAAGGAAGCTCAGGTACCAGCATTCCAGGAGAAAAGGGCACACATCTTTACAGATGGAGAAAGGAACAAAACTCAGCCCCTACCACTGGAGCAGCCCAAGTATAAGAATAGAGGGCCCTGAGAAAAGGGTGAGAAACCACTGGATGCAAAACATTAGTGCATCATGAAACCAATTAAATGGGTTAAAATAACCAGATGCAAAAGAAACCAGAGAATATCACACAAAGGAAAAGTAATTTCTGTTTCATGGCACACGTTTGTGTGATGGTTCTGAGGGTGCTTGCATGCAAGTATATGCTAGATGGTAACATAAAATCTCTCTTACTGTCAGCCAGAGGTGAAGTTCTGAAACACATCTAGATTGACCATTGCCTCATGACAGAAGGTAGCTATAAAAAACCCAGGATTTAAAAAAATTATACACTAATCAGTCATTAATTTTTTATTCCCTAAATAGATACTAGAAGGTGTTACTATTCAAACTTTAAACACTCCTTTAAAGATTCTTTTTCTCATGTGGAAACTGGGGTGGGTTGACAGAAAATCTTAAATGACTTAAAAAAGAACTGTTCTTATGTGAAACCCTCAGAACATGTATCTCCATACTGTGACACAACTTTAAAAGCACTTAGATAGGGACTTCCTTGCTGATCTAGCAGTGAAGACTGTACTTCCATTGTAGGGTGCACACGTTCAATCCCTGGTTGGGAAATTAAGTCCCCACACACTGCACAGTAGGGCCAAAATGTTTAAAAAAAAAAAAAAAGCAAGCACCTGGATAAAGGTTGTCTTGCATTAGCAAATGGGAAGATAAGCACTGTCTTAATACATGCACATGGAATAAACAATCAAATATGGGAGGCAGGACTATAAAAAATATCTATCTAATCTTAAACTAGCAAATTTCAAATCATGGTTTTTCCCATGCCTTTTAAAATAAGTAGTTGGTTAATGTCCTCTAGCATGCTAAGATTCTGTGACTCAGGGCAGCATTTTATCATCCAACTGGGACTGCTGTGTTTCCATCTTACTCAGAGTAAGTAACTTTCAGTTCAGTTGCTCAGTTGTGTCCGACTCTTTGCGACCCCATCAACTGCAGCACGCCAGGCCTCCCTGTCCGTCACCAACTCCCGGAGTTTACCCAAACTCAAGTCCATCTTTGTGATCCCATGGACTGCAGCATACCAGGCTTCCCTGTCCGTCACCAACTCCCAGGTTTACCCAAACTCATGTCCATTGAGTCAGTGATGCCAACCAACCACCTCTTTACAGGAGTTTTATTAAGGTTGTTTTTAATGGTACATAGAGATAACTGGAAGATCAGTGAGCCCAGTGCCTCTTAATCTCTCAACTTGTCCATATTTAGTAGTGCCAAACCCAAAGGCTTCCAAAATATTTAAATACTTATAAAAGGTTTGAGCTAATCCAAAGAAGGTATCTGAAACACTTGTGACCCCACTTTTTCTGAAATCCAACTTTGTACACATAAGGCATTTGAGAAAAATACAAGTTCAGGCTCTTGTGTTGGCATTAAAAATATCTTTGCCAAGTACACATAGGTAAAGTAAAGGATAAGCCTCCCCTTTCAATCAACAACCTTAGGTTTATTATATCTCAAGTGCTATTATACCTGAATTTTCTACAAAGATCTTGGGTGACATAAGAGAGTGAAGCAACCTTTTAAAGAACATACTACTTATTGATTACTCTAGTTTCTAGTACTGAGTCAGTTTACAGAAAGTCACATGCCTGGACTCTCTTACCTATCTTTAGAAAGAAATATTAAAAAAAACATCATGCTTCAGGATATTATGGATAGCTGACATCAAGGCTTCCCATCTGGCATGCTTCAGTCACAAGTTGTAACTATTACGTTGATCCCCTTGGCTCTCAGGGTTGGCCATCTTTTTTGTACATATACGTTTTCTGTATGCCATGATGTAAAAAGTTTGGGAAGTCTGGCTTGAATAAACAGCCATATGCAAAACTTCTTTTTATTTTCTAAAATCTGATATTTAAGACTTATACATTAAACTATTCAATGGTCCTTAAAATTTGAGTTGGTAAAAGGTCTACCTAAGCATTTAGCACTAAAAAGGATTTTCCTGTTAAATTGATACATTCTTAGATCATGGGTTTGAATTAACTCATTTTTATTTTTGAATTGATTTCTAGGAAGCTCAACTCCCAAATTTTGTGCTCAATTGCATTAGCCATGGTTACCTTAAAGTATCTACTACATTTACAGTCATTCTCTGCATTTCAACACTAAACTTGGTCCTTCAAATACTCTATTTAATAGTTTGTTTTTGTTTTTTTAATGGCATGCAACCTATGACCTTTTTAGAAGTAGACTGGGTTGGAAATGATAAATGAACTAATAACATTTTCAGAAAAAGATGTCTATATAGTTATGAACTGCCCGGTGTTATTCCATAAATTTCTGTAAGAATGGAGAATTTAAAAAATTACCCTAGAAACAGCATAATAAAAAATTTAACAGCTCAATCTTGTGAACTGCAACTGAATTGCAACACACACACACATACACACGTATGTTATTGCATATAACATTATAAATTTCTAGTTTGGATAACTTTCAAGATGAACCATATGAAAATGCCATTGTTTGTTGTATATCACAAAATGGTTGAATAATGGCAATTTCATGTAGATCAACATGAATATGAAAGGATTTATCTGCTAACAGGGTATGGTTATATTAACAGTGATAACAAAATTATGCCTCACCTGAATGACCTCAGCATTCGATAGGACTTTCCCAAATCAGATACTCTTCTGCAGAATGGACCCACAGCCAACTCCATCTGAAATATTGAAAGATATCCCATAGCTTTTTATATCAGAATCTTGACGTATACTGGGGACCCACTTGGATCACAGAAAGTTGTAGCTTGAAGTAAACTTAATTGGATCTGCACTGTAAGGCAGTTTTGAATGTCAAGTTTATTAAAAGACAAGAACTTAGATAGCTTTTGCATTTATTTACTAAAAAGGTCGTAAGATAATTCCTTCAAGAATAGAAAAGTAGTTTTTGTGGTGTATGAGGAGGTTTAGATTTTTTTTCTCCACTGAAAAATAAGAAAAAGAAATGTTGTTAAGACTGCCTATGTGTCTGTACTTTAAGCTAGCATCACAGGTCTTTTTCTACTAAACAGAAATGATGACAGTTTTCACCAAGCTGGTGAAAAGTGATTAAAAGCACTGACTCTGGAGGCAGCACATGTGTGTCAGTTTCTGATCTCCAGTGACTAGTTGTGTGGCTTTGGGCTTAACCTCTTTATGTTCCAAGTTCCGCATCTGTCAAAAAACAGATAATACCCATAAAATTATGCAAACAAAATAGATAATTTCACAAAGCACTATGTGCACAGCATATAGTAAGTGCTTATTAAGTGTCAGCAATCACTATCATTTAAAAAAAAAAATTCCCCCCCTTTAAATTATTAGTTAATGGATTAATTTGCTTCCTGACTGAAGAATTCAGCAACTACTATTTCTCTTTATTTTCCTCCTTTGACTGGAAATTTTGTCATTAACTGGAGTTTTAGGTTACCTGTTCTTTATCTACCAAGTGCATATGCAAAGTTTTTGCATACATGGCAAATGATAAGCCATTTCACTCTACTTGCTATGAACAGAGCCCTGGTAAAGAATAGTTTAGAAAATTTCTGAGAAAAGCCTGCTCCCTGGTAAATCAACATCTTTCTTCAAGAAAAACATATGAGTGAAAAATGGGGTATCTGTCTTGCTGGCCATCTTCCTGAAAAACTCTTCTAATCTTCTTGCCATTGGAAGACCATGGAGACGTAATTACTCATTTGAGAAACATTTTTTACTCCCTACTAACTGTCAGGCACCAAACTAGACATGGAGATAAGAAGATGAATTAGATAGTCTTACCTCTGAGGAGCTCTCAAATTTATTGAAGAGGATACATATTTATTTAAATATTAAAATCTTCACTCATCTAGCTTATGAGAGATCTCTGTGTGTAAACACAGACACACACACATGTTGATTATTATCAAGAGAAACAACAAGTGTGAAATCAACTGTGTGAACTGAGTGTCAGGGGAGAATTACAAAGCAGTTTCCTTTCTTCAGATGGTCTTGAGGGTGACCCATGACTGGTGGATTTCTCTCTGAGCATACAGAGGAGACAGAGTATACTGTATGTCCTGAGGGAAACCGTACATGGTCAGCAAACTTTCTAAAACACAAAAGAGTAAGTAAATAAAAAGAGAAATCTGAGGAAGAAAAGTCAGATTCTTTCCAACGTTACAAAAGAGAGCAGTTTCAAGCCAATGTTCTTGAAGACAGTGGGCGACGGGCTGTTCCTTGGGACCTACTTAGTTTATTCACTAGATAGGAGTTTCTGGTTTCCTACAGAAGGTAGTACTTATTTTACAGTGAGCACAAAGTAAAAATGTGATTAGCATGTACCCATGCCTGTCTGTTTCTCTGTGGATGTGCATTTGGAATGGTTAATTACACACTGAAATTATATAAAGTATTTTTATGAAATATTTTTGTCCATTTTTTTTCAGTTACCCCAGTGGGCTTTATCATTTTCAAAGATTACAGCAAACAACCTTTGCCTTAGCACTTGAGCAGGACTGAATGTTAAATAAAACAGCTAGGAGAAAATTACAGTATGAGACTATGACCTCAAATGGCTGTGTCATCTCTGATGACTGCAGGAGATTTCTATGCCATATGACAATTTCAAAATGTTAAATGTTTAACATAAATTTTTCATCCATGAAGGACCCCTAGGGTACTAAAAACCATCTTCTTCTGCCAGAGTTCCACTAAACAATAAAGGCCATGCTTCTGAAGGACAGGCATGCTCCTTTTAGAGGAGATGACTCTGCCATTAGCTGTGGTACAAAACAGCACCTGCAACTGCCTCTCCAGCTCTCCTGTTTGGAGGCAACACACAGTTAGCAGCAGGCATGGTTAACTAATTACATAGCTGCTCCATGCCCACCGCAGACATCTGGCTAACCACAGCGCATCTTCAGACACTCCTGGGCATTCCTGCCCTGACACTGTTCAGAAGAAAAGGCAACGGAATTAGAATCTTGGTTATTTGCTGATTTTTTCCCTAAATTTATAATTTTCAGGCAAAAAGCAAGAGAGAGAGATATTTAAAGGGAACTAGAAATAAACAGAAACTGCTCAGAGTGCCAATGAGTAAATAATTTAATGCTAACGTCAAAAGTCATCCTTCTTTTGGAATTCCCTGGTGGCTCGGTGGTTAAGAATTTGTGTGCCAATGCAGAAGACACAGGCTCGATCCCTGATCTGGGAAGATTCCACATGCCGCGGAACAACTAAGCCCATGCCACAACTACTGCCCTGTGCTCTAGAGCCTGGGAGCCACAGCTTTTGAGTCCACAAGCTGACAGCCTGTGCTCGGAAGTCAGAGAAGCCACCGCAGTGAGAAGCGCAGCAGCTCGGGAGAGGCCCCCACTCACTCCAACTAGAGAAGAGCCTGTGCAGCAACAAAGACCCAGCACAGCCAAAACCAAGTCAGTAAAATGCTAATGTTAAAAAACAGCATCCTTCTCTCTGGGAAAGAAACACAACTGAGGAGCAGAGGGGAATGTGTGGTTCAAAGGACAGTGTGGACAGGTCCCCAGAGAGATTCTGAATCAGCAGAAGCCCAGCGGCTTGGACAAGCCCAGTGCCTGAGGACTGCTGTGTGATTAGTGTAAACCCAGAGACCATGTGGCCACAGTAGGGAATTAATTACCATGAGGAAACCACCTCATGCCGATGACCTGATTCCTAAGGGGCCATGCGCTGGGCACGTTCCTCGTCATGAACCCGCCAGATGGCTCCCTGAAAACATTTTCTCTTTCACCTGTGTAATGGTGCCAGTGAGGAGTTAGGATTCCTACATAAATCTTTAAAAATATATCATTATCTGCCTTTGCAAACTGGACTTGACAAATAATCAGTAATCCCAAACTACTCTCTTCTGAATCCTTTCTCTTTCTGTTATTTATGCCAGAATAGCAGGCACTTTTATCACAAGAATTTTTTTTTTGAAACCCATGAAGGATAAGTGTGTTCTTGATTCCAATAGCTGCTATGGTTTTAATTTTGAATACAAGTTGATAGAACTTTCAGTAATGAGGCAGCCAAAAGGCTTTCTAGTTCCAGGTGATGCCTGTCATGAATATAAATGTCAGGGTAATGGCATCTAAGTGTTTTGACTTACCTCAGAAAAATGCTTCTAACCAAGTACAAAAGCTGAGGTAGAATACCACATAATTGTAGTTGTGGTAAGAAACTACATTAAATGAAATGAAAGGCCCAAACTCACTTTAATATTTTTAAAATATAGGGGAAGATACAGTCACTGGATAATATTTGCCAAAGCTACCGGCTACACCCATGACTAACTTCCAAAGTGCCTGTGCCTGTCATTCCACTGCCCACCACCCACAGGGCTTCGAAGAAGCCACACAGTGAGGGGCAGGGTATTGTGAAGCAGGGACACCATCCAGGAGTAAAGGAATCAGCCCACAGAAGGTGCAGGCACCAGTGTCACTGTAGGGCTGGGAAACATACTCTAACACCGAGTAAGAGATGGAAGACAGAAGTGGCCTTGGTGCATAATAAGTCAGCATATAACAATGATTGATGAGTTTCATTTATCTTAAGAGAAGGGACCTGGGAAAAGGTCTGATTTATAGGCAACATGTCTTCAGAAAGAAGGAAATGCCAAATAAAATTCTGAATGTGTGGTTCTAAGGAAGGTAGACACTCAATCCTGCCCCTGGAAGCTAGGCATTTTAAGCAGGTGCCGGCTGCGATAGCAGGGGTCACATGATAGCACTCGCCAGCTCTCGGGACTCATAAAGGGATATATCATTAAAATAAAAAACAAAAAGCCTTCTTCCCGCACCACTCTCATGTCGGCCATCTCCTGCTCGGCTGCCACTCTAATTGGACTTGAAGTGCTGCCTCCAGGAAAGTGACTCAAGAACCAGCTGGAGCAGAATGCAAATAAACCAGTGGGGGAGGGAGCCCAGGAGAGAGAAGAGGACAGGGAAAGAAAAACAAAATGAAGGAGGAAAGGGGGAAAGAAGAACAGACGCTCACTGGGGTACAGCTCACAGTGTTTTTAACAAGTAAGAGCAGGTCTTGGTACATCACTGTGCTTTCATTTGATAATCAGCCTGTAACCCCAATAAACTTGTCATACCCACAAGTATGACAACATATAATTCTCTTTAAGCTGAACTTTACCTGTAACAATAAAATGTACAGGTGCCTAAGAATTAAGTTGACAAAAATGGGAAGGGTAAAAGGAGCCACACAAATGGTGACATTTGTAAGTATTCTCACACTGAGGCTACTAAAGGCATATTTCACAAAGGAAGGCTCCTTACTCTGACTTAGTGGTCTCGGGCATATCATTTGGGGATGAAAATGACTAACTCTAGACCAATTAACATGCAGAGAGCCTGGTTCTTGAAACAATAGGCTATGTACCTTATTGTAACTGCTGGTGTGGAGGAGCCTCTACAACCCCTGCCTGGTGTAAGCAGCCCACCACACTCTTTCCTGGGAGCAGGAATGATGAACCAAGACTTGCTTCCAGATACACACAGGAATAAAGAGGAGGGATATTACAACTTGTCTACCTTTATAAACAGGGAGGATGCGGCACACCACTGGGAATAATCCATTTGGATTACCGTTTAGACCAGTAGGGCTAACAGCTTTCAAAGGCTTAAAAAATGAGTTCACCTTTGACATGCTATGTAAATACAAATTATTTGTTTCTGAATTTTTTCTTTAAAGAAAGTAGATGTGTGAGGTAGTTCTTATCTACTTCTGATACTATATTTATAAGGCTTTTTAAAAGTCTGTCTAAAGGACAAAGGAAAAAAAAAAACTTTCTGTGAGAGCTGATTATTGTTTTGCTATTTTAATGTGACTCTACTTCATTCACGTCAGATAGCGTGGAATGACTTTCAGACTGGCCGTGCATAAGAAAGGTATTCTTATTTAACAGACGAGGATCAAACAATCTACCTGGACCTCTGTACATGTAAACGAATTAGAACCTGCCCTGGAATGCTGAGCTCACCCTGGAGGACCACACATATGTGGGAGCTCCTCTTTACATGACAGCAGACCGCCCTTTCCCACTCTTTGAAGGATAAATTTCATTCTCTTCATTATTTTCCAACAAGGTTAATCAGTTATTCTTATCATTACTGACCTGGTAGGATAGTAATATTGTGAGAAAGATCCATATTATGAAAAATGGGAAATGCTACTTTATTGTGGAATGAGCTACTTAATGTACCTGGAACTATCAAAGAGGAGTGATGACCCTTTTGTTAAAGTAAAAAAATATCTTGTAAGAAAGTACCTTTAAGTTCTTTCCTTTTTTACCTATTAGGTTTAGGTTTACTTTTCGTCATGTTTCAACTCTTTAAAACACTGAATAATACACAGATGGTCTTTTATTTAAATGGATAATATTGAGGTTGAACTATTTTCCCTTTTTACCTGGGCAAAATCAGCAGCAAGTCGCATTTTCCCACCTTCACCAAGAGGTCTAATGAGACTGGCGTTGCGGATAAAAAGTTCGATGGCTCTTTGGGCAATAGCTTCAGTGTTGTCAAAGACAAAATCCGAGCATTCAAAGTGTTTAAAGTAGTCACTCATAACTCTGGCAATGAAACCTTGAAGCTCCTTCATGTAGAGAGAACAGGGAACATCAGGCTTTCCTGAACTGGGTAATGATCTGCAAAAGAAAAAAAAAAAAAATCAGCCAGTTCACTAAAAGGCACTGTTGAACATTTCCTTTCCCCCACTGCCTGGTATTTCACTCCTAAGCAATTTTTTTCCATAATGGTAGAAAAGGCATTGTTTATTTTTGTTAAGAGTTGAAAAGTATCATACAATGTTTAAATCATATTTTAAAGACTGATTAGGATGCTAGGAAGATGACTGAAGGAATCTTTGAATCTGTTTACTGAAAGGCTATGAAGAATGAAACCAACAACCATCTGTCTTGGATGATTCACAGAATGCCTTATGCACTCTGACCTCTCAAGGACTCTTCCAGCTTTACAATTCTCCATCCACTCACATGGTTTGCCTCGTTAGTGAATAAATCAATATTAGGTACTGAAACAGGATTTTACACTCGGTAGCAACAGAAAACACTGCCTTCCCCAAACAAATTCTTGGCAAAAATATCTCTGCTCTTGTGCTATTTAATCCAATCAGTCCAATAGTAGAATTCTGACTGTGGAACTGGTTATGTAACAATACACATGGTATGCAATTTTTTCCTCCCAGAAGATGTTTAGAAAGGCTTTAATTTGGATCAACAGATGATGCCAGCTGATGCTCCATGAAATACTATTTATAATTCATAAGTGTTTATAATTGCTCTTTAAAGAATATATGAAAAGAATGCGCAATATTTATAGGAAAGAAGAGTTATGCCAAAATTAGAAATCACCTGATATTAATTAGAGAACCAATGAGATCACTGGCTATATAATGCTGAATCTTTTTCAAAAAATAAATCATGTTCTGAGAATGATGTAGCAAAATTGGCAAAGGTTTAGGGAAGAACAACAGACATGATTCAAACGCCGAGAACAAGAGAATGAGGTGAACTTAATTATTTTAAAATACAACAATGGTTATTGTAAGTGGAATGCTAACCGAAGGTCTTGCACTTCCAGAAAGCAGATAGAAATAGAGGAAACAGGCTAGGTTCTAGCAGGAAGAGATTTTCTTTGGGTGTAAGAAACAGCATCCTAACTATGGCAAGGCCATGGAAGGGGCCTAGTGGAACACTGGTGTTTGCAGTATCACAGGCAGAGTGCTGCTTGGAACACAGCAAAGGGGCAGCCCCAGTAGGTGACGGTAACCTTCACATGGGGTTCGGTTTTGCCAGACTCAGACCATCATGGCCTATCTTTATTCAGATTTTGTCAGTCTAAAAGGCTATGTTGGGGGGTGGGGGGAAGGCACCAAATCTCTTTCCAACCTTCTTAAGCTTTATCAAATGCACTGTCATTGTCTTGGTACTACTCTGGAGGACTGCTTAAAGAATTTTAATCTGGCCAGGTGATATGATTTCCTTGAGGATTAGAAAATAACTCACTAAAACAAGTTTCATAAACATGTGTCAATATAAGTAAAATGCTCTATTAGACAAAATCATGAAATATGTTATCACCAATTTTCAATGTGGATTAGAGACCTGATTTAAATTTACTAGAATATAAACCTTGCCTGGTGATTGCTAAAACTCAGTTTTCCCAGTTATGTCAAAAGTTTTTAGTAAGAGGTTCTCAAGTAATAAAGTGTAGCAGTTAGGTGAGCAGCAATGTCAGGGTCCTTGGAGTAAGAGCCCGCATACAAGGCAGGAGGCAGAAGGCCTATAAACAAGTGCATGCCTGAGAAGCAGCGCCATCATTCTGGGGTCTGTGTGTGCTCTCCCTCCTGTGAGGTGCCTGTCCAGCACATCAAGGACCTAGGGTCCTCCCAGGGGCTATCAGTTAAAGGACCATTTCTGGTTCACTGGTATTTAAGCAAACTAATAAAAACATATCTCTTTGGGAAACTAACTTTTAATGTCTAATCAGCTATCCGCAGGCACCAGCCATGGCTCATCAATACAATTACTGAAGGAAGTATCTAACCACTCTTATTAGAACAAGCCTTTAAAAATTATTTCAGTTTTGCTTCCTTTTCAGAGGCAATGATGATTGGTCTAACTGGGACATTTCAGATCACTCTGGAACAAAATTCACTTATTTCCAAATACTGGTAATCAGTAGTTTCATATTCCTGTATCCAAATATTACAGCATTTTTGTGTAGAACCCACTTTACCTTTCTGTGTTTCATATTATTATTAAAAATAGACTGACCTTTTCACCTTTCAAAAGATACTTTCTTAATGAAATAAGAAGTGACCTGAAAAACTAAAAGACAGTGCAATACTCACATAATTTTTCTATAAACAGATAGACCAGTGGCTAGAAATTCAGTAAAGTAGATACTCTATTAAACAACATGAATATAAAGAAACGGGGCAATTAAAAAAAATTAACTATAAACTAGAAATAAGAATATATATCTACATAAAAAATACATGAATGCTTCGTTCTAAAGCATGTTTTTTTTAATCACTTTGAGCATGTGCAAACTGTTTCAAATTCTCCAGTTTTCTAAAATACTAAGCCAAAACCATTTTACTTAAAAAGATTTCAGTAAACACTAAGCTAGGAACTATGATTTTTATTCTCAAAACACATAGATATGGATAATAAGCAGTTAACATATGAAATAGCTATGGAATAATACCAGTGTTTATGGCTAGGAGTGATATGATCAGATTAGACTGTACTGAGGATTGGGCAGGACCTTGCCCTCAAAGGAATCAGACTAGCATAGCAATAGAGACAGGACATTTTATACAAGGATTACCACACCAACCCCAAAGGCTCAAGTACAGAGAAGTAAGGAAAAAAATATAATTGCAAAAACAAGATGGTACCAAATGTCCTGAAGTATTAATAACAGGCTGAGTCCCACAGATATTAATGGTTCCATGTCTGAATAACAGGAGACGAATGATGACAAGAAGGACTGAAAAAAATCAGTTAATGGTGCCCAACAAATAAAGCAGGATAAGGGTGGAGGCCAACTGCACCACAAGAGGAACAAGGTTCTAGATGGTCTAGATGGTAGAGACTTAGGGAGTAGAGGTGGAGGCGGGAATGAAAAACAAATGCTACGAAGGTTAGCAAAGCCTTTGGCTGGAAGTCATTACCCAGAAAAATCTTCTTGATGCATAGTGATGATGATAGCCTCAATGGCATCACCCTACGGAAGTCAGCAAGGGTTGCACAGCATTTCCCATAAGAACATAGATTGCCTGAAAAGAAGATTAAAAAGAGGCAAAATTTAAACAGATCAAACACAAAGAAATCTGAGGTGTGAAAAGCATTTTGACTAAAAGTTTTCACATTATATCAAATTCAGACTATATACAGTTTAACTATAATAACCCAACAGAAGTCTGCTCTTCTCATAACTGCTGTCAGTAATGATTTTTAAAGTATGTGGAACACGGCACTGAAAAATTTCAACTCCCCCACTTTTCTCATATTTTCAAAAAGTTTAACACTCAAATGAGCCTCTGGAGAAAGGAGAAGAGAGAGGTAATGTCACTTATGAAGCACAGATAATATGAACACATTTTTTAAAGTTTCTGGAAAGACTGAGGTAAGACCAAAAGTAATTCTTCAAAACTGGAGCAACATCACATGTTTTAGACCAAACTGGATATAATATATCAGTGACTCTCAAAGGGCAGAAGAACAGTTAGGCATTTCGTGGATCAGATTTCTATTTAGAGTTTGACAGCAGTGAGTCTCAAATGGGGGCAATTTTGCTCCCCAGAGAACACCTGGCAATGTTTAGAGACATTTTTGATTGTCATGGCTGGGGTGGGGGTGGGGGTGGGGTATGCTTCCAGCATCCAGAGGACATGAGACACTGCTAAACACCCTACAGTGCAACAGACAGTCCCCCATGACAAAGAACCATCCAGCCAAAAACATCAATAGTGCTAAGGTTGAGAAACTGTTCTACTGCGAAGTATACTCATCAGTTATGTTATGATGCTAGGCCACAGTTACGGTTTTTATGTGAAAATATGACTGGGCCTCAGAAAACTCAAAGTCTAAATTTTAAGTATATTATATATGCTTCAATCATGATTACATACAAGGAAGATGGATGACTTTGGCTCATACAAATAATTGAAATCAATGAAAAAAGGTTATTCATTAGATTCCTAAATGTCAGCTCAAGCCTTAATTTGCTGATAAAAATAAAGATATATATACAGGATTGACAGAGACATGGGCTGTGTGTTTTCTCTCTAAGCCTTCTGCCCCACAATCCCTCGGCTCTCTTTTCGGAAATAAAGGATGAAAATGAAACAAGATAAAAGAGAGAGAGTGTGTGTGTGTACACACACATACAGCGTGCCCTCAGGGAGCTCACAATCTAGTGACAACAGGTAAGCTGTGGTGATATCAGTGCTCTGAGAGTTAGGGAACACGGGAGAGACACCCAAATTATACTTAGAGGATTAAAAAACAAAAGGTGTTGCGTAAACTTAATTTCAAAGGTTAAAATAGGTTAAAAGCCAAGCGTATGTGCTGGGAGGGAGGGTGTGAGACTGGAGGGAGCATACGTCAAGAGCACAGGAGCCTGGGGAAGGTTATACATTTGGGGAACTGTAAGGAGTTTATGGCAGTCCACTCCAGTATTCTTGCCTGGGAAATCCCATGGACAGAGGAACCTGGTAGGCTATAGTCCATGGGGTCGCAAAGAGTCGGACAAGACTGAGCGATTTCACTTTCAACTTTCAACTTTCCAAGGAGTTTAACAGAGTATGCGGTGGCTGCCAATGTGGAAGAGAGACAGAGCAGATGTACTCTGTGCAGGCTGCTAAGGAGATAGGAACATATCCTGAAGGAACTGGGAAACCAACGATGGGTTTTAAGCAATGGGAAAAAAAAAAACCTGGTTAAAGATTTGAATTTGGGAAAAATCATGCTGGGACAGCAGACTGGATAAATTAGATTAAAGGCAAGAGGACATAGTAGCATGCAAAGTGGTGAGTGCTTGAACCAAATCAGAGGCAGCAAGAACAGAGATAAGGAGCTGAGGCAGAGACACTGGGAAAGGAGAACAGAGGACGTGGGAATCAGATGTGAGAAATACGGAATGGAAAGACAGAGGGTACACTCAGATTTTTTTCTCCTTTAATGCCTTGGTGGCATTATCAACTGAATGTGTAAATGCACAAGCAGCTGGGTGATTTAGGGATGGGGGAAGGAAATACTGCTCAGTTTTGGACACAAGTTGGAAGGACTTACGGGGAAACCCACATGGGCTCTCCAGCAGGGACTAAGGGCTTCACGGCTATAGTTTCTAACACATTTTAACTAGATATGGTTGTCTTTGGCTTTTAAGAGAGAAGACAAAGCCAAATGAGTCACTGAGATCCCAGAGGACAGTTCATAGAGTAAGGAATTCCATTTTCATGTCATGCAGAAGAGGAGCCCTTGACAGATTAAGAGGGGTAGTAGTACTTACTTAGTACCTGTCATGTGCTGGATACTGTGATTTGGTTTCATAGGTAACCATGCCACTGAAAACTCAATTGTTCCTTCCTCTAAGAATTAAGAGAATCTCTAACTTACTGATGTGGAATTTAAAGTAATTTGTAGACAGGGAAACTAAAGTCAAGTTAAGAAGGTTGTCCAAAGCTATCAAGTGGAAAAGCTGGGTTTTTCTAGGTGCATTTGACTCCAATGAGCTTTTGGTTATTCTTTGCCACTGGGCAGAGAAGTAAGAAGAGATCCTGGAATATAGTGAAAATAAATAGACAGGAGATTTCAAGAAGGAAGGGCAAGTTTTCTACACAGTATGAAGGAGTGAGTGCCTAACTACAGATCCTCCTACACATAATTGTGGAAAAATACCAAAAAAAAAACCCTACTGGAGGCTTCTGTAGATGGCAAAAAAGCAAGCAGTTTTAGAGGAGTGTGGAAATACATAACAATCAGAAGAGAGTGAGTTTTCCTTTTTTGTGCCTCTGCAACGAGAGTGACTTTAGTCATGGTAGTGGCAAGCCTAGGTTGCTAAAATGCTGAGAGAAAAATAAAATCAAACCTGCAGTCTTTTAGGTCAAAGGAACAGGGGAAGGGACCCTGGTTCAACCAGGGCTGCTGAGAGTAAGGGGGGAACTTCAGAGACGAGAGAGCCAGAGAAGAAACAAGCCTATTTTCCCATGTGTGAACTCAGCACTAGTCTTCAGCTAATTCAACCATGTGTGTGCAAAGCAAACAAGTGGCTTGCAACTAAAGCTGAAAGAACTGAGATCTTCAACATGGCCAACTGCAGGTCTGACAGTGTATAATTTGAGTCTCAACAAGCTACTTATCTGCTAAAGAAATGATCAATATATTTATAGGAGCAATATATAAAAATACTGAGTCTACAAAACATAATGTTTCCATTGTCTAGGATATATTAAAATGACTAAATAACAAAAAGCTAGGAGATGGTTGGATGGTATCACCAATTCGATGGACATTAGTTTGAGCAAGCTCCAGGAGCTGGTGAAAGACAGGGAAGCCTGGTGTGCTGCAGTCTATGGGGTTGCAAAGAGTCAGACACGACTGAGCGACTGAACTGAACTGAGATGTTATCAGTTCTAAAGGGAAAAGACAAGCAATAGCTGCCAATTCTGAAATGATCCACTCTACAGTTATCAGGCAAGAACCTCAATGAGATAAAGAAAAAAATGCCCATCATAAATAATAGGAAATCTCAACAGAGTGATTTAAAATGTAAAAAAGAACCAACATGGAAATTTTAAAATAAAAAAATGATACTCCATGCAAGTAGATGTAAATGTACTTCAATTAATGCAAAGTTTCTAGATTTTACATGACACAGTACAATATTAACTCTAAAAGACTGTGGGAAGTTAAGAATGCATGTATACACAGAAGAACAATGGGAAAAAAAACCTCAAAGAAATATAGACAAAGATTTAAGAAATACATTTAAGTGAAATTCAAAAAAATAATAATCAAATAATCCAAAAGGCTGCAGAAAAGGAGGAAAAGAGGAAATAAAAAAACAAAGGGAACAAACAAAAAACAATAAAACTATACACCTAAATAAAACCTTATTGATAACTGTATTATGTTAACAGACTAAACACTCCAATTCAAAGGCAGAGATTATGGGAACAGACAAAGGCAAGACCCAACCCTATACTAACTACAAGAAATGCATTTAAAACTAAAGACACAGAGGAGTTGAAAGTAAATGTAAAAAAGAAGATACATCTTCTTCTGTAAACATTAAGAATAAAAAAGCCTGGAGTAATTTAATATCAGATAAAATAATGCATGACAATAAGTATTAACAAAGCTAAAGAAGGATATCTCATAATGAGAAAAGGGTCAGTTCATCAGAAGGCATAAAAATGATAAATACTTACAGAATAGAGCCTCAGCACAATTAGTTATATAGCTTCAAAACGGAAGAGTCAAGAATCAAGAGAATAGAAGGGAGATATAAGCAAGTCCACAATTATGGAAAATTGTAACTCCTATCTTTCAGCAAGTGATAGAACAACTACAAAAATATCAGTAGAGGCACCTAAAATCTGAACACATCACTACACTTTGACTTAATGGATATTTACAAGTATGATACTAAACAACTGAGGATTACAAGTTTTTATCAAGCATACGTGATTCGTTCACTGACAGACCACACGCTAGACCATAATACTTAATAAATTTAAAAGGACTGAAATCATACAGAATATGTTTCCTGATGATAAGAGAATTATATCAGAAATCAATATCACAAATCAACTATACTTCAATAAAAAAGTGATAAGCAAGAAAAAAGAAATCAGTAAGATATCTAGAAATACTACAAATAATTAGAAATTTTAAAAAATGAATCAAAGAAGAAATCACAAAGGAAATAAAAATATTTCAAAATGAATGAAGATAAAAGCATGCCATATCAAAATCAAAGTTTGAGGGAAGTTTACAACTTTAAATTTAAAGGATGGGAGGGGTCTAAAAATCAATGGTATATGGTCTCCAAAAAACAAACAACAAAAGGCAAAGAAAATTCAAAATAAGAAGGAAATAAAAAAGTCCAAAATCAGAAATCAGGGAAATAGAAAGACAAACAGTAGAGAAAATTAATAAAGCCCAAAGATGTTTCTTTAAGAAGATTATTAAATTGTTAAACCCATGACTAAACTGATTAAAAGAAGATAAGAGAACACAAATCATCAGTAAGAAAAAGAGGTTATCACTATAGGTCCTATATACTTTAACTAGACAGAGAAAGAATATCATATACAGCTTTATTCTGACAAATTAGGTAATTTAGATGAACGAATACCTAAATCACAAAGAATCAAAGCTCAATCCAGAAAAAAAAACAAACAGATTATCTGAATAGCCCTCTATCTATTAAACAAACTAAATTTGTAATTATAAACTTCACTGGATGACTTCACTGGAGAATTGTATTAAGCATTTAAGGAGAAAACAATACAAATTCTACACAAATTTTTTCAGAAAATAGAAAAGAAGGAAACAGTTTCAAAACCAGACAAAGAATTACAAAAAAGAGACCTATATACCAGTATCACTTATGATTTTAGATACAAACATCTTCAACACAAATTAAGTAAATCAAATCCAGAAATAAATACATAAAGAGGGTAATACATCATGATCAAAGTTGGTCTGATATTTGAAAATAAATTCAGTATTTTAGTAACAGAATAAAGAGGTAAAACCATGTGATCATTTTATATAGAAAAAGCTGTTTGATGAAACACCACCACTTATAACTTAAAAAATCTCATTAAATCAGGAATAAAAAAGAAACTGTTTAATCTCATAAAAGCCATCTAAGAAAATATCCTATTTCAAATAGTAAAATAAATATTCAGTGCTTTTCCCCACATTAGAAACAAACAGACAAGTCCACTCTCACCAGTTCTAGGCAACGTCGTACTAGGTGTTCTAGCAGGTGAAAAAAGCATGGAAAGTAGGCATCAAGATCAGAAAGGAAGAAATAAAACTGCCTCTATCTGTATTATAATATGATGGTGTACTCAGAGAACTTTACAGTCAGGCAAGGTTTCCAACTTATGGAAAACAGAAAACAGAAAAGACAGCATTATGGAGAATGCCTTCATGGAAAGGATGGGTGCAGGACTGGTAACTGCCAGAGGAAACTGAGAAAGGATGTTAGATTATATTTCACAAGCTCTTTACAAAACAGTGCTTTTTTGGAAAGGGAAGTACTTACCTAAAATAACTAAGATTACAAAAATACTGAAGTCTCGACAATGCAAAATATTTCAATATAAATATCAAACCCACACAATAAAAACTTATATAAACAACAACAACCACAAAACTTCTATAAACTTAGTAATATACTATCTGTGCAAGATGATCTCAGTAATAAATGTATCAGAACCATTGGCCTAAGGTGTTTAAATGCTACTTATAGCTGAGGTGGTTATAATGAAATGACTCTAAATGTATAATCATTAATTATGTCATTCATGACATAGGAGTTAATGCTGGTAATATGAGATGATGAACTCTGAACCTAAAATAACATTTAATTTTGGATAAAATCTCAATCAGAGAGAGAAGACTACTATGTGTCTTTATATTCTGCAGTAAGTAAAAAAGTATGTTTAATATCTTTCCTGTCAAATAATAAAAGCATGGAGATTTTTCGTTCTTGGGTTGCATTTATGCACCATAACATCCTAAATCAAAATGATGCAGTAAGCTTCCTACAGTCTTAGGAAAATTCAAGATTCTCGTTTTCCATTTGAGTCAGAGGATTATGTTTGTTCTTCACTTATTATGCCATAAAGATTTTTAATGAGATTTAATTAAAAAGCAAGGCCAGAACTGTTTCACTGAGGCCTGTTAACACAAGCAATTCAGTCCGTATTTGGCAGGGTCACTGCAGGAAGGCTTTGGACTGACTGCATCTTCTCTGACTCTTCTCAAGGCAAAACTTACATTAGTACATTAAAAAGTGGGGATGTGCGCTGGTGTCATGCCTTACAGGTACACAGTAGTTTCCCAGCCTTGGCATTACTGAGATGTGGGGCATGGTAATTCTGTGTTATGGGGGACTGTGCACTGCAGGATGCGTGACAGAATCCCTGGCACAAGAGGCCAGTAGCACCCTGCTCCCAGTCAAGATGATCAAAATTGTTTCCAGATATCACTCAATGCCCCAAGGGGACAAAATTGCCTTGATGGAGAACCACTGCTTTGTTGGGATAATACCGGGCAGCACTGCCCTAAGACACAGTGAATATTTATAAGACTCTTGCTTATGATACAATTATCATAACTGGAACACAATCTGTAGACACCGACAGGGTCTATTTTTAGATTCTAGAAAATATAAACACACAAGTAGCCTCTCTCTTTAGGATAATCATCAACATGCTACTTTTGGCATATGGAGAAGATTCTAAATTATTTTTAAATGTGACATCTCCCACTCAACCAAACAATTCTAAAACTGACTCTGATCTACAGAGTCAAAGATTAAATTAAATTCTTTTACCTTTAGGGCTGAAATTATAGTTTGCTCAGCTGCTGGTGGGAAAGAGTTCTGACTGGAAACCACCTAGAACAAATCCAGTTATATTTTGAGTAAGTTATCTATTTTTATAAATACTAATTTTGATCATAACATGATAAAACTGTTTTCACATTATCATTACTTTAGAGTAGCATCTCATACATGTTTTAAAAGTCCATGAGTATGCAGTAGTTAGGTTTTAAAACATTTTCTTGTATAAAGCAATTATCTACTTAAAATAATTAAAACATTAAGAATTCTAAAAGCTAGCTTTCCTTAATGATATAGTTTTAACTTGAAAAGATCAGTTTAAAGCCATATTTATTTATTTTTTAAAAAATCAGCTTTTCTAAGTTGTCTATAATTTTTAACAAGTCAAATGTCAAATGTTTCCCTTTCTACAAGTCAATACCAACAGTATGAAAATTCTGAAAGTATCAGTGAAGACATTTAAATCAGGCTAAATAAATACAACTTTTCATTGCTTGTGAGTCTGTAGAGTAATAATGAAAGGAAATGGAAAATATATATTCTTTTTATTTACTTTTGTTCTTTACTTTTCTGACATTTACCTGTTAATGACTCTTTAAAAATACATTTTGTTTAGCAATGACTTGCTAAAAGTTTAAGTAAATGGAAAATATACTTACAAGTAAGTCATTACAAGTACTCTAAAATACAGTCTAGCATATAAGAGCTCATACTAGAGGTCAAGTTTTTAGGAATATCAACTAACCTTTGGCTTCTTCATATCTTCTAACTATCTCTCTACTTACCAAATATTTTGAAAATCATTAGTAGAGTAAACACAAGTGACTCAAGAATCAAAAGATGGGGTTGAAAATGTTGCTTTCCTAATACTTAATTATGTTTATAGTTCATCTTAGACATAACACATGATGGCAAACAAGTTAAAGTTCAGTCATTTTTTTTAAAGTGTCAGTAGAACAATAGCAACATTTTTTTTCTACTCACAAGTAGTCTTCAGTGATTATATATCACAAGATTATATATCACTGTGTTTAATGCATCTTCTCCCTCATTTTTTTGGGCAAAGATAGAAGTTTTCTGACATGTTAGGGAGCTTATGAGTTATATTGTTACCACCTTTGCTTTAATTTGCTACCACCCATATGGTATCAAATTACATTTTAATAGATATAAAACACATAAAATTTACCCTTAAATCAACTGTTCAATAAACTTGACTATATTAAGCAACCTTGAGTACCTCATGTATTTTAAACTAACTGTACAGACAAATAATAAAGGCCAGGATCGAAGACTGTTTAGAAAAGAGTTCAGTCCTCAGCTTTGTTTACAATCACATTTTCACTGTATTCCTTGGCAAAAAACTAAATAATAATCCATGATTGTCTAAATTTGAGGCAAGAAGAAAGAACTTGAAATTAAGTCAATGGAGCTTAATTAAAATAAAGGTTACCTTTGTTACTGATTGGTGCAACTTATATAGTGAATTTACTACTGCCACATTTCTTCTCTGTCCTTCGGTAAGAGGTCCAATCACCTGACTTGCATCCCCTTGTGTGGAGAGCTGTAAGAATTCAACACAAAAAGAAATTACCGAAATGACAGCTCATATATAACTGGGGGGAAGTTTATGGTCCTCTGTCTGACAAAGCAAATGTTAACTGAAAATATTCAAGTCAAGCTCTGGACTTCAGGCATAGCCAGGAGCCTCTGTAGAGATAACATGATGAGCCTAGAAGCCTAATTAGTCTCACACAGGAAGAACACCCTTCATCAGTCCTTCATAGCTGGTGGACTTCTCAGGCAAGTGTGACCCAGAAGTTCAGGATGTGCTGTTATTCTGATACATCAGTATAGAGTTTCTAGGGAACACCTTCTGCCAACCATCTTTTTTTCTATTCAGAAACTCAGAAAAAAAACCCATTCCCCCAAAAAAAGAAAAAAGAAAGGAGACAGGGTGGGAGTAACAAAAATAAACCTACATCCTATTTGACATTTGACAGTCATAATAGTCTAATGAAATGAGAGATAAACAGAGAGCATTAACACTCTTTATTTTGTAAATTAAAAAGAAAACTGTGTAGGATTGTACTATGTATGGATGATCAGTAGAAGTGGTACTAGTACGTGCATATTAGGGAAAAGGACATGAAATTTTTATCGAATCAAATCTAAAACTATTATAGTCCCATTTAAGAAAAAAGCCTACATATAACCATTCTCATATTAATGAGATTTTAATCCAATCCTCTTTAACAATTATTAAAGGTCAGTTAAACTTGATTATGAAAATAAAACATAAGGAAATAAGTATATAGGTGGATGCACATACCAAATATGAAAAACTGACCTTTTAGGAAACAGATGAAACTAAGAGCATCTTCCCTTTGTTAAACTGAGACAAATAAAATATGAGTGAAAGAAATACTATTGTTCTTTCTATTCTCTTTGATACTCACACATACATTTTTCAAAATTAAATTCAATTCCCACTTTTCCAATTCCTACTTATGGCAATAATATTCAGTTCCAAAATATAAAAACTCCAATTAGAATAAAGAGAATGATCCTTCATTAAAGTTTTAATCTACGATGATGGTTTAAGTCAACATAAAGCTTTCTGACATTAGGTTAAATAATTTCAACTTATTTTGCCTTTCCTCATGGACAAATAGTTATCAAATTATAATCAAGTTGTGTTCTAAACAGTCATTTGTAAGTTGGTGGGCTGAAAGAAAAAAAAGTCATATTTTCCCTGTAGAAACCATGTTAAAAATCAATGGTCAGACCTCAGATGAACTCACATAGTCCAGTTTAATCTATAGTGCGGTGAACTAATCCTAACAGAAGCTCTGAGCTCCCAGAAGAAGGCAGATGATGGGCTCCATGCTATGGCAAGGGTGAGGAAGGGTACCCAAAACCACTGTGGAGACTTCAGTGGCAGTGGTATTGATGTTTCCAACAGACTCAAGGCTTAGATGCTAAATATATATTTGATTATAATAGGCACTTACAATCCATGAGTTCTAGCTCTACAATTTTTAAAACTCTAATCTCTGTTCTCTTGAGATTTTCTCCAAATAATTTTGAAATACTAACAAAGAAATGGCAAAAGAATTTCTCTGATATTATCCTATTTTCACTTATTATATGTATTCCATATTTAATAAAGAGACTCACTGCTAGAAATGGGTGGAGACCATTTTATTACTACGAAGACCTAATCATACTCATAGGGTTTAAAAATTGAGAGAGGCCCACTTTACACCTATTAGGATGCTTTAACAAAAAAAGACAGATAATAACAAATGTTGGCCATGAAACTGGAAACTCGTATGCATTGATAGTGGGAATTTAAAATGGAGTAGAGGCTCTGGAAAACAGCCTGGCCATTCCTCAAAGGTAAACAGAAGTGAAAATATAACCAGCAATTCAACTCTTAGATATATATACACAAAGAAATAAAAAGCACATTCACACAAAAATGTGTACACAACTCTTCACAGAATCATTATTCCACAGCATAACAGCCTCAAAATGGAAACAACGCACATGTCAACTATAGATGGATAAATGAGATTAGTATATCCATACAATGGAACATCCCTCAGCAAAAAAACAAAAACAAAAACACATTACTCCAACTAAAAATCAGTCCCTAGCTAAGTAGATCACCTGGGTTTCCCTCCCGCACCACTCCTGTCTAATCTTTTGGGGGAAAGTAATTTCAAACTTACAAAATGTTATAAAAATAAAAATAGTGTAAGGAACACACATTTATGCTTTACTCAGATTTATCTGTTGCTAACATTTTATCTCATTTGCTTTATTATTTATAGTCTCTTTCCCCATTTCATACACATATACACACATGTGTGAGCATAATTTTTTTCTGAATCATACATACATTATGACCCTTTGTCTCTAGCACAAGCTGGAATCAAGATTGCTGGGAGAAATATCAATAAGCTCAGACATGCAGATGACACCAACCTTATGGCAGAAAGTCAAGAGGAACTAAAAAGCCTCTTGATGAAAGTGAAAGAGGAGAGTGAAAAAGTTGGCTTAAAGCTCGACATTCAGAAAACTAAGACCATGGCATCTGGTCCCATCACTTCATGGGAAATAGATGGGGAAACAGTGGAAACAGTGTCAGACTTAATTTTGGGGGGCTCCAAAATCACTGCAGATGGTGATTGCAGCCATGAAATTAAAAGACGCTTACTCCTTGGAAGGAAAGTTATGACCAACCTAGATAGCATATTAAAAAGCAGAGACACTACTTTGCCAACAAAGGTCCGTCTGGTCAAGGCTATGGTTTTTTCAGTGGTCATGTATGGATGTGAGAGTTGGACTGCGAAGAAAGTTGAGTGCCAAAAAATTGATGCTTTTGAACTGTGGTGTTGGAGAAAACTCTTGAGAGTCCCTTGGACTGCAAGAAGATCCAACCAGTCCATCCTAAAGGAAATCAGTCCTGGGTGTTCATTGGAAGGACTGATGCTGAAGCTGAAACTCCAATACTTTGGCCACCTCATGAGAAGAGTTGACTCATTGGAAAAGACCCTGATGCTGGGAGGGATTGGGGGCAGGAGGAGAAGGGGACGACAGAGGATGAGATGGCTGGATGGCATCACCGACTCAATGGACATGAGTCTGAATAAACTCCGGAAGTTGGTGATGGACAGGGAGGCCTGGCGTGCTGCGACTCATGGGGTCGCAGAGTCGGACACGACTGAGCAACTGAACTGAACTGAACTATAGTAATATTCTATTATAAAACCTCAGTTCAGTCATTAATTTCTTAAATTTACACTGATAAAATTCTTCTATCTGTAATCTGCCATGTTTTCAAGAAATTCTGGTTTCTTTTAGTGAGAAGTGGTATTAGAGACCAAGATCTGGGCCCTGGGTGTGTTCATTGCTACTTACTGCTACAATAACTCTCAATTAAATATTTACAAAAAGTGATTACTTAGGTCCTTGTCTTCTTCTCCATCAGGTTATAAGAACTATACAGTAAATTCCCACAATTAACATTCTACAATTTGTTTTATATCACATGTGTGTGTGCTAAATCATTTCAGTTGTGTCTGATTCTTAGTGACCCTGTGGACAGTAGCCCGCAAGCTCCTCTGTCCATGGGATTCTCCAGCAAGAATACAGGAGTGGATTGCTGTGCCCTCCTTCAGGGGATCTTCCCAACCCAGGAATCGAATCCACGTCTCAGACACTGGCAGACAGGTTGTTTACCACTAGCGCCACCTGGGAAGTTCTTTATATCACATACCTATCACCTATCCTCAGCTCATTTTTTAGACATCAATATACTTCACCCCTAAACACTTATGCGTGCATATAATTAATTGGAATTCAATATTTACTTTCAGGTTTCTTTTTACTTTTAAGGTAAAATTTATATAATGTAATGTAGACAGAGTGTCATTAGTTTTAATAAATTGTTTTATTTGTGTAAAACTAACCACATCATTCCAGGAGGGTCTTTCATCCCAATTTCCACTCAACACTACTCTTCTGGTGTGGTAAGTCTTAACTTTTAAGTGGGGCTACATTCACAGACAATATGGAAGTATACCTTTAATGAGTTCCAAAGATATATTTCACATATCAGTCAGTCTTTTACCAGTTCCTGCTACCTCCTGTGTATTTTTCTTGGGGAAAAATTTTATTTTTACTAACACATATTATTTTCAAAACCACTAAAAGTAATGAAAAACTTTTTTCTAACATTTTATTGTGAACACTTAAAAGACTTGTACAATGAACACCAGTATACTTACTAATTAGGTTCTATAATAGCATTTTACAAACTTGTTTATCTTATTCATGTTTCATTTTATATACTTGATGCATCTCAAAACAACTTATAGGCATCATTATATTTGTTACCAATGATTTCATCTCACTGATCACTTCTGTCTATTCTATATCTTTACATAAAGTTTTTGTGTATATAAGTATAAAGCTTCTTTCAGCATAGTATTACTGGTTTTCATCCATTTTTGTTCCTATCTATTGCTGTGTGCTATTCCACTATATGAATTTATCTGATTTTATTTTACCCATTCTCTTACTGTTTCTAAAATGTTTACAATAAAATGAACACTAGACTTAGGAAGGTGGCTCATTGGTAAAGAATCCCCCTGCAATGTGGGAGACGTGAGGTCAGGTTTGACCCCTGGGTCAGGAAGATCCCCTGGAGAAGGAAATGGTAAGAATACTGGAGTATTCTTGATATCCATGGACACAGATCCACAGATCCCATGGACAGAGGAGGGACAGAGAAGCCTGGTGGGCTACACTTCATGGGGCTGCAGAGTTGGATGTGAGTTAGCAACTACATAACAACAACAGACTTAAGGCATCTAGACTTATTTCTACCACTTGCTAGCTCAATATATGGCTTCAATTTCTTCATTGTAACATGAAACTAACAATCTAGTCAATACCAAAGTATGCTTTGTAAACCATAAAGTGTCTTAGCATGTGAGGCATTACCACTTTTATTTCCAGACAGTTCTGTCTTGTTCTCATTTCCTCCTCACCTCTCCTTTGCGTAGTCCTTTCCTCCACAACCCACGCCTCCAAGCTCTACATATCTCAGTACTGGCAAGGGACCACAGGCACACACTAGGGTTGAGGAATCAGAGCCAAAAGCCAATGAAACTGTCTGGAAGTACGGACTGAATTATTCTGCCTCCCTTTTGGTTGTGGTAACAAAGTATCTTGTACAAAGCAGACATTCTCTATTTCAGAAGCCTCCACTGCCTCCACCATTTTAAGCCCTTTTAACTTTCATTGTTTCAAACTATTTCCTTCAGGTGATCTCCTTAAAATTCACTTTTCAGGAATTCACATAGATGCTCAGCATGTAGAAGATGCTTGGTAGGTATCTGTTGAGCAACTGAAGGGTCAGAGTAATGGTTTCTCATTGTTGCTTTTTCAAAGTCCACCTTATTTGAGGTTAGTAAAATCACATGGAGGAGCAAAAACACAGTTTTGGCTGTGAAGCATTAGGAATTAGGGAACTAGAAAGGTAAACACAATAAAAGAGTCAATATTCTAAACTATGAGAAATGTACATACCAGTGCATTAAGTTACACTATTTAATACAGTCTGGAAAGATGCAAGAAAGCAAAAGAGCAGCATCTGAGTTTTAAAAATCACATACACACAATGGAAAGAAAGGGAATTCAAAGGCTAAAGGAATTCTTAATAAATAAAATGATTCCTATGTGCTAATGATAAGATTTATTATTTCTTTTTAACTATCTGAAGAAAATATTTTTCAGAAATTCTGTAATATGCTCACTAGAAACTTTGTGTGAATTCAATGAAATGAATTCACTAAAACAATGAAAAGTTATGCTAACATGAAGAATATTTTTATATCATTTTTAACTTGTAGACGAAATGATCCTAAGACTGCCCTATGATCACAGTTGAGGGCTATAAGTAAAAGAAAGAAAACTGACAATTCAAGAGATGAGTTGGATGACAGCTTTAAATTTCTTTCAGATAATGTACTCTTTTGGGGAATTATAACGTTGGTAACTTAAAAGAATGTCTAAAAAGAACAAGAAAATATATTATGAATTAGTTATGAATTTCATACAGTTAAGTTATGAGTTTCATACAGTTAAGTTACTTTCCAAATATTCTATTGTTCTAGTGTTCTTTTCATCTGTAATTTCTATTACTGCTAAGGATATGTCAAGGATTCAGGATAACTTTTTTTTAAAATATGGATTTGGTAATAATAATTTAAAATATTTCTTTGAAATCACATGTAAAATATTGAGGAAAATACGGTATTAGAATTTCACAGACTTAGAACAATGCAAAATGTATACTAATCTACAATGCTTCCTGAGTGAAAAAAAAGTCAAAACATTTTTATATTAAATCAGATATTTTTAACAAAAACTTGAAACAGTTCTGATGAACCTTCAGTTATAGTTACATCTACACTAGTTATTCTGAAAGTGGTGAATGTACTTGGATTACAATTTCCAAATTTAAAATTTAATGTGAAATTTATATTAAAACACATTCTCAAATTCTCTTGAATTTTCTTTTTATCCAATTTTGGAGTTCACAGCACAAAAAAAATTTTTTTTAATTACACATAAAAAGATAAATATCATATGCTATTGCTTATGTGGGATCTATAAAAAGGGTACAAATGAACTTATCTACAAAACAGAAATTTAGTCACAGAGGTAGAAACAAACTTACAGTTACCAGGAAGAAAATGGAGGAAGGATAAAGTGGGAGACTGGGGTTGACACAGAAACACTACTATGTATAAATTAGATAACCAATAAACAGCTACTGTATAGCAAAAGGAGCTCCACTCGATATTTTGTAAAGAATTGTAAGGAAAAGAATCTTAAAAGAGTGAATATAGGTAATAAGCATGACTGATTCACTTCGCTGTATGCCTGAAATAAACACAAAAACTATACCTCAATAAAATTTTTTTTAAAGAAGGAAAAAAAAACTCACAAAAGGCAAAGTATTATTACTACTGATATTTTTAACAACAAAAAAAATGGAGTGTATAAAGGGCAAATGTGTAGTTCTCATATTGTTACTCCCCACTCCCACACAGAGAAGACATTAGCAATCAACTGTGGTCCTGTTATGGCCTTGTAACACAATGTTCCAGCCAGTCACTACAGATCTCTCAGACACAGGAGATGAAATCTATCTGTAATCCCTGAGTGATGTCATATCAGTTTTTCTGGATATATGGAACAGTGAGTCTAAGTGTATCCTATGGTTCATCTAAACACCTTTGAGGTCAAAAGATGCTAATGAGCAATATATTCCAAGAGTCTCAAAACTGCTATGACCCTTCATAGCCCACTATTAGAAATGCATCCCAAGAAAATAATAAAACTATATGCAAAAGGATGATGTTATTTATAAAACAGAAGAACTAGAAAGCCCTACACGTCTAAGAACAAGAGAATAGTTGGGTGTATCAGGCAATTCACAAGCTGGAAAAAATAACAATGGAAGATGCTTACATTATAGTGTTAACTGTATAAAACAAACAAAAACAAAGATCTGTCTGTGTAGCAGTTTGCTCTCACAAACACACACAAAAAAAAAACTGGAAAGAAATAAAGCAAAAATGTTAAACAGTAGTATGAGGGATTATATAATGTGTAAGGTTGCCATATAGTAGTAAAAGGCACTATGGAATTTCATAGAGTATCTAAAAGCTTAATTTACAGAACACTCTTCAAAACTGTCACACAATTTCCTCCATTGTAAAAACGAAAGATGTACAATTCCATTCCTGAAAGATTTAATATAATAGGAAATAAACTGCTTTGGTTACTGTTTACTTCCCCAGAAGGTTTTTGGGAAAGATAATCTCATTTGATCTACTTATCTGTGACGCAGATTAAAATAATTAATTTTTATTTATATTTACTTATCAAATGTTTTCATTATAATTACCTGGTTTAGAATAAAGAAGAATCATAATTAAATATCACTAAGCTTATTACAACATGCCAATTATCTTATTAAAAATCTATACACAGATGCACATTCAAAATTAAATTATCTAACATCCCTAATACTACATAGCTTGTAATATATTAGAAATTGTATTGTATTTGAAATTCAGAGATAGGGCATGTTTCTGCAATGTATACAGCAAAGGACAGACCCACAGGTTTACACAGCAATTCTTCACTTTCCTGGCACGTCAACCGAACTGAACTTGTTAGACAAACAAAATTAATTTTCTTAGGTGTTAAAACTATCAGAAAATATTTTCATGAACATCTTGCCACACTTTCTGGTTTCATAAACAAGATGGGAGCATATACCTTAAGAAGGCAAATTCTACTTTCCCTTTCTGTACATTCACTAGTGACTGGTATTTTTGTGCTATTACACACCTTTGTTTTCTAAAAGTGATTCTATCAGATCTTCATAGGGTCTATATGGCTGCTTGCCTCTTCACTCATTAAACAGCTTTAGGCTATTACATCTTTTGAGATTTTGTGATTCTTTTTCCTTTTAACTTGATGATTTTACAAATCCTTCTCTTACTCTTAAGATGTAAGTTTCCTCTTTTTGATCCTCTCTCCCCTCCTCGGTCTAACTTGCTTTAAATTGGGAAGCAAGAGGACAGACTACATGCAACCTGAGAGACTTCTCCATGCAGTTAAGTTTATACTTTAGTGCAAGAACATTGTGACATCAATTCTAGAAGTTCAGAGGATGGTTTTAGTTCTTTCCTGGTTCTTATATTTCAGACTACTGAATTTCTCAAATATCTGACTACTTGATTTTAAAAAAAAAAGTTATTACTACACATCTGTTTAGCTAAAAATAAGGACAAGTCTATTCAACTACAGAATAGATTCAATGGTAATGTTACATCATAACATCAGACTAGAAGGTCACACAGATCTGATAGCAAAGAAATGACAACTTAAGATGGGTTCCCTTTTGGACAGTTAACATATAACTAAAAAGCTAGAAATCAAATCTTGTTTATAGATGAGTAAAACCAGCACACAGGAATCAACCATAGCTCTGTAATTCAAAGCTGCATTGCTCAGACACCCTGGATTACTTTTACCAATCTACCTTTCTCATCAACCTCCTCTAGATCTGCTCCCATGCTCCTGTCCTTTTAAGTCAAAACCTCCACCTAACACATGGGATTTGGTAACTACAGCGGGTCGGGAAGACAAACACAATTTTTGCTAGGAATGGATCACTTGGAACTTTTACTTTATTTTTCTTCAAAGAACCTTATGCTTTTGAACAACAGATGGAGTTTCCACCTACCCATGCCCAATCACTGGCTCCTAAAACACTGGCTTTGTTAAATAAATTTAGAGTTATAAGTCTTTATATTTTTAATTCTGTGAAGAAGAGAAAACGGTTTACTGTCAGTTATACTGAGCTTTTTCCACTTTCCAATAATAAATACTCAGATTAATTTATTAATTGACAGAAAACCTCTTTGAATATATAAAGTATAGAGAATAAGATCTCTTTGATTTACGGTAGTTTAGGTTTAGTACAGACTGAAATTCAAACCACAGAATTTCTAATAAAATGTATTACCCTTAGGAATATAGAAAAACTAAAATTTCAGCATCCAACTATTAAGACCCAAGCAGCTGCTGCTGCTAAGTCACTTCAGTCGTGTCTGACTCTGTGCGACCCCGTAGACAGCAGCCCACCAGGCTCCCCCGTCCCTGGGACTCTCCAGGTGAGAACACTGGAGAACATTTCCTTCTCCAAGGTGTGAAAGTGAAGTCGCTCAGTCGTGTCCAACTCTTGGTGACCTCATAGGCTGCAGCCTACCAGGCTCCTCTGTCCATGGGATTTTCTAGGCAAGAGTACTGGAGTGGGGTGCCATTACCTTCTCCGAAGACCTAAGCTAGTCAATAAGATTTTTAAAATAATTAGTTGTTTATTTATTTGTTTATTATAGACTACTACTTTCACAGTTTTTGACAGATATAAAGCCTAATGTAATTAAACCTATAATCTTATATGCATTATTAATTTTCATAGCAAGAAGTTCTTTATATGGTCTACAGATAACTTTCAATTTAACTGAAGTCTTAATAGTAAAAAAATTGTATTACTGAGCTCCAAGCTAATGAGGCTCTCTCTGAATATTAATCTTAATAGCAGTGTTTATAATGTCAAACCAGAAAAAATAAGTTTAATTACCTAACTGAGGTAATTATATTTACTGTGATCAATGATACAGTTAGAATTCATCTTACTATGAACTTTCATATGACTTTTTCTTTTTGCTTTTTATTCTGTTTACTTTTCAGCATTTTACTGAACTGGTACTTGTCTTTATATCCATTTTTTCCATCAATTATCTCTGAAGATATACATTCTATTTCTATTTTTTCAGCAGGCATAATTAAACTGTTAATATTCATGCTCAACTTTGGTCAGTGTATCTATAGATTTATAGTCCTCCTGAATAACACAAACATTTTAGAATGCCTTCGAACTCATTATCTCTTCATCACCATAAACTTTAATGTGAATTTGTCTTTTAGGGTTTTTGTTTCCATGTCCCAAATTAGTCACTATTATTTCTCAATTCATGCAACTAAGGCTTAGATCTACCTATATATTTACCAAGTGTGCTTACTATTCCTTCTTGCATTTCAAACCTTCCTTTACAGTTAGATTTCCTCCTTCAGTGTTCAACCATTACAGGGCTTTCCTCTCACTCATAGGGAAAACAATAAACAACAGAACTACCGTATGATTCAGCAATCTGAAGAAAATGCAATCACTAACTGGAAAAGAACTATGCACCACAGTGTTCACTGCAGCATGATTTACACTAGCCAAGACATGGAACCACCCAAGGGTCCATGAACAAATGAAAGGATAAAGGAAAGGTGGTGCGTACGTATAATGGAATATCATTCAACCACAAAAAAAGGAGGAAATCCTGCCACGTGTGACAACATGGATGGACTTTGAGGGCATTATGCTAAGTAAAATAACTTAGATAGAGAAAAACAAATACCATGTGATTTCACTTATATGCAGAATCCAAAAAGCCAAATTGATAGATACAAGGAACAGACTGGTGGTTGCTAGAGATGAGGTGTAAGGGATGCGGTAAATGGGTAAAGACTGTTAAAATGTAAAAACTTCCAATTATAAGATAAGTAAGTCTGGGGATCTAATGTACACTAGGGGGACTACAGCTAACAAAACTGGACTGTATTAGCTCAGTTCAGTAGCTCAGTCCTGTCCGACTCTTTGCAACCCCATGGACTGGAGCATGCCAGCCTTTCCTGTCCAACAGAAACCCCCAGAGCTTACTCAGACTCAAGTCCATCGAGTCAGGGGTGCCATCCTACCATCTCATCATGCCGTCCCCTTCTCCTCCCACCTTCAATCTTTCATAGCATCAGGGTCTTTTCAAATGAGTCAGTTCTTCGTATCAGGTGGCCAAATTATTGGAGTTTCAGCTTCAGCATCAGTCCTTCCAATGAATATTCAGGACTGATTTCCTTTAGAACGGCTGGTTGGATCTCCTTGCAGTCCAAGGGACTCTCAAGAGTCTTCTCCAACACCACAGTTCAAAAGCATCAATTTTCTGGTACTCAGCTTTCTTTATAGTCCAACTCACATCCATACATGACTACTGGAAAAACCATAGCTTTGACGAGACAGATCTTTGTTGGCAAAGTAATGTCTCTGCTTTTTAATATAGCTTTTCTTCCAAGGAGCAAGTGTCTTTTAATTTCATGGCTGCAGTCATCATCTGCAGTGATTCTGGAGCCCCCCAAAATAGTCTATCACTGTTTCCATTGTTTCCCCATCTATTTGCCATGAAGTGATGGGACCAGATGCCATGATCTTAGTTTTCTGAATGTTGAGTTTTAAGCCAATATTTTCACTTTCCTCTTTCACTTTCATCAAGAGGCTCTTTAGTTCTTCTTCGCTTTCTGCCACAAGTGTGGTGTCATCTGCATATTTGACGTTATTGATATTTCTTCCAGCAGTCTTATTTCCAGCTTGTGCTTCTTCCAGCCCAGCATTTCGCATGATGTACTCTGCATAAAAGTTAACAAGCAGGGTGACAATATACAGCCTTGACGTACTCCTTTCCCAATTTGGAACCAGTCTGTTCTCCATGTCCAGTTCTGTTGCTTCTTGACATGCATGCAGATTTCTTAGGGGGCAGGTCAGGTGGTCTGGTACTCCCATCTCTTAAAGAATTTTCCACAGTTTTTTGTGATCCACACAGTCAAAGGCTTTAGTGTAGTCAATAAAGCAGAAGTAGATATTTTTCCAGAACTCTTGCTTTTTCAATGATCCAATGGATGTTGGCAATTTGATCTCTGATTCCTCTGCCTTTTCTAAATCCAGCTTGAACATTTGGAAGTTCACGGCTCATGTACTATTGAAGCCTGGCTTGGAGAATTTTGAGCATTACTTTGCTAGCATGTGAGATGAGTACAATTGTGCGGTAGTTTGAACATTCTTTGGCATTGCCTTTCTTTGGGATTGGAATAAAAACTGACCTTTTACAGTCCTGTGGCCACTGCTGAGTTTTCCAGATTTGCTGGCATATTGGGTGCAGCACTTTCATGGCATCATCTTTCAGGATTTGAAATAGCTCAACTGGAATTCTGTCACCTCCAAAGCTTTGTTCATAGTGATGTTTCCTAAGACCCACTTGACTTTGCATTTCAGGATGTCTGGCCCTAGGTGAGTGATCACACCATCGTGGTTATCTGGGTCATAAAGATCTTTTTTGCATAGTTCTTCTGTGTATTCTTGCCACCTCTTCTTAATATCTTCTGCTTCTGTTAGGTCCATACCTTTGCTGTCCTTTCCTTTGCCCATCTTTGCATGAAATGTTCCCTTGGTATCTCTAGTTTTCTTGAAGAGATCTCTAATCTTTCCCATTCTGTTGTTTTCCTCTATTTCTTTGCAATGATCGCTGAGGAAGGCTTTCTTATCTCTCCTTGCTATTCTTTGGAACTCTGCATTCAAATGGGCATATCTTTCCTTTTCTTCTTTGCCTTAATCTTCTCTTCTTTTCTCAGCTATTTGTAAGGCCTCCTCAGACAATCACTTTGCCTTTTTGTGTTTCTTTCTCTTGGGGATGGTCCTGATCACTACCTCCTGTACCATGTCATGAACCTCTGTCCATAGTTCTTCAGGCACCCTATCTGTCAGATCTAATCTCTTGAATCTATTTGTTACTTGCACTATATAATCATAAGGGATTTGATTTAGGTCATACCTGAGTGTGGCAGGTTTTTTGTTGCTCAAACAGTAAATCTTGAAAGTTCCCATCACACACACACAAAAATTACGTTCTGCTCCTTAAAATAACATAATGTTATATGTCAATTATATCCCAATACATACATACATGGCATCTTAAAAATGTAATACACATTACTAGGATTCAAGTAGGGAGATTAGGCAATCGGTGATTAAAAAAGAAAAGTTAATGAACTCTCTTTTTCTTGCCAAGTTCCCAGTCTCGCTTTGTGACAGATGGCGTAACTGGCCCTGCATAACCCTCCATCTCCTCCTGTACCCACATCCTGTGCTGTCTGATACTGCACCTTGGCTGGGTGGCTTTGGTGAGCCAGGCTTCTGGGGCTCCTTTTTCTCTCGTGCCTCTGCCTTCACCATGAGATCAAGCTCAGAAAAGCCTGCTGCAGGATCAGACATGTGAAGAACAGAGGATTAACTATGGTTAAAGCCAGCCTGATCAGCAGCCAGTCTGCTCTGGAGTAAACCCAGCCCAAACTGGCAAAGCCATCTAGCTGCCCCTCATTGGTCCCAGGACGTAGGAGCAGTAAAGGCTTCCTGCATGCCACTCAGATTTGGGGGCTGTCTCTCATACATTTTGTGGCAACAGGTAACGCAGACTTTCAGACTTTAAGAGACAACTGAATTGCTTACTTTCTCCTGAAAATATTTCCTAATTACAATAACCATTACTTGATATTTGTCTCTGTCTTTACCATGCATGGCCGACTGAATCTTAGACAACTTGACCATTTATTACTGATCTGCCACAGCCCCAGAAAATCAAGGTCTTACAAGTCTGGGAAGCAGGTCAGAAGGCTACCTTAAAGAAAAGAAGTCCAACATAAGAACAGAGGTAGAAAATAGCGGAAAGCTGTCTAAAGAATCAAGTGAGTAAGAAGCCCAAAGGGATGAGTGTATTTGTATCAGAGCTAAACTGGATTTGGTCCAAGAGAATCTACTGGTATGTTTCCTGTTGGCACATAATATGAAAACTCTTTCAACCAAGTGATTTTCTATTTTAAAAAATCTTTTACTTGAATGTTAATAACATAGGCTACTACCATATGAAGGCTATATGGAGCAGTACCCAGTTATGTCATCCTTTTGAATCTAAAATAGTTAAACTCCTATGCTTCTATATCATGTAGGCTTTCTTTCATTATAAAAATGTCAAGTCTCCAAACAAGTTGTTAACTATACAAAGAATAAAGCATATATTTACAAAGCTTTTAAAAAACCCTACTGCCATCTAGAGCTACTGACCTCATCATACACAGCTACTGACCTGCACTGAAGTTGAAACCTCCCCTTAAATGTCATTCCTATTACTGTTTCAAATGGTCCGCAACTTAATTAAATGCCAATCTACTTTTTTACAGTTTATAACATTTGACATTTACACTAAGATTCTATATGTCATTTTTGAAAACCATCAGATAATAGTTATCACTGGAAAATGCCCTAACAATTTACCTTTTAAAAAGAATGTTTGCCTATAATTTTGTTAGCACAATAGTTTGTAAGTCTATAAATTATCAAGGTGCCATAAAAATTCCTTGTAAACTAATGTTCTGATTTCCTTTAAACATAACAAGAATAAAGAAAACACTGATTCAAACTTGAGATAGCAAGGTCTAGAGACATTTTCTAATGGTCACACTTCAGATCTATATAAGTTATCACTACATTACCATTAAAGAATAAATCTGTTCAACTCAATCATAAGATATTATAATGTAAACATATACAGGTGTGTGTATATTTGGAACATAAAATTCTACTTAGCTTAATAAGTTAATTATAACTTCACAACTGCTGTCAAGACAAATGAATAAGATTTTTAAATGAAGACAACTTAAAACACTGATCTCATTTTCACAAAAGAGCACCTGAAAGGCTGATGCAGTGGGCTACAGTCCCAGGTGTGCCACAAAGAGTCATGGATGACCGACTAAGCACCCACGCAATTCATATGTTGAAACCTAACGCCCCAAGGTGGTGGAATTTATCAGGAGGTGGAGTCTTTGAGAAGTGACTAGGACTTGAAGGCAGAGCACTCATGAATGGGATTAGTGACCTTATAAAAGAGGCTTAAGAAAGCCACCTTTGCTCTTTCCACCTGTGAGCTTACAGAATAAAAGACAGGCATCTATGAATCAGGAAGGGGCCCTCATCAAATACCAAATCTGCTGGTGCCTTGATCTTGGACTTGCCAGCCTCCAAAACAGTGAGAAATAAACTGCTGTTGTCTATAAGTCACGCAGTTTATGGCATTTTGTTATAGCAGGCCAAAAGGCCTAAGACACTATCCATTAAGTATGAAGAAATAAACTATGATACATAAGCATGTATTGGTTTGGCCAAAAGGTCCGTTCAGGTTTTTTCCACATGATGTAACAAACATACATTTGGGAAAAAGCAAAATGAACATTTTGGCCAACTGAATGTTAAAACAATAGATACAGATCGCTATGTTATACTGCAAAGTGAATAAGTAAATCACAAAATAATACTTAAGTAAAAAAGAAAGATATATTTATGTTGTGGTACAAGAGAGTTTAATTTGGTCTAGACTCAAATGTTGAAAGCAATGGCACCCCACTCCAGTACTCTTGCCTGGAAAATCCCATGGATGGAGGAGCCTGGTAGGCTGCGATCCATGGGGTCGCTAAGAGTCGGACATGACTGAGTGATTTCACTTTCACTTTTCACTTTCACGCATTGGAGAAGGAAATGGCGACCCACTCCAGTGTTCTTGCCTGGAGAGTCCCAGGGAGGGGGGAGCCTGGTGGGCTGCCGTCTATGGGGTCGCATAGAGTCGGACACAACTGAAGCGACTTAGCAGCAGCAGACTCAAATGTGAGTCTGATGCTAGTTTCAAGACTTGCTAGCTGGCACTGTTTTTTAGCAGTCTATAGTGGGCAGGCTACAACACTTTCTCAGCCTCAATTTCCACATTTTGCTGTGGCAGATACTTTCATTTCAAGGGCTGTTGTAAAATAAATGGCACAATCCAAGACACTGTAGATGTCTAATAATGGCAGTTATTTTTATGGCCCTACTCTAACTGTAAAAAATAAATTCTCTGGTACCATTTAAGAGTCAGAAAAAAGGATGTAAGAAATTGTCCCTATAGAACTTCAGGTTCTTATAACACATAACTCTGGTGATTAGTAAAAAAGAAGGCTTAGAAAAAAAAATAACACATGCATAATGATAAAAACATTTCATATTATTATAAGCAAATACATGTACTATGCATATAATCCATACATGATATATTCTATTATATCCTAAAACATTCAAACGATAAGGTTGAAAAGAAACAACATATAGCTTTTTGAGGCAATATGGAGAAATATATCCAAATACACATAGTGAGTTTGCTGCTGCTAAGTCACTTCAGTCGTGTCTGACTCTGTGCGAACCCAGAGATGGCAGCCCACCAGGTTCCCCCGTCCCTGGGATTCTCCAGGCAAGAACACTGGAGTGGGTCGCCATTTCCTTCTCCAATGCATGAAAGTGAAAAGTGAAAGTGAAATCGCTCAGTCGTGTCTGACTCTTAGCGACCCCATGGACCGCAGCCTACCAGGCTCCTCCATCCATGGGATTTTCCAGGCAAGAGTACTGGAGTGGGGTGCCACTGCCTTCTCCGCATAGTGAGTTTAAGTAAGTAAAGTTGCTCAGTCATGTCCAACTCTTTGTGACCCCATGCACTGTAGCCTACCAGACTCCTCTGTCCATGGGATTTTCCAGGCAAGAACACTGGAGTGGGTTGCCATTTCCTTCTCCAGGGGATCTTCCCGACCCAGGGATTGAACCCGGTCTCCAGCATTGCAGACAGACGCTTTACCATCTGAGCCACCAGGGAAGCCCAATAATGAGTTTAGATAACCATAAATATGGCCCACAGAAAGGACCAACTTGAAAAATCATTTTATGATTCTTTCTCCTGTTGTGAATTAAGGCTATGGTTAAGCATACTAAAATGTTCTGATAGCCAAGAAACTTCCACAACTAACCTTTAGGAAAATAAACTTAGGATCCTGGAAAGCTGTTCATTTCATATTTCAAGTTTTGTATTTTCAAGTCACCCTTTTTGGAAACACACTGTCATTAAAATTCTAGCTTTCCTTTATCTATCTTACCACTTAACCATTTATTAGTGATCTAATTTTTGTCTCTTTCAACCTTGTGGACTTGAGGCCTAAATATCTCATCTATAAAAAGAATTCACCATTTATAGACTTAGTTATACTAAATTTCAAGTTGACATTTCCACTTATAGATATTCTACTTTAAAATCTGTTTCAATTTTTCTCCCACTAAAGATTTAATACTTATCTATTTTTCGCTAAACGTTTTCAGCAAAATACTTATAAAGAGAAATATGGCAAGATCAAAGAATAAAACCTGTCAAATTTAAAAACACAGAGGACACAGACCACATAATACAGACCATCTGTAGAGTGAGCACAGCAGCGCAGTGCGGACAGGACAGTGAGAGGGGGCCTGTGTTTAAGAACATACACTTGGTTAAGATGACTTTCTTTTGTTTTACTGAGGGTGAATAACAATGCAAAGGACGTCCTCAAGTTCAAGGATATAGTGAGTGGTTGAGAAAAATAAATTACTTAACTGAAATGCTGGGCTCGGTAAAGCACTAGCTGGAAATAAGATTGCTGGGAAAAATATCAATAACCTCAAATATGCAGATGACACCACATTTATGGCAGAAAGTGAAGAACTAAAGAGCCTCTTGATGAAAGTGAAAGAGGACAGTGAAAAAGCTGGCTTAAAACTCAACATTCAGAAAACTAAGATCATGGCATCTGGTCCCATCACTTCATGGCAAATAGATGGGGAAACAATGGAAACAGTGATAGACTTTATTTTGGGGGGCTCCAAAATCACTGCAGATGGTGACTGCAGCCATGAAATTAAAAGACACTTGCTCCTTGGAAGAAAAGCTATGACCAACCTAGACAGCATACTAAAAAGCAGAGACATTACTTTGCCAACAAAGATCCATCTCGTCAAAGCTATGGTTTTTCCAGAAGTCATGTATGGATGTGAGAGTTGGACTACAAGGAAAGCTGAGCACTGAAGAATTGATGCTTTTGAACTGTTGGTGTTGGAGAAGACTCTTGAGAGTCCCTTGGACAGCAAGAAGATCCAACCAGTCCATCCTAAAGGAAACCAGTCTTGAATATTCATTGGAAGGATTGATGCTGAAGCTGAAACTCCAATACTCTGGCCACCTGATGCGAAGAACTGACTCATTTTGAAAAGACCGTGATACTGGGAATGATTGAAGGTGGGAGCAAAAGGGAATGACAGAGGATGAGATAGTTGGACAGCATTCACTGACTCAATGGACATGAGTTTGAGTAAGCTCTGGGAATTGGTGATGGACAGGGAAGCCTGGCGTTCTGTGGTTCATTGGGGTTGCAAAGAGTCAGACACAATTGAATGACTGAACTGATACTGAAATAAATAAAAACATAAAGGAGTGGCAGAAATAATATTATTATCAGCCAAAAAACAAGAGATGAACATTAAAATGTTACTTGTCAATGCTCAATAGCATTAAAAAAAAATAAAACAAATGATGCTCTTTGTACTATTAAGTAATACTTAAGCTTTCTTTAAAAACTAAAATGAAAGTAGAAAAGTAAAACTACTTAAAAAAAAACAGAAAAAATTAACTTAAAAAATTTTAATTCAGTGACTTTCTCCTACCCTTAATTTAGCACTTTAGGATGGTAGGCCTGAGTAACTTAGGATCATACACAATCTGGCCAAAAACATCAACTCAATCAAAAGTTGTTGATATATTTTAATTTGTTAAAAGTTTTTTGTCATTACTGCCTTAACTGAAGTCACATGTTCCATTTACTACTGCTCTTGCCTGACATGGAAAAGTGAAATATTTTCCATGTATATGTTGGCTGTTCCTCATGTTATCTTCAGCTGGGATCATCTCATGAGGTTATTTTTTTTTTCTGACACTTTCAGTAATTACCTTGAATTCTATTGGGTAATACTGAATTTCATTTATAATAATAAACCATATTTTTTAAAGTAATAAACATCATAATAAAGCTTTTATAGCAAAGACTGAGAGAAAAATTAATGATCTAATTACCTACAAAGAGCTTCCATTGTCTGTGGGGCCAGTTCTCAATAAACAATGTTTTGGTTGCAAGAATAACTGAATAGAAGACAACATCATATTAACATGCAAACATAATAGGGCCAACCCACTGGAACTGAAAGTAGGAAGCCTCAGGATATGACTGTTACCACCAAGGATCATTTTATGCAAATTCCTTCAGTTCAATCTGTTACCAACCAACTCTAAAAATTATACCAGAACCAAATGAACCACTTAGATACAGATAAAACTGGATTACAGTTGATCCCTGAACACCAAGGGTTTGAACTGCAATGGCATACCGACATGCAGATTTTGTTCAACAGTAAATACTACGGTACTTAATAAATACTAAATACTAAGTACTAGTAAATAGTAAATACTACACAATCCATAGTTGGTTGACTCCACTGAAGTAACAGGGATGATAAGGAGGAACAATGAAAATGTTATAAATTATACGTGGATTTTTTTTATTGCAGGGAGTATAGGTGCCCCAAACCCTCAAGCTGTTCAAAGGTCAACTGTACTTCATTTTACCATGTTTCAATTGGAGCAGTAAGGGAAGCCACACAAAAAAACACGGTTGGTGATCCCTACAATGACAGTAGAGATATCACATTTTGGCAAATTCTCTAAAATTCTTCCGTCAATGACAGTTAAAGATATACTAAAGTCTTATTCCTTGGATTTCAATTAGCATACATACCTACTAGCTAAATATGTGTAGTTAACTTTAAAACATTAATGTAGAGAATTAAGATTATGATTCAGTCACGTAGTTATTATTTTAAATATGTGCAATCATCTGTCTCAAATAGAGTAATTTTAGAGTTAAACTTTCACAGTCTAGAAACTTTAGAAAATAAATCAATATTTTTCTTTTACAGTTTAAGCACTTAACATCCTCCAATCATTTTCTAATGGTTCAACTTAATTTCACACTAGGTAACAGTACATAAATGATACCTGGAGTGAGTGATCACAGGAGAGGAAATTTGACCAATTTGAAATAATTATTAATATACTTAAAAGTATACATAATTTAACTCATAAAGTGGCACATAAATTTCTTAAAAAGTCTTACAAAATCTGCCTGCATTCTGTAAGTGTAGCAATGATAGGAGGGCCATTTTTTGATAGATGTAATACTTTTTTCTGATTTAAATTCATAAGAAAGTTTCAAATTTTCACTTTAAAATTTTACAGTAAATTACTATTCAGTCAATTCAATATTTATAGTCAAGTACTGTGTAATTAGTTATCTGAAAAAAAATCATGAAGGTTTACAGAAGTTATTATCACTTACCAGCTGCTCTGATTTTACCCCATACAACTGGATGGTCTTTGCCACATTTTTTGATACAGCTAATGTGAGGTTTGAATCAACAGCAGCTACGTTTAGTTCACTGAAGAAAACAAAAACGGCTTTACCATTACAGTTTATCAACAAAGACAAGTATATGAACTTAAACCCACTAAACAACAAGGTGATTCTTTTTATAGATTTCCCTGGTTGCCTCCAAGAATTGATCGGATTATTTCATTTTCCCCTAAATTCAGCATTAGGAAAAAGTGCCCTGAGATGGTTTGGTTAAAGAACAGTTTCTCATTAATAAAAGCATGTCATGTGTGGGTTCAGGCTGTGATTAAGAAGAGTAAATTGTGTACAGATTTTTCAAGTAGCACTTTTGTTCATACTGATAAGTACAATTAGAGACACTGCATATCACAGATATCTGCAAGGAAATGACAGCTCTTGAATGGAAATGATGACCTTGGAAGGACACAGGCTAAAAATATAAATTACACGATATATCAAGATACTAAGTTTCTGTAGAAATTATGCCAATTCATGTTATTTTGATAGTGTAGCTTTTTTTATATCAAAAGCACAACAAGGATTTAAGTGGAAATTTAAAAAATTTAGACTCCTAAAGTATTTCTTTGCCATGCTTATTTTCAATTTTTTACACTGGATTATTTGGAACACTTCAGCTGACTGCTCCAAAAAAAGTAATTATAAAGAGCATGTAAAGTATACCAGCAGTTTAAAATGGCATGAAAATGCATATACAAGTAGAAAGCAAGAAAAGTAATTATTGTCTCTGAAGTAGCGGAAAGAATCTTGGTATTTCCCAGATTCCCTTTATGAAGAAAGCAAAAGACTTTAACATTAGTGCTTACTATGTGCATCAAAAATGCCCCTTCATTTAACAGTGAGACATAATCTTATTAACCCTGGTATTCACATTCTATTGAACAGTGGCATAAGTATGTTTTTTCAAGTCCCACCTTACAACTGATCAGTGTGATCAAGTTGCACAGGGGAAAAGGAGTTACTTCTTTAATATTTCCATAAAGGTCAGAGATCAAGCTGAATTCATGACTGGTTTGATCACTACTATACTAAACAAATAATGGAGACAAAATCAGGGTTTAACAATCCAGAGTCAGGCTTTTGAAAGTCAAAGTAACTCTAGAGAGATTTGGATCAAGATTCTGGGCTATCTCAACACTGTACACATAGATGTGCTTCTGCAGATTATACCTGTGGCTTTCTAGTCTTACTCTCACATGCCTCAGAATCATTATCTGATGTATAATCTAAAAGAATTTAGACTTCTATACCCTGGTCCTATATGACCTAACAACTATTTTCACTCATAAAATGTTCACCTATAAATGTAGACTTACTGTTATGACAACTTATATACTATGACAGGAACCGAGAGTCTCAATTGCAGACTGGGTCACCTGGGTGACCATAAAATGTCTAAAGACAACAGTATAACTACATTGTCTGCAAGCATTCAGGTGGCACCTCTGCTAGGATATCTTCCCTTTTAGGAGTTTTAAAAGCTGTCACATTCAACTTAGAAAGCTTAAAATAGCAAACACAAGTAGACTAATCAGGATTATGATACTTGTACACCATGATGTACTTTCTGGATTTAAGATTAAAAAAAAAATTACTCTCCACGCTTTAGCTTCTCAACCTGTAAAATCATTTTTATATTTACTGTCCTATGTAATACCAGAAATTTACTATGGCATAAAGAATTAGGTTGGTTTATTCTGCATCCTTGACAAGATAAAGAATAATTATAACTGACTATTTTTAGACTGTATTTAAATGGTTTTATTAATTGGAATCTCAAGTACTTAGGACACGTGCACTCATTCACTGCAAAACTCTTGATTTAATTGCTGGACTAATTACTTGAACAACTAAAGATAAACTTAAAATGTACTGCCATCAGACATCACTAACAAATGTGGTGGGTATTTTATGGCAAGCCATTATATAAAAACACATACCTTGCTATAGTTTTAATGATACCTTCAAGTTCATCAGCAGAAGGAGGATTACGACCACCAGGGGGAAAAACCAAGTTGATAGGATCGAAGAGTCGAGATAATGATTTTGATAGATACGCAGCCTCGAAGGGTTGTAGTGAGTCTTTCAAAGCCTTTTCTGGACTGTGGGGACAAAGTTTATTAAAAAATGAACTTAAATTATACAAGTGTTTAACTTAAATTAAACACTATGGTATCAGGTTGTAAATACCTTTCTTAACAATATATCCTCCATAAGACTCAAGAAAAAGGGAGATATATATATATATATATATATATATATACACATTATGACTGATTCACACTGTTGTAAAATAGAAACCAACACAACATTGTAAATTATCCTCCAATTAAAAATAAAAATAAATTAGAAACACATCTCCTCTAAAGAAGGTAACTTTATATGGACAAAAGAAAATTTGTTTTAAAAATGTATAAAAAAATGTATAAATACATTTATATACATTTGATAGTTAAAAGTTTATTCACAATTAAACATTTTAATTTACACATAATTCCTGGGTATAAATGTAAAATAATATGCCCCAGTACCTACTGTAGCAAGTTTGTCACTTGAAACTATGAGTAACACTGTAAAATCTTGTTAATTCTAATGGGGCCATGTCTTCACTTAGCATGTTTCTACACAACATACAAGAGAGGCAAGTCTGCAAAGACTAGCTCCCACCAGTTCGACCCTTTTCACACATAGATGCACTCTCATAAGCTCAGCATCTGAGAGGGAAGTATACAAATATAGGTTTTTATCAGCCTTCTGATACCAAAACTGATAGTAAGAAGAATGAGGATAAAATAAAAAGTGTCTGTATAAGTCCCACAAAATCACGAAAATCTCCCAACTGGAGTTCTTACTTTTATATATTCTTCACAAACTAAAATTTAATCTACTAAACACTTCTTTCTCCCCCAGACCTCCAATGTTTTTAGTTATTTTTGTTGATTTTCATTTAGTTGTTCAATTATTGGACCATATATTTTTACCTCTGAAAATCATCAAATGTCTATAACCATATAATTAACTCTGTGTATTCTCATATCACCCCTGACTATGATCCTTCTACTAATCTTTCCATTATCTTAAAAAACACACACACACACAAATCTCCCTAAATTCATCTTAAATGTTCATCTTGAAAACATCTGACCTGCTCCTTTGGTATCAGAAACTTGGCTTTCTCCTTTTCCACCCTTGTTGGTCAAATGACAAGACCTAGAGGTCAGAACGCTCTTGGCTCCTACATCATAATTCCACAGTTATCTCTCAACACTTTCTCATTCATTTTAAGTATTTCAGTCAACACATAGTTCCTGAGAATCCTATGTACCAGCCCCTGTTAAGTGCTATGAAGTAAGAGATGAAATGGGCTTTACAGCCCAGTGAAGAAATGTGCAGGTGGAGTGCTAACTATAATAATTTTTATAATAGATGATGAAAGAGCTCAGTAGGAACAGGGAAGAACTAGTGCCTAAATCTGTCTGAGTCAATCCTCTACTGAGGTCCACACCAGCTATTTAAACGTCTTCCCTAATTCTGCTCTGATTATTTACTGCCCTTAAGAAGCCTCTTCCTTCTTCCACAGAAATTTCAGCACTAAATTATAAGTACTGACATTTTTCCTGTTCTCCAAGGATTCGCCCAGAAGGTCCTACAGTTTCACTCCAGAAACAAAGCTGCCAGGCCTAGGTGGCTATCTGCCAGCAGCGGATCTGTGAGTGGCCGCACAGGAGCAGCAGCTCTCTGCTCTGTGTTTGAGAGGCTGGCTGAGAGGGAGAGCAAGGCCAAGGCCTGCGGCTGCTGCAGGAAACCAACCCACTGGCACAGAGATGTGACAGAAGAACAATGTGACAGGGTCCAGCCTCAGGTGGAAGCAGAAGCCGAGCCTCACCCTAGCCCTGCTACCAAGGCAGCCTGCCTCCCCTGCTCCATACCCTATTCCAACCTGTTAGTTTTGGAAAAACTGAAGAACTAGGCATGGGGGGTGTAGGATCCTTGGTGATTATGTCAAAACAGACAGCTTTTCTAAAACTTATCCTGTGCCTGCATGCGTGCTAAATCACTTCAGTTGTGTCAGACTCTTTGTGACCCTATGGACTGTAGCCCACCAGGCTCCCCTGTCCAATGGATTCTCCGGGCAAGAACACTGGAGTAGGCTGCCACTCCCTTCTCCAGGGGAATCATCCCGATCCAGGGATCAAACCCGTGTCTCCTGCATTTCAGGATTCTTAACCACTGAGCCACCCGAGAAGCCTGTCCTGTACTAGACGTCTACTTTTATTTTAGCTTTGTTACAAAGTTTCCATATTGGGAGTCATCATTTTGAACTGCTCCACCTCTAAGGTCTCCAAGCTTGAAGACAACTTTCCATACCTCCACTTGCCCCTACCCGCTTCCCTCCTACAGATTCTCTTTAATGTGTACAATTTGCCAGGTACTTCCTGGAAGTGAGGAATGCAGCAATGAAGCTACAAAAAATGTCCTGCCCTCTTAAAGAGACGACACACAAAAGAAGAAATAAAACTTTTAAATGACTTAACTGTGGAATATAGCGAAGAGTAATAAATTCTAAGAGAAGAAGGAAGCAAAGAAGCCAGACAGCAGTTTTTATCCAACTTTAGACAGAGTGAGGCAAGGCAAGGCTTCCTGGGAAGATATGAGGAAAAAGGAGGGAGCAAGTTACACAGATTTCCAGAGTAGGCACTTTTACGAGGAGAGAAGTACAAAGGCCCTGAGAAGGGACTTATACCTGGCTGAGATTGCCAAAGAGTGAGAGGAGCAGAGCACTTAAGTGACAGGAGAACAGTACAAAATGAGGTCTAAGAGCAAATAGATGGAACAAAACATGCTGGGTTTTGTATATCAATAAAAGTGCTAGATTTTACTCAAAAGAAAGTGCTCTTTGACTGACTGTGATCAGTGCTGTGAAATCCTTTCCTGTGCTCATCCTCCATCAGCCCAGCATTTCAAGGTGCTCTCACGAGCATCCTGATTTTTCTAATTTACCTTCCTTTCAAAACTGTAAGAAATATCTCATTTAGATGGTCTCTGTACCTGCTGCTAAGCTGCCCAAGCATTCCAGAGAAAAAGGAAATTGTTTCTATTGAACACTGATACAAACCCCTTGATTTCAAGAGACCTGAAGCTCAAGGTATTAAAACCCTTCTTTGCAGTCCTTCAACTTCTACAGCGGACCATTTGTTTCTACACGAAGACCAAAACTACTGCAATAATCCTTATCAACTTGATACCAGCTTTTCTTTTTCCTTTGTAATTTCATTTACATCTGATTTTCTTCTTATCCCAGAGAAAAAGTAGCTTTATTTCTTTGTTGATATCAAAACCCCTCAGATGAATTGAACCTACCTCCTCCTTTCCTATTCTTTTTTAGAAAACTGTTTTATCAAGATTTACATTCAATTCAACCATTTAAAGTGTATAATTTGAAGGTTTTCAGTATATTCATGGGTATGCACCACCATCACCATGCTCAAACCTAGAACATTTTTATCATCTTCAAAAGAAACCTCATACCCTTCAGCTTTAAAACCTTTACCCTCCTCACCCCATTGCTAGCTCTATGCAACCACCAATAGGCTTTATATCTCTAGCGACGTGCTGTTCTTGATTTTCATATGGATAGGATCATACAGTATATGCATTTGTATCTGGCCTTTTTCACTTAGCATAACTTTTTCAAAGTTCAGGCATGCTGTAACAAGTGTTAGTCCTTCACTCCTTTTTATGGCTGAATAGTATTCCACTGTGTGGATATATCACATTTGGTTATCCATTTGTCTGCTGGTGGACATATGGCTTGTTTCTATCTTTTGGTAACTATGAATACTGCTATAAACATTCATTAAAAATTGTGTGTGAACATACTTTAAAAAATTCACTTTATGTGCCTTGTTTTTATTGTGATAATATACATAACACATGAGTATTATGCACAATAAGGAAGCACCCACATATTGATCTCATTTGTCTGACACCTGGCTTCAGCTCACTGGCAGCTGAGAGCAGCATGAGGAATGCTGCAGTGCTGTTCTTCTTAGGCAGAAAGCCCTCTGGTTGGGCATGGTGGGAGAGGGAGCCCTTGGTTCTTGGCTGCCCCAATTTGGAGTGGACATTGTGCCTTGCTGAGCTGGGAAGAGGAAGGAAGGAAACAACTGTCTTGGTTTTAGTATCACAGACTCTAATGAAATTCTTTCTACCAAATTTTAACTTTTTTGCATTGATGATTTTTCACTTACTGTTTGCTTTTAAAATCATTTCCAGAGGCATTGAGTTGTTTGGTTTTTGTTGTAATAGTTTTCACCAGATTCATTGGGGATGGATCAGCAGAGTGGGGAGTGCTGTCATCCCAGAAGTCAATCTCCTCCCATTCTGCCTTTCATCAATTCTAATAATGCTCTTGTATCCACCATTCCACACTTAGGCCTTGAACCACCTTTTTTTGCTATAGCAAGAGGTCAATTCTCAGTCCTAAGCTTCTTCAGCTTTTCAACAGCATGTGACACAGTTAACCATTCTTCCTCTGACTTAAATGAACTCATTCCTTAGAGTTCCACACAACTGTGAGTTGTCCTCCTATCTTACCTTTTTTTTTCTGTCTCAGTCCTGCAGGCTGCCAATCCTCCAATAAAGTTATAAATGCTGGAGTGCATATGTTGGGCCAAAGTTTCCTTTTCTCTTTACGTATATCTTCCCTATAGAATCTCCTGCAGACTCATGATTTTTAAAGATCTGCATAGTGATGATTCTCAAATATGCATTTCTAGTCCTGATTCACAGTCAACTACCTTTTCAAAAAGTCTATAACATCTCCATTTGCATCTTTGATTCAACAGTTTCAAAAGAAAAACGTTTAACACTACTTCATGAGACAATGGCTTCCAATCTTTGGTCTCCTCCCAACCTTTGGTCTCCTCCCAACCTGTCCACACATATCCTTGATTCTTCTTTTCCTCTCAAATCCAATTCTACTAGCAAGTATATCTCAAATCAATCTAACCAGTTCTCACCACTTCATCCACTCATCTTGTTTTAGGCCATTGTTATTTCTTGTCTGGATAAACAAAATAGCTTCCATTTCCCACTTCTCTTTCCCTGTGGTGATGCTTTCCCTAGTTGTCCACATTGAAGCCCTAGTGTTAATTTTAAAGCATTTATCAGTTCGTATCATTCCTCTGTTTAAAAGCAATGGTTTCTACTGTTTTGAATAAACTCCAAATCCCATACCATAATGAATAAAGTCTTACATGATCTTACACTTTCCTCCCTCTTTGAGCCAATTTCATACCCACCCCCTCCCTCTTTCACTGTGTTCCAGCTTTCTATTCCTCAACATCTCCATCTTAGTTTTCTCAAAGACTCTACATCTGCTGTTCTCTCCGCCTGCAGAAATCTTACTCCAAATTTTCCACGGCGGACTTCTTACCGAGGTCTTGAGTCAAAGTTATCTTCTCATAGAGGTCTTTCCTCACCACCTTATATAAGGTGCTCTATCATGTTGTCTTGTCTTTTTTTTTGGTGGGGGGGCGGGGGTGGGGGCGTGAGGGAGCATGGTTGTAGGACCTTAGTTCCCCAACCAGGGATTATAGCCAGGCTCCAGCAGTGAAAGCACGGAGTCATAACAACTGGACCATCAGGGAATTCCCTTGTTTTATTTTCTTCATAATAAGAACAGCTCTCAAATTCAGCATGAATACTTAAAAGACGAAGAATGCTAACCTGGTTATTTGTGCCTTGATTCTACTCAGATTCTTCCAAGATCTTGATCATTACCTGTTGCTTTCTCCACTGGCTACTTCTATCTATCTATCTATCTTCTATCTTCTATCTCTCAGTTTTCCCTCTATAATAAAAAACAACAAAAAAACCTTCCTTTGGCTCAGCTACCATGGTCAAATTTATGTTTGACTCTTTGCCTCACTCCTCAAAAGAATATGTAAAACATAATTGTTCCTTACTATTCTCATTATTTTTTGGTTTCTTAGGGTACAGGTCACAGCTCCTCTTCCACATCAACTACTTTACTGAAGTTAGTCTCCAAAATGTTACAATGACAACACACTAGTCAAAATAAAAGGTTTTTTTCATTCTGATTTTTTTCTCTACATTGAATTTACTGTCTTTCCTCTACCCCCATGAGTAACATATGCTCATTTTAAATAAAAGCAGGAATACAAAATAAAAACTCTACCTATTGGAGACAAAGCATTACTACTTTTTGCTATGTATGTTTCCAGAGTTTTTCAGTATAAGCATATGAATTTAAAAATAAAACTAAGCCAGGAATAGAATGGTACTATATATTTTACTTCATATACTTAAAAAAAAAAAAAACAAAAAACTTTAACATACTGGACTGGCCAAAAAGCATGTTCTGGTTTACTTCATGTTTAATGTTAAAGAGTAACTGAAGAGAACAAAGTCCCTTCTATCACTTCAGCCTACTCTTATGCCACTTACTCTACCAGTCAAAACTTATACAATCTGTATTTTACCAGTCAGAACTTCTTACTACAGTGGATACAATTCAACTATAAGTATTCAGGAAAAAAAAAAGTTGAAACAAACATTAAAAAAGCACTCATAAATCTATGATTTTTCTTACAAGGTAGGTAATAAGAATCTGAGTCAATCTCATCACAATAAATGATTCAAGTGTTTACAGGAAGTGTGCAAACCAATCAACTGATTTGGTACTTACAGAGAAATATGAAAACAGTACTTCTTCTCAATTTAGGAGGAAAGCTGGCAGGTTTAAACTTATCGAGTTGGTACACTGTTTTCCAATGTGGCTTATAAATATCACTACATATACTATACTTCATGACTCATCTAAGAGACTTTCAGGTTCAATTTCGACAGCACTTAGTTCTTGCCCACCAGACTGAGAACCTATCCCAGCATAAGGTTTGTTTCCACTATAGTTCCTGAACATACCAGTTCCTTTTGCATCACATTTATGCCAGTGGCCTATCAATAATGATGCTGTATAATTACAGATACAGTATCAACTGAAGGACACTGGCTACACATGCTCATCTCTCAGCTTCTATTCACCGTACTTGGTGATATCCTTTACGACAGATTCTCAGTAGGAATCAGGCTGCTCAACGAAGGAGAAAAGTTCAACTCCTTAAGTTTAAAGTGTTGTGAAATCTTTTAAGGTAAATAAATAAATAATAATCATTAAAAATATTGAGAAAGATAAACATTTCCCAAATGTTTAACTTGTAATAAAAATAAAGGAAAAAATCCTTAACATGCCAACAAACAGATTTGATTACACAAACATACTCATAATCTGGCTTTTTTGGTATGAATACATCTTGTGTATCATCTTCTATGTGTTGTAAGTCAGCATAGAGGTCTGCAGTTCCACTTGAATTAAAATTTCCTTGAATATTTTGGCTGTATTGTTGAAGACGCTTCCATAAGTCATTATAAAGCCGCAATAATTTTGGGTATTCTCCTTCAAATGCCTGTTTCAAAAACATAGAAGCTGCCAAGCAAAACAAGAAAATGGATTAGATAAATGATAAAACAATAAAATATAGCAAATAAAGTTTCTTTTGTACATGAAAACGGTGCTACAAATAGCCTATACCACAGGACAAAACAAAGGTGTGTTTTAGTAAGGCTTTTCAAAATAATGCCGGTAACAGCAATTTTCCTCCCAGACTATTTACTGCATTTGATATATGTACCATATGTTGGGTTGGCCACAAAGTTCCTTTGGTTTTTGAAACTTAATCTATAAGGAAACAACACATTGATGAATAAAGTTGAAGACTTTAATTTTTTCTTTCAAAAACGGATAAAATATATAGAAAATCAGGAAGCATAAAAAAACCCGACCACCACCCATGATTTACTTAAATTGACATTTATAGAATACTTCATCCAAAACAGCAAAGTAGCCACTGTTTTCAAGTACACATGAAATATTTACCAAAAATGACAACTGTTGATGCCATGAAATCATCTGAATACATTTGAAAGGTTTCAAATCATACAAAGTATGAAAACCAAAATAGTTTTAGATAAGAAATCATAACAGAAAGACATATTTAAATGATCCTGGATAAAAATCCAAAAGTAGAATTGTTATATCAGTTCTATATTTAATTTTCTGAGAAACCGCCATACCGTTCTTAATAGTGACTGCATCAGTTTATTATATTCCCACTAAGAAGGTACAAAGGGTTCCCTTTTCACTACAATCTCACCAGCACTTATTATTTCTTTTCTTTTTAATACTAGTCATTCTAACAGGTGTGAGATGATATCTAACTGTGTTTTTTATCGGCATTTTGCTGATGATTAGTTATGCTAAGCATCTTTTCATATGCTGTTGGCCCTCTATATGTTGTCTATAGAAAAATGTCTACTTAGATCCTATCCATTTTGTTTTACTGGATACTTTGTTTTTTTGCTACTGAGTTTTATAAGTTCTATATATATTTTGGATATTAACCCTTTATCAGGTATGTAATTTTCAAATATTCCTCCCATTTAGTAGGCTGTCCTCTCATTTTGTTGATGGTTTCCTTTGATGTATAGAGGTTTTTTGTTTGATATAGTCCCACTTGTTTTTCTTTTGTTGCCTTTGCTTTTGAAGTCAAATTTAAAAAATCATAATGAAATATGACTATATACCTGTTAGACTGGCTAAAATTACAAAAATCAGATGTTGGTGAGTACAGAGATACTAAAGCTCTTATATACTGTTGGTAGAAAAGAAAAACTTATCATTTTGCAAAAAAGTCTGGCATTTTCTTAAACTGTTAAAGATATACCTACCATATGGTCAAACCATTCCTCTTCTACATGTTTATCCAACAGAAATAAAAATATATGTCCATATAAAGATTTATATATGAACACTCAAAGCACCTTGATTTGTAATAGCCAAAAACTGGAAACAACCCAAATTGTCCATCCACAAGTGAATGCATGTACAAACTGTAGTATACTTGCACAACGGAATACCACACAGAAGTACACATTACAATATGGATGATTCTAAATACAATCATGCTGCATGAAAGGCAAACAAGAATCCATAATATATGCTCTATCATCCAATCTGTACACAGTTCCAGGAAAAGTAAACTAGCTCAAAGTGACAAAAAGCTTGTCAGAATTTGCCTGGGAAAGGAGAAAGGAGACGGCAGGGAGAGGAATTATAAAAGGGTACATGGAAACTTCTGCTGATGACAAGTATATTCACTGATCTTCACTGCTGTGATGCTTTCATGGTGTGCATATATATCAAAACCTAACAAAACTGTGCATATTAATTATGTTCAGGTTATTGTATACCAATTATACTCTAGTAAAAAAAAAACGGTTCAAAAAAAATCTCAGCGAGGACTTCTTTCAAATCCCTCCTCCCCAGTGAAGATGCCACTCACCATGGCCCTGAGTGTTCCCACATATGCTTGCAGGGTATGTCAACAAGGAGAGGCCCTAGTTGCTCTTTATCCAGGCCATTTATCTGTAGTAAGGAGCCTTGAAAGATGAAGTAACTTCATCAGCACACAAACAGCAGGCTTGCTTACTGCTTACAGCAAAATTGGCAGATTCTCCCAGCTTAAGGGAGACAAACTCACGGCATACTTACCACTGAACTGCGTCTCCCTGTGAGACCTGGAGGTGTGGGAAGCCAACAAACAAAGAGGCCAATGCTCACGCAGCTTGGTATGCTGTGAGTAATAAAGTCCTTCTGCTCTGACCCAGGAGTCTCACGTCTTCTGACAATATCCAGAGCACTTTGGCAGGCTACCCTTTCTAAGTAGGGTAAATATCTCAGATCTTTCACAGTTCTTGAGCTCCTCAAAGCTAAATCATATTCCTTTCATTACAGGAATGTGCTTTTTGCCTTCCCATTTACCACAATGTCCAATTTTATTTATGTAACGTATGTTTCCCATACTGGACTATAAACTCGATGAGAAAAGGACAACACTTGTTTTCTTCAATGCATATGTGGTACTCAACACAGTGCTTGACATAGTAGAAATTAAGTTAGTATCTCTTAATGACAGAATAAATTAAGTTTTGCTTTTCAATGGACAGTATGCTGACTTTGACAGAAATCTTATCTATGCGGAACAATCCACTGTTGAGGGTTTCAGAAAGACAAACTTTGACTATATTATCTCAGTAAATGTGTTTGACTCATCGATTCTAAGTTACTTAAATACATTTAAAGTTTACAAATAAATAGTGTGTGGTAATTCCTGAAGTTAAATTCTACTTTACTTTCTTTTATAAGTAGGTTTAAAATATTCACATCAATTACCTATAAACTTGATTACAATAAATTATCTATTTGATAAATGTCTGTAGAACTTAACTGCATATCTTAATAATCTAACAAATCATTTACAGATAGAAAATGACAGGTTACTAATTCCCAGTTACTAAGTAATTCATTACTCAGATCATGCCTTCATATGAGCAATTGAGCAATATTGCTCAATTCTTTTTGAGCAATAACTAGTGACTCCAACATAGACACTAACATGGAGAGGAAACTCATCTTTATTTCAGTACCTTGTTTTATGAAGATTTCTTCATAGCAATGAACACTCTAAGAAATTATTTATTAGTTTGTGTTGACTGTCTATGTTCCCTCTTCAGAATGCAAGTTTAATGAGACAAGGATGCTATTTGATTTGTCTCTGTATTTCCTTTACCTAGAATAACACCAGGCATTGAATTACTGAATGAACAAACTGAAAAAAGAATGAAGAAGGACCTACGTATGGAATTAAATCTTTTCCCTAGATTCTAATAGCCTAGACTTCATTACCTCACTCCTCCTAGACCCCCTGGTTTATCCCAGAGCTGCCGCTCTCACAGATCCTGGCCTTAGTCTTGAGTGGCCGGGCTAAATCTCAGCCTGTGTGTCCGACTCTGCCAGCACATCTTCCTGTGTGAAGACGCAACACCTCATCTCTCAGCCATTGACTGGAGTCCTGACCAAAAAAGGGCATCACTCCTGAAAACTCCCATCAATCTCCAGACAACCAAATCCTAGTCAGTGCTGAAATCTGGAAGGTAGGCTAATCGACTCAACAAGTATTTACTGATCATTTACTATATGACAAATGCTGTTGCAAATGGTGCATATGCAGTAGTGAACAAAAGAAGCAAAGTTCCTACCCATGAGAAGCTTAGGCTCCAATGAAGGAGAAAGACAGTAAACAAATTAGAATGTAACATAATATCAAGGTTAGTGAATAGTGGTGATGTTGTTCAGTTGTCCAGTCATGTCCGACTCTGCAGCCCCATGGACTGCGGCGTGCCAGGCCTTCCTGTCCTTCATCATCTCCCAAAGTTTGCCCAAGTTCATGTCCACTGCATTGGTGATGCCATCCAGCCATCTCATCCTCTGATGCCTCCTTTTCCTTCTGCCCTGGACCACAGACTTTTCCAATGAGTCGGCTATTCACATCAGATGATCAAAATACTGGCACTTCGGCTTCAGCATCAGTCGTTCCAACAAGTATTCAGGACTGACTTCCCTTAAGATTGACTGGTTTCATCACCTTTCGGTCCAAGGGACTCTTAGGAGTCTTCTCCAGCACCACAGTTTGAAGGCATCTATTTTTTGGCATTCTGCCTTCTTCATGGTCCAGCTTTCATAACCGTACGTGACACTGAGAAGACCATAGCCTTGACTATATGGATCTCGGTCAGCGGAGTAATGTCTCTGCTTTTCAACATACTGTCTAGGTCTGTCATCGCTTTCTTGCTAAGAAGCAACAGTCTTCTGATTTCATGGTTGCAGTCACTGTCAATGGTGATTTTGGAGCCCAAGAAAAGGAAATCTGTCACTACTTTCATCTTTTTCCCTTCTATTTCCCATGCAGTAATGGGGCCGGATGCCATGATCTTAGTTTTTTAAATATTTAGTTTTAAGCTGGCTCTTTTACTCTCCCCCTTCACCCTCAACAAGAGGCTCTTTAGTTTCTCTTCACTTTCTGCCATTAGAGTGGTATCATCGGTGTATCTGAGGTTGCTGATGTTTCTCCTGCCTATTCTGATTCCAGCTTGTAACTCATCCAGCTCGGCATTTCTTATAATGTGCTCACGTACAGATTAAACAAACAAGGTGACAGCAGACAGCCCTGTCATACTCCTCTCTCAATCTTGAACCAGTCAGTTGTTCCATACAGGGTTCTAACTGTTGTTTCTTAACCCACATACAGGTTTCTCAGGAGACAGGTATTGGTCTGGTATTGCCATCTCTTTAAGAACTTTCCACAGTTTGTTATGATTCACACAGTCAAAGGCTTTAGCCTTTGTAGTCAATGAAACATAAGTAGATGCTTTTGTGGAATTCCCTTGCTTTCTATATGATCAAGTGAATATTGGCAATTTGATCTATGGTTCCTATGCCTTTTCTAAACTCAACTTGGACATTTGGAAGTCCTTGGTTCACATAAATCTGATGCTGAGCAAGCAAGATTTTAAGCATGACCTTACTATCATGGAGATGAGTGCAATTGTCCAATAGTTAGCACATTCTTTAGTACTACCCTTTTTAGGAACTGGGATGAGGATTGACCTTTTCAAGTCCTATGACCACTGATGGGTCTTCCAGATTTGCTAACATATTGAATGCAACACCTTGATGGCATCATCCTTTCAGTTCTGAATAGCTCTATTGGAATTCCACTGCATCCACTAGCTTTATTAACAGCAGTGCTTCCTAAGGCCCACTTGACTTCATACTCCAGAATGTCTGACTCTGGGTGGCTGAACACACACCATCATAGTAATCTGGAGATAGGCAGCAGCATTTACTGACGACAGGGAGGGCCTCTCTGAGTGAAGTAAGGATATGACCCATTTGGATGCCTGGGGAAAGGCTGATTCAGACTGAAGAAATAGCAAATGCAAAAGATGTGAGGTAGACAATCCCAACAGAGGTTGCTGCTCTTATTTTAATAACCTGTCATGCTCTTGACCCGAGAGAGTGAGCCTCCATAGCTAAGTTAAGTCTCTCCTTTTTAAGTACACTGCTACTCATTTCTAGTTCATTCCTTTCCTAACAGGCTCAGTTCCCAAAACCTGTCTTGCACCTAAATCATCTAGTACTATGAAAGTAAAGGAGGGTTTGGTATGTCTTGGAAGTATTTTCTGTTTCATAGTTGCATAGATATATACTGCTACACAATAAACTGCCACAAATGTAGCTGCTTATTTTAAAAAACATACATTTATTATCTCACAGTTTCTATGAGTCAGACATGCCAGGTCCTCTGCCTCAGGGTCTCTCAAGACTCCAATCAAACTGTCAGCCATGGCTGGAGTCTCATCAGAAGGCTTAACTCGCGGAGAAGATTCCAAGCTCGTGTGGTTGTTGTCAGGATTTCAGTTCTTGATGAACTGAACTGGATTGAGGGTCTCAGTTCCTAGTCTGCTGTTGGCAAGGGGTCAACTATACAAAGTGGGCCACTCCAATATGACTGCTTATTTTATCAAAGCTTGTAATCCAAGAAGGCAATAGAGAGTACTTGCTAGTAAAATGGAAATTATGCTCTTATGTTACCTAATCATACAAGGGACCTCTTCTTTGCATGATCTATAGATTACAAACAAGTTGTACCTGTCAAGGGGAAAAGATTACACAAGGGTATAAACATCAGGAGGGAGGGATCAATGGGAGCCATGGTACAATCTATCTGCCCCAATAAAATAAATGATACTTCATTCACATCAATAAAAATTATAAAAAGGCAAATGCTGAGGGCCACCCAGCAGTCTGACAAAGACCTACTTTTCAAATACAGATACATTATAAACTTGGTGGCTCGGGCAGTAAAGAGCCGCCTGCAATGTGGGAGACCTGGGTTCAATTTCTGGGTCAGGAAGATCGCCTGGAGAAGGGAATAAAAACCCACTCCAGTATTCTTGCCTGATGATTTCCATGGACAGGGGACCCTGGTGGCTACAGTCCATGGGGTTGCATGGACCCCATGGTTAGCTAGTCGACTGAGCGACTAACAGACTATATTACTCCTTCCTAATTAACAGTTTTGTTGAAAAATAGACCAAATATACTACAGAAATAGTTCCAGAATAAAATAATGGTAAGTCAATTGCACCCAAGGTAATGAATTTTCCCATTACTCATAAAAAGAACTTTTCCTTCTAAGTTCCAGAAATGTATGGTCCAAGTTATATATTAAAAGCAATCAATGTTTATATGACCTAAAACTAATTATAAATGCATTTTATTGAGGATTAATATGTCTTTTGATTTAATTTTAAAGTTATGATTTAATAAAACTAAAATCAGAATAGAAAACAGACCTTTTTAAAGCTCAGAGAAGCCCTATTTAAGATGAACAGATATTAAAGTGAAAGCTTTAGATGGAAAATCTGACCAAAGCCTAAAACATTAAGCTTTGAATGAAGAAACTGAGTTTAAAAAAAGCACACACAATCTAATATTAGCCACTTGCACACACTACACACACACACACACACACACACACACACATAATTAAGATGCAATAACTGTCTGAAAATATCCAGATACGGCGCCAACGAGATTTTTTTTAAGGTTTTGTTTTTTCATAATAACAGCAATACAAAGTATGGTATCCAATACCAAATGGGTATGTATTCTATACCATACCTTTCCCTTTTAACAGGAATACAAAGCATACACATTCTTCTCCAAACTCTTAATTAGTTAACTTTGAATCCATTTATGATATGAAGATGACCACCCTCATTATCTCACAATAAAAGGTGCAACAAAAATAAAGGTCACCTTCAACTTCTTATCCTCTATTCCCCTAAAATGTTTGTCTTTAACTTTCTTCATAGGAACAAGTGTCCATTCTATACATGACCAATTATTCAACTTCCACACTTAATCTCATTCTATTTCAGCTCCTCCTCTATTACTCTCCCCTGTATTTTCAGCCTCCAATTAATTTTTTATAAAAAGACTGAACAATCTCTGATTGTATAAAAAATCAAAAATACAAATAATATGGCAAACACTTTCCCTTGACCTTCCAACAGTTAATGAGTAGCCACTGTCCTGTCACTGCTTATAATCATAGTCTACATACATCTTCTTGCCTCCTCCAGGCTATAACCCAACTTCCAGCTGCCACAATGCCACTGAAACTATTTTGGTTAAAGTCACAGTATCAAATGAACCTATCTACAAAAGAGAAACAGACTCAGAGACATAGACAACAGACTTGCAGGTGTCAAGGGGGAGCAGGGAAGGAGAGGGATAGACTGTGTGTCTGGGGTTATCACCACTTACCAGCTTGATGCTGTTTTATCTATCATAACCCTAGCCAATTTTCCTTGACTGCTGCCAGTTATTTTGGAGCAAATGACAACATCATATTATTTCATCCATAAATACTTCAGCATGTATCTCTGATACATAGTTCTCTTATCACACTTTACAAAATTAACAATCAGTGACAGCATCTGTATGACTGACTTGTGATTTTTTTTTTAGCTTGTTTATTTAGGACCCATAAATAGTCCATATATTATAATTATCTGATATATCATCAAGCCCCATCTATAGTTCCTCTCTTTTTTATTCCTTTTAATTCTTTATTTAAGAAACTGGGTCATATATCCTTCAGAGCTTCCCAGTCTGAATTTTGCTTACTGCACCGTTGGATCCCTGTATTTCCTGTAAGTTATCAGCTGGATCTAAAACAATACATTTCAACCTTGGCTGCACACTGAAACAACTTTGGAAGCCTAAAAAAAGTCCTGACGCTTGGGTCTCAACTCAGAGACATTAATGCAATTGCAGTATAGACTGTGAGATTTTTAAATACTCTTTAGTGATTCTAATATGCAACTAAGTTGAAAACCACTGCAGCAGTTAAGAGATTTGATCTGTTTCCACAGTCTATAATTTCTGGTAAGCCTACTACATATGTATCATATGAATTTGTATGGCAATATGATGTGTACTCAGTTGTGTCCGACTCTTTGTGACCCCATGGATACAGTCCATGGAATTCTCCAGGCCGTAATACTGGAGTGGGTAGCCTTTCCCTTCTCCAGGGGATCCTCCCAACTCAGGGACTGAACCCAGGTCTCCCGTATTGCAGGCGGATTCTTTACCAGCTGACCCACAAGGGACACCAAGCAACTGCCTGTATAATTTTGTTAGGTCCTTATCTATTTTGTTAGATAATTTTGTTAGAAATTCTTCTAAGGTTTGGATGTTAATGAATAATGTGCGAGAGTGACTATTTCCGTACAGGCTTGCCAGCAGAGTGTGTTATCAAACTTCTTTTTACTTATGGCTAATTTGATGGGGTCACAAAGAGTAGGACACAACTGAGCGACTGAACAATTGATAGATGAGAAATGGTGTTTCTCTATACTTTTATTTTGCATTTTTCTATATATGATAACACTGAGAATCTTCTACAAACAAGATGTATTTATACTATTTTTGTAGGGTTGTTGGTCTTTTTTCTTATTTTAGAAGATTTTTTATGTACTAACTCTTTTTCATTGAGGTAAGTTATATTTTTCTCATTTGTTATTTTATTTTGCTTAAGAGTTTTTTGGCCATATAAATTTTTTAACACAGTCAAATTATCAATCTTCTCATCATTGCTTCTAGAAATTAAATCAGAGAAATTTCCCCTAGACCTAGCTTGCTCACTTGTGTTTTTGCTAGCATTTGAATAGCTTTATATTTTACATTTAATTCTTTGGTCTACTTGAAATTTACCCTGCTATGTGAGGTAAAGTGGGGATTTTCTCCTCTGAGCTCTTTTTTATCTCAATCTACTCTCCAACCCTGAGCACTTCACTCATTTCCATAACTACAGGATCACACTTATCCATTCAACAAATTTTTATGGAAGATTTAATTAAGTAACCTAGTCTTGTTTTAGCTCAATGAAAACTATTTCATAGTTTATAACTAATGATATAAAGTACTTTAAAATATCAAATAAATGAAGACATAAGGAAAAAAGTAAAAATTATTTTATATCCTACTATCCTATAATAAACATGCTTTTGTATCCCTGTTTACCCCATATACATACTGTTTGTTTTCTAAAAGTATTTCATATTTTAGGGTCTCATTTACCTTATATGTGCTATTTTTTTAATGAAAAGTATTTCTATTTTACAGTTTGCATTTTCCTCCGATTTCCTAACACATAAAGCCTTTACTATTAAAGTAACACTTTAGGAATCCATTTCAACAGGATATCCATTTTGTATTGAGCACTGTGCCATGTGAGTGACAGGAATATAACATGGAACAGAGGCACACAGAGATGGTTTCTCTACAGCCTAGCAGGAGATACGGACAAGCAAGGAGGTTAGCCATAACAATGCAGTGAGATAAGGATTAAAACTGGGAACATGTTAGAGTTTTGTGGGAGCAGACAGAGAATGCCATACCCATATTTGAGTGCAATGATGAAGAGGGAAGAATCAAGGAACACTGAAAAGATGAATGTGAATTATCCAGATAAAGAGGAGGATTACAGACAGGTGCTTCAGTATTGGTAAATACTGAGAAGAAAGAGGGTGATTCATTCAAGAACTAAAGCTCCAGGACAGAAATTTTTTTAAAAAATTAGAAGGGAGAAAAATACTGCTAAGCGGATAGGAAGGAACCAAAAAGAACATCACGTTGGGACTGTATCCTGAGGGAGACAGGGGGAAGAAGAGTGGTGGCAGACCAGTGCTCCCAAGGTAGCAACTAAAGAAGGCAGACATATTTTTAAAAAGTCAAGCTTGCCCCATACAGAGAACCTTTGCTGGAGAAGATGAAAACAGGCAAGGCTTTTGGTGATCTATGAGACTGGAATGAACATTTTGAAACTTAACAAGTCTCAACCTGAGTAGCTTATAAAAGACCTACTCAGTTATATAGTTGCAAGGGAAGTTGGGGAACTAGGTCCAAAGTTAAAATATCCTTCATATTTGTGGAAACATAGCATAGGAAACCTAAGATGAGAGAACATGCCTATCAAGAGAGAGAGGCAGATCTTCCTTGCCATGAAGACATCCAACAGATTCTGGTGGGAGCCTAAAGAGCTTGTCTGGAAACCTCTGGAGAACAGAACTATATCAACTTCAATATTTCAGGGCTGAGGGGACATAGACCCTCCAATCTCTCAATTAAAACCCTGGGACAAGGGACTTCCCTCACAATCCGGTGGTAAGACTTCACATTCCACTGCAAGGGGAGGGAGTTTCATCCCTGGTTTGGATAACTCACAGCCAAAAAACCAAAACATAAAACAGAAGCAATACTGTAACAAAGTCAATGAAGACTTCTAAAATTGTCACCAAAAAAAATCTTAAAAAGAAAATTAAAAAAAACTTGGGAGAAGCATGCCTAAGTAAAGGGGAGAATTAGAAACAGACTGTCTCATTAAAACAGCAATTACCTGTCAGCCAAAGGGAGAGAAAAGAAACAAACAAAATATTTCATGATATGTAAATGAAATCCTATAAATCAGTTAAGACAGATAATGCTATAGAAAATAACATTTTTAAAAGAGTATATGCAGATGGCCAATGTACATATGGAAAAGTGAATAATATCATTAATCACACGGAAATAAAAATAAAAGCACAATGTGATTTGACTCAACATCCACCAGAATGGGCAACAAAACACAGAAAATACAGATGGCCAACAAACACTTGAAAAGATGCTTAATATCTCTCATTATTAGAGAAATGCAAATCAAAACTACAATAAGGTACCACCTCACAGTGCTAAGAACGGCCATCGTCAAAAAATCTACAAACAATAAATGTTCGAGAAGGTGTGAAGAAAATGGAGCTCTCTTGCACTCTTGGTAGAACTGTAAAATGATGCAGCCAATAAGAAGAACAGTATGGAGGTTCCTTAAAAAACTAAAATTAGAACTACCATACGATCCAGCAATCCCACTACTGGGCATATACCCTGAGAAAACCGTAATTCAAAAAGACACATGTATCTCAAAATTCAGTGCAGCACAATAGCCAGGACATGGAAGCATTCTAAACGTCCACTGACAGATGAATGGATAAAGAAGATGTGGTACATACATATAATGGAATATTAGTCATGAAATGGAAAGAAACTGGGTCATTTGTAGTGATATGGATAGACCTAGAGTCTGTCCTACAGACTGAAGTCAGAAAGAGAAAAACACTGTATATTAATGCATATATATAGAATCTAGAAAAAAAACAGTATAGATAAATCCATTTGCAGGGCAGGAATAGAGAGGCAGACATAGAGATGGACATGTGGACACAGTGGGGTAGGCACAGGTGGGACAAATTGGGAAAACATTCTAACATTTTGTAAATCTACATTAAATAAAGTATTTATAAATGCATAGCTTATTTATCCCTCTATTTCCCGGCAAGATTGGACTCCTGATTTATTACTGTATTTTTTAAAAGTAAAGGTAATGAGTTTTAGCATACATTTTAAGTCTGAAAGCTTTCTAAATCTTCAAATGTGCCTATCTCCTAAAGTATCTCTCTAATTCACGTATGATTTTCCAAAGCACTAGAAATATATACTGTGTAGTTTTCTTAATTCTATGACACAAGTCCTTCAGTTGCTTAAGACTTCTTTTTTTTTTTTTTTTTGCTTAAGAATTCTGAGAGACTAAAACTGCACAAAAGGCTTTAAATATTTTAAAACAGATTTACTTGCCAGAAGATTTTAAGCATATTTCAAAAAATCTTTTTAAGCTTTTATAAAAGGGCACTAGCATCTTTTCAATGTAATATTTATTTTGCTTGTTTCTACTGAGACTTGAAAATATGTGTACCATAACCCAACAGGCTGGTAAACAGCCGTTATTATCTGGAAACTACAATAGAGAGGTAACAGACATAAATCTTAGAAATCATCTTGGAAATAACTATCAGCCATAGACAATTAAAGCTGCACATGTCTGGCAGAAGCTATTCTGAATTTTCATAATCACAAATTCAGGCCCCTTTCCTTTTTAAAAAAGTAAATTCATTGTCAAACCCATAGATATATCTTATTATATCAAGTAGAAATTCTTTTTACTAAGCATGAACATTTATAATCAGAAAGAACATGTTCCTAACTAGGAATTTTTTCCTCTAGGTATTTTCTGCCAAAATCTTACTTACTTATACAATCTACTACATTGTGTATAATATTCAACTCTGCAGATGGTTGCACATTTTCTTAATATTGCCTGTCTATAATTTTAACAATTACTACATTACATTTCACGGACTGTTTGTGCTATATAAATAGACTCCAGCTCTCTCTTTAGTCTTAAAAGTAAGCAAGCACAGGCCTTGTAGGCCTGCAGGGTGTAGCCCAACAGCTTCTTAGGTGTTTCTCACTCTATTTTAATTTTGTAATATTTTCCTCAAACTTTTATTTTTAAAAAGTTTTTTTAAACTTATTTTGTGTTGTGTTAGTTGCTCAGTTAAGTCCGACTCTTTGCAACCCAGGGGCTGTACTCTAACAGGCTCCTTTGTTCATGGGATTTCCCAGGCAAGAACACTGAGGTGGGTAGCCATTCCCTTCTCCAGGGGATCTTCCCAAACCACGGATAGATCAAACCTGGGTCTCCTGCACTGCAGATAGATTCTTTACCCTCTGAGCCACTAAGAGTTCTCCCAAAGGAAGTTATTACAGTAATAATGTTGATAGACGCAACCGACTACTCCGAATGTAAATATTAATGGGGTTTTCTGCCTAAGAATATTGTATTTCCTCTCACTAGCTTCTTTGACTACACAAGTCAGATAGGTTCCATAGGATAAGAAGTGAAACATATCCACTGGATTTGGTAATTAAGAGATAGGTCATTGCTTGCTTCATTGAGAGCAATTTCAGTAGAATGCAAGAGTTCACCAAGTTGAGAAATCAATGGAATAAAACTGAAGACAAAAAATGTAAACTACTCTTTTGAGAAGTTAGAATAAAAGAGGAGACATTAGATAGCAACTAAAAAGAAACTCTATAGCTTTAATTAGATTAGAGCACTGAAATAGGTTTATATCAAAGCGGGAAAGATCAAAAGAAAAGTGGAAATGCAAAATCAAAAAAAGAATAATGTTGTTGAGAGGACGGGTTTAAACAAAGGATCAGGTATCCATCAGTAAATGGGTGGCTTTGAAGAAGAAAGTTATCTTACTCTTCAAGGCCCACAGGGAGGAAATCAGGCTTTTCTTTGAAGGACAGTTACAGACTTCTGAGTTTCTTAATGACATTAATTGTCCTGCTGACCCAGGAGAAAAGGTTAGTTACTCAAAGTGAGCACTGGGGAAAAGGAGGGCATGTGGAAAGAGCCAAGGGTTTGTAATGGTTACAGAAAATTAGAAAGCAGATGACCAAAGATAAGTAGATGATGGTACCATTAAGTGTGCGTGCACACACACCCTGCATAATACTGGGTTGGCCAAAAAAGTTGTTTGGGTTTTTCCATAACTTATTAAGAAAAACCCAAATGAACTTTCCGGCCAACTCAGTATTTTGAAATGCACTTATAAAAACTGTTCTTAAAGCTAGATGACACACTTCTGCTGCTGGTAAGATGTGGTAACATGAACAAGAATTACTTTCCTCTCTGAAATAACCAAAAGACAAACAAGGTGATGATATGATATGATACAATGATTTTTAAAACACTGAACACAATGTGATCCTTGAGAAACAGGAAACAAATGAGTGGACCCTGTGACTGCTGGCAGTTGTTTCCAGGCTATGGCACAGGAAACGGGAAGCGGTCTTTCTCCCTCTATGGTCCTCAAGACCAGGAAGACGATGAGAATTCACAAGACAACATGCCAGAGAGAGCTGCACAAAAAGAGAACTGCAAAGATCTGCAAATGATTCACCCTGAGTATTCAGCAAAACACTAATTAATATATGTGAGAGAAAACTTCCAGAGTTTGGGGGGTAAAAACAAGCATAAAGATTAAAGAGAATATACCTGTTCCTCATGCAAGACTGGGAAGAGTGCCTGTTCCCTAAAGCCAAACTAAAAAACCAAAACTATTTGGTAGAGTAATACGAATCTAGCCTCAGCAGTGGGAAATAATTAGCTCCAAAGTAAACACTGCTCAGGTTTTGCCAATAAATCTAAACAGCAAGACTCAAAGGGATCAAAATTATTTTTCAGCAAATTGACAGTATCCGAGAGTAAGAATATTGACTGGAAGACAAAAGTATCTAGTACCAAACAAGGTAAAATTCATGTCTGATACTCAATCACAAATTATTAGATATACAAAAAAGTAGAGAAAAATATCAGTGATGAGAAGAAAATTCAATCAACCAGACCCAGAAATGATACATGACTGAATTATAGACAAGGGCATTTCCATTCCAGTTCCACTCCCTAGAGCTGAAAATGAGCAGAAGCATGTGGGGCTCCAAAGCACAGAAGACTTTGGGTCCCCCATTCTGTGTTTGTAGGGAGAAGACTCCTGCTTTCCTGACCTTCCCTGAGTTCCAGAGGGTGGATTTGAACAGTGGCTAATCAGGGAAGGGAGAAGATGCAGAGACAAAGGAGGAGCTTCCAAGAAACAAATATGCAGATGTGAAGCGTGGTCTGCTTTAAAGCATACATGTAACAGTATCTTTGAACTCTTCTACAGAACTAAAACACCCCAAAAATGGAAGATGAACTACTTGATGAAGCATTCTTCATTGCAGAAAGGTCACAATTTGATAACCTCAAGAACCACAGCTTAGGACTTCCCTGGTGGTCCAGTGGTTAAGAATCCACCTGCCAATGCTGGGGACATTCCTGGTCGGGGAAGATTCCACATGTCGCAGAATAGCTAAACATGCCCACCACACATGTAACAGTGAAGACCCAGTGCAACCAGAAAATAAACAACAACAAAAAAAGAACCATATCTTATGGGGAGACCACCTGAGACCATCAGATTAAAGGAACCCAGGCCCTGCACATACCCTGACCCTTATTAGCAACCCTGCTCTTGAACCACTGCTATAAAAACTCCTCACCAAATCCCTCCAGGTTGGGACACAAAGTTTTTCAGGGTATGAGCCCACTGTGTTGCCCTGTGTCTGACAAAGTAACAATGCTATTCTTTTCTACTTCACCCAAAATTCTGTTTCTGAAATTTGATTGAGTACAAGTGTACAGAGGCTGAATTTTCAGCATCAGAGTTACACTCTCTTAGTATTTGTGTGATTTTTGAGATGAAGCTTACCTTATACAGTTTCTACTAAAAATGTGATAAGTAAACCAATTATAAACAATACTTGAAGATGTAATGATTAAAGGTTTGAAATTTTTCAATAATGCTAAGGTTATTTCTTTGGTACATTCCTTCCATACTGAGAGAAAAAGTATTATAAATGAAATTTAAATTTACTCATTAAATAAAGAAAGTAAAATACAGTCTACAAAAACTCCAAGGTTTCTGTAAAGGCTTTAAAGTGATAAAGTACATTTTCAGTGAATGTTTGAAAGCAGAAATATTGTAATAGCCATAAATGAGTTTTTACATTAGCCTTCTTTTATTCTGAAAACCAAGATTTTAACAAATTTTGTAATTATTATTACATATTTTGTAGGTGAATTTACATCTCTGTGTTTCCATACTGGTATGTAAGTATTAATAAATGTATTTCTTTAAACATAATTGGTTTACAGTGTGAAAGTATTAAAGAAAATTTCATGATGATATTTGGTTTCATGAAAAACAGTTTCATGCATGGAGTAAGAAACTAGAATAACCAAAATTATTAAGTAAATAAATAAAGATAATTTCTACTTTAGTGACTGAAAATCATATGTTATTTATACAAAAATGGATGTGCATTAAAAAAAATAAAACAAAGCAGAGCCAAAAACAGTATTACACGTATATAACCACATGACATTCAACTAAAGTGCCAGGAGGTTCAACAGGCAAAGCGTAGCATCACAGATCCACATGCAAAGAAATAAACCTTGACCATGATCTCACACCATACACAAAAATTAACTCCAAACGAATCTAGTAAAACTTCTACAATAAAATACAGGAGGAAGTACTTACAGCCTTAGGTTAGACAAAGATTTCTTAGGTCAAAAACTCCTCCAAAAGTTATAAAAGGAAAACTGATGAGTTATACTGGTTCAAAAATAACTTTTGTCATTTGGAAGATACCGTTAAGAAAATGAAAAGGCAAACACAGACAGACGTATTTGCAAAACAAGCATCTGAGGAATGACTTTGAATCCAGATATATGAAATTATCTTAAGACTTAATAATTAGAAGACAGTGAAAGTGAAAGTGTTAGTCACAGTTGAGTCCAACTCTTTGTGACCCCATGGACTGTAGCCCACCAGGTTACTCTGTCCATGGAATTCTCCAGGCAAGAGTACTGGAGTGGGTTGCCATTTCCTCTTCCAAGGGATGTTTCCAACCCAGGGATCGAACCCGGGTCTCCTAAATTGCAGGCAGATTATTTATCACTGTGCCGCCAGGGAAGTATGAAGAAGAGGACAAGCAATAAGCTAAAAAATTAAATAAAGCTAAGAGGTCAATACTTCTTAGAAACACTTGATTAATAAAGATATACAGATGGAAAATAAATGTGAAAATACAGTTATCACTAGTCTTTAGGCCAGTGGAAGTTAAAACCACAATGAAAATCTACTAAACACAAGAATGGCTAAAAGTAAAATAACAATATCATGGATTGATAAAAAGGTAGAGGAATTATCATACATTGTTGATGTGGATGAAAAACCATACATTCATCTTAGGAAACAGTTCAGCAGTTATTTGAAGGTAAACATATACGTATCAAATGATAAGGAAATTCCACTCAACTATTTACCCAAGAGAATGAAGACATATGTCTACAAAAGATCTGTATGTAAAGGATTACAGTGGCTTTACTCATGATAACCTCAAACTTTAATAACCCAGTTATCCCCCAACTGGGGAATAGACAAATAGCATATATCTATACAATGAAAGTTTAGTCAGAAATAAAAATAGACTCCTGGAACATGCAACAACATGAATAAATCTTAAAATAACTATACATTGCTATGAAAGTTCTCATACTGCATGAGTCCAGTTTTATCAAAATCTATGAAAAGCTAACTTATGCTGACAGAAAACTTACCATTAGCTGCCAGGAGCCAAGAGGCAGGAATAAGAAATTGACTATGAGTACATGAAGGACATTTGGGGGTGATGAAAATGTTCTATGTCTTATAATGGCAATTATAAGGATGTAAACACTTGTCAAAAACTCATAGAATCCTCTGCTCAAAGTTGGTAAATACATGTAAATTACATATTAAAAAAGATGACCAAACAGATACATAGAGCAGAGAAAAGCACAGTATTCTCAGAGTAGAGTGATTTGTAGAAGAAAATGGAGAGAATCAGTCCTAAATAAACCCCCTGCAAGTTCTCTGCAGCCACACAGGAATGAAGACCTCTGTGGTCACTACCTTGCTGCACAGCTCGTTACAAACAGAAGCAGGAAAGCAGGTCCTGTGGTTACTCACCCAGGACTGCCAGGGACTCAGTAATGCTTCAATATACGAGTACTTTCAGTAAATGTTTGTGGATAAAAATTTAACTACACACACACTCTCAAAAGTCTTTTAAAAAGTCTCCATACATTTAATGCTCTTACATTCAGTGCTTAGACAAAAACACTTCCATGATATTAGCTAGTTTGTGTATTTCACTGTTTAGAGCTACCTTCTGCCATTATTTCATGACAAAAACAGAGAAAATTTTTGGATCATATTTGGTTAAGTAACTTTTAACTCATGATGTGGGCATTTCACCTGTTCATTCATCAAATCTTCATTTTTACAAAAAGAAAAAAGTCTCTGTGTCTTAATATCTCTTAGTTAGGAACTAAAATACTCTAATTAAAATACTCTACAAGCATTAATAAAATTCTTCAACATCAAACATCCTTTCACACAGAAAAAATTCAGAGTTCCCCTGATTGAATTATGGAGAATTAACTTACTCTTCTGAAGAATTTCATTTCATATCCTAAGTATTTTAAAAGTAAAGAAAAGAACTTATTGCTTATATAACTGAACATACAGGTAACATAAGAAGTGACAATTACCCGGGAGTTTCTGAAAGATATGTTCTATAAACCAACAGATCAAAACTTCTTGAAGTAACTGAAAAACTTCGAAATCAATTTGCAAAATAAATACTATACTTACAATTTGTTGCTGTCTGAAATTGAGAAGAAAGTGCTTGAGTAACTGAATTCCAAAATGTATATAAAATTTCAGCCTGTCCATCCTGTGGCCCAAAAAAAGGGGGGTGTATTATTTTTTTTAATGATAATGGATAAGATATAGCATTGACAATGTATCAAAAATGTATTTAAGTCAAAATTCCTAAGACATCTATCAAACAATGAAATTATTAAGTAACTAAGTAGAAATGTATAGATGATTCAAATCAGGTCTCATGTTCAGATAATCAGTCACCATCCTTCTCTGCTACTTACCAGCGGCGTGAGCTTGAGCAAGTTGCTAAATCATTGTATGACTATGGTAACAGTACCTACAGTGCAGAATTATTAAGAGGATTTTTAAAGTTTTTAAAAGTGAACTCTTGGGACAGTTCTTAACATGTAATAAACCCTCAGTGAATGTTATTACTATAATAATTATCATCATTTCATATACAAAAGGCAATCTGTGTGACCATAAGAAAATGAAGAACAAGCATACTTAGATTAAGACTGACCAGCAGGATATAATTCACCAACTACAAAAGAGAACTGCCTGAATAATAGATATAATTTTGTGTTTTCTTTTTTAAGTCACAGAAATTACTATTTGGGATAAGAAATGGCAACCCACTCCAGTATTCTTGCTGGGAAAATTTCATGGACAGAGGAGCCTGGCAGGTTACAGTCCATGGGGTCACAAGAGTAGGATACAACTGAGTACAAATTACTATTACTCAGCTTAGCAGGATACTATCATCCAACTGTTAATACATATTTTAGAAAGTAATTAGTACAAGAAAGGATAAACATTAGTTTAGTATCATTTGTTAAAATAAGAAAGCATTTTAATACTGTTAAAGTAAAATGGCACTTCTAGAAATTTTAACAAGTCCTTTAATGTACTTCTACATGTGTGGTATATAATATCAAATTGTTGATATTCTATTTTTGAAGTACAAAAATGCCAATTTCACATGGCTCACTTTAATCACATAAATATGTATAATGCTCAAATATGACTACTCTCATAAAAAAGAATAATTAAGAAATTCATTAATTCTGTTTTAGTTTTGCACTTGCAAAAATGAAATTCTACTTTTCAAGGTTATAAAGAAAATGAACTATGAAAAATACTGATTTCTCACTTCTATATCTACATACATATCTATTTTCCTTGTTATTTGTTTCTTTAGTAAGTCTTTTGTTTTGATTTCAAATGGGTATTGTGTATCACAAAAAGAGGAAAATCAAATAATTGCTAGTTTCTTACTTAGGGATCAGAAAGCAGATTCAGATCACCAAGATTTTATGCAATATGTATACTGTATGTGAGCATGCTCAGTTGCTCAGTGGTGTCCGACTCTGCAACCCTATGGACTGCAGTCTGCCAGGCTCCTCTGTCCCTGGAATGTTCTAAGCAAGAATACTGAAATGGGTTGCCATTTCCTCCTCCAGGGGATCTTCCGGACCCAGAGATCAAACCTGCATCTCCTATGTCTCCTGCATTGGTAAGCAGATGCACTGTATATCATATAGCCTAAAATGGATGTTTTTCCAACAAGGACCTATAATAGCACAAGGAATTACATTCAATATCTTGCAATAAATTCTAATGGAAAAGAATATGCAGAAGTATCTATATATACTATATATAAAACTATAACTGAATCACTTTGCTGTACTGTAACTAATGCAACATTGTAACTGATTATAAACTTTAGTTTAAAAAACTTTTTCATCAAATTAAAGAATCACTATAATACATCACATTAACAAAATGAAGGACAAAACCACATGATCATCTCAACTGATAGACAAAATAGCATTAGACAAGTTCAACACACTTTCATGATAAAACCACTCAACAAGCTAGGAAATTATCACAACATAATAAAGGCCATATATGACAAGTCCACAGGTAATATCATAATAGTAAAAATCTGAAAGCTAAGATGCAGAACATTTAATGACTATATATATATATATATATATACACACACACATACACGTGCATATATATATATGCTTCTATACACACACACACACACTTAAATGAAAATAGGTCAATCTTGCTTAAGCATACAAATACAAAATTCTCAGGTATAATAGTAAATTGACTTTGTTTTTTGAATTATCTACCTAAACAAGTTGGATTTATGTCAGCAATATGACATATGTATGACATATTGTATGTCATATAAATATGACAAAATATATTAATGCAATAGCCCAATGTTTCCAATAAGGAAATCTACAGAATCATGTAGCTGAGTGAATAAAAGGCAATTAATACCCTTCATTTAAATTAACAAAATACTTACTATCCAGCTCTTATTTTTTTTTTTAATTCATAGAAAACAATGCATAAAATGATTCCTGTCCTTTTAAAATTGTGGTTAAAAAACACAAAATTTACCATCTTAGCCACTTTGAGGATGACAGTAGTGTTAATTCCATGGACACTGTTGTGCAACAGATCTCTGCAACTTTGAGATCTTGCAAATCTGAAACTATATAACAAATGAACTACTCCCATTTTCATTCTCCCCTAGCCCCTGCAAACTACCTATCTACTTTCGAAGAATGTAACTATACAAAATATGTGTGTTTTTTGTGATCAGACTGTTACATTTAGCATGATGTAAAGTTTCAACCATCTTTAGCATCTTGTTTAAGACTAAACAATATTCCATTGTATGTATGTACACATGTATGTCTGTGCCTGTAACATATTTTCTTTTTTTTTTAAGCAACATTTCTTTTTTTTAAATTTATTTGTTTTAATTGTAGGCTAATTACCTTACAATATTGTAGTGGTTTTTGCCATACATTCACATGAATCAGCCATGGGGGTACATGTGTTCCCCATCCTGAACCCCCCTCCCACCTCGCTCCCCATCCCATCCCTCAGGGTCATCCCAGTGCACCATCCCTGAGCACCCTGTCTCATGCATCAAACCTGGACTGCCAATCTGTTTCACATATGATAATATATATGTTTCAGTGCTATTCTCTCAAATCATTCCACCCTTGCCTTCTCCCACAAAGTCCAAAAGACTGGTCTATACATCTGTGTCTCTTTTGCTGTCTCGCATATAGGGTCATTGTTACCATCTTTCTAAATTCCATATATATGTGTTAGTATACTGTATTGGTATTTTTCTTTCTGACCTTCTTCACTCTGTATAATAGACTCCAGTTTCATCCAGCTCATTAGAACTGATTCAAATATATTCTTTTTAATGGCTGAGTAATATTCCATTGTGTATATGTACCACACCTTTCTTATCTGCTTGTCTGACGATGGACATCTGGGTTGCTTCCATGTCCTGGCTATTATAAACAGTGCTGTGATGAACACTGGGGTAGACGTGTCTCTTTCAATTCTGGTTTCCTCAGTATGTATGCCCAGCAGTGGGAATGCTGGGTCATCAGTTCAGTTCAGTCGCTCAGTAGTGTCCGACTCTTTGCGACCACCATGTCCATCACCAACTCCTGGAGTCCACCCAAACACCATGTCCATTGAGTCAGTGATGCCATCCAACCATCTCATCTTCTGTCTTCACCTTCTCCTCCTGCCCTCAATCTTTCCCAGCATCAGGGTCTTTTCCAGTGAGTCGGCTCTTCGCATCAGGTGGGCAAAGTATTGGAGTTTCAGCTTCAGCATCAGTCCTTCCAATGAACATCCAGGACTGATCTTCTTTAGGATGGACTGGTTGGATCTCCTTGCAGTCCAAGGGACTCTCAAGAGTCTTCTCCAACAACACAGTACAAATGCATCAATTTTTCAGTGCTCAGCTTTCTTTACAATCCACCTCTCACATCCATACATGACCACTGGAAAAATCATAGCCTTTACTAGACAGACCTTTGTTGACAAAGCAATGTCTCTGCTTTTTAATATGTTGTCTAGGTTGGTCATAACTTTCCTTCCAAGGAGCAAGCGCCTTTTAATTTCATGGCTACAGTCACTATCTGCAGTGATTTTGGAGCCCAGGAAAATAAAGTCAGCCACTGTTTCCCCATCTATTTGCCATGAAGTGATGGGACCAGATGCCATGATCTTAGTTTTCTGAATGTTGAGCTTTAAGTCAGTTTTTTCACTCTCCTCTTTCATTTTCATCAAGAGGCTTTTTAGTTCCTCTTCACTTTCTGCCATAAGGGTGGTGTCATCTGCATATTTGAGGTTATTGATATTTCTCCCACCAATCTTGATTCCAGCCTGTGCTTCCTCCAGCCCAGAGTTTCTCATGATGTAACTCTGCATATAAGTTAAATAAGCAGGGTGACAACATGCAGCCTTGACATACTCCTTTTCCTATTTGGAACCAGTTTGTTGTTCCATGTCCAGTTCTAACTGTTGCTTCCTGACCTGCATACAGGATTCTCAAGAGGCAGGTCAAGTGGTCTGGTATTCCCATCTCAGAATTTTCCACAGTTTATTGTGATCCACACAGTCAAAGGCTTTGGCATAGTCAATAAAGCAGATATAGATGTTTTTCTGGAACTCTCTTGTTTTTTCGATGATCCAGCGGATGTTGGCAATTTGATCTCTGGTTCCTCGGCCTTTTCTAAAACCACTTCGAACATCTGAAAATTCATGGTTCATGTATTGCGGAAGCCTGGCTTGGAGAATTTTGAGCATTACTTTACTAGCGTGTGAGATGAGTGCAATTGTGCATTAGTTTGAGCATTATTTGGCATTGCCTTTCTTTTGCACTGGAATAAAAACTGACCTTTTCCAGTCCTGTGGCCACTGCTGAGTTTTCCAAATTTGCTGGCATATTGAGTGCAGCACTTTCACAGCATCATCTTATAGGATTTGAAATAGCTCAACTGGAATTCCATCACCTCCACTAGCTTTGTTCATAGTGATGCTTCCTAAGGCCCACTTGACTTCACACTCCAGGATGTCTGGCTCTAGGTGAGTGATCACACCATTGTGATTATCTGGGTCATGAAGATCTTTTTGTACAGTTCTTCTGTGTATTCTTGCCACCTCTTCTTAATATCTTCTGCTTCTGTTAGGTCCATTTATGTCCTTTATTGAGCCCATCTTTTTTTTTTTTTTTGCCCACCTTTGCATGAAATGTTCCCTTGGTACCTCTAATTTTCTTGATTTCACATGGCAGTTCTATTTCCAGTTTTTTAAGGAATCTCCATACTGTTCTCCATGGTGGTTGCACTAGTTTGCATTCCCACCAACAGTGTAAGAGGGTTCCCTTTTCTTCACACCCTCTCCAGCATTTATTGTTTGTAGACCTTTGGTTAGCAGCCATTCTGACCGCTTGAGATGGTACCTCATCGTGTTTTTGATTTGCATTTCTCTGATAATGAGTGGAGTTGAGCATCTTTTCATGTGTTTGTTAGCCATCTGTATGTATTCTTTGGAGAAATGTCTGTTTAGTTCTTTGGCCCATTTTTTGATTGGGTCATTTATTTTTCTGTAATCGAGCTGCAGGAGATGCTTGTATATTTTGGAGATTAATTATTTTTCAGTTGCTTCATTTGCTATTATTTCCTCCTGATCTGAAGGCTGTCTTTTCACCTTGCTTATAGTTTCCTTTGTTGTGCAAAAGCTTTTAAGTTTAATTAAGTCCCATTTGCTTATTTTTGCTTTTATTTCCATTACTCTGGGAGGTGGGTCATAGAGGATCTTGCTGTGATTTACATCAGAGAGTGTTTTGCCTATGTTTTCCTCTAGGAGTTTTATAGTTTATCGTCTTACATTTAGATCTTTAATCCATTTTGAGTTTATTTTTGTGTATGGTGTTAGAAAGTGTTCTAGTTTCATCTTTTACAAGTGGTTGACCAGTTTTCCCAGCACCACTTGTTAAAGAAGTTGTCTTTTTTTCCACTGTATATTCTTGCCTCCTTTGTCAAAGATAAGGTGTCCATAGGTTTGTGGATTTATCTCTGGGCTTTCTATTTTGTTCCATTAATCTATATTTCTGTCTATTTGTCAGTACCATACTGTCTTGATGACTGTGGCTTTGTGTAGAGCCTGAAGTCAGGCAGGTTGATTCCTCCAGGTCCATTCTTCTTTCTCAAGATTGCTTTGGCTATTTGAGGTTTTTTGTATTTCCATACAAATTGTGAAATTATTTGTTCTAGTTCTGTGAAAAATACCGTTGGTGGCTTGATAGGGACTGCACTGAATCTACAGATTGCTTTGGACTGTATACTCATTTTCACTATATTGATTCTTCCGATCCATGAACACTGTAAATTTCTCCATCTATTTGTGTCATCTTTGATTTCTTTCATCAGTGTTTTATAGTTTTCTATATATAGGTCTTTTGTCTCTTTAGGTCAGACAGTTTGATTGCTTCTATCTCTTGGCTATTATGAATAACACTGCAATGAACACTGCAGGGCAAATCTCTCTTTAAAATCCCGTTTACAATTCTTTTGGATCTCCATCTCCAGAAGTGAGATTGCTGAATTATACATTAATTCTATTTTTACTTTTTTTGAGAAAACTCTACACTGTTTTTCTTAGCAGCTGCACCATTTTACATTCCTAATAACGATGTACAAGTGTTCTGATTTCTCCACATCCTCACCAACACTTGTTTTCTGTTTTGAAAAATCATGCTAATCAGTGCATGTGATATCTCATTATGATTTTGATTTGTAGTTCCTGATGATTAGTGGTGCTGATGATCTTTTAATTTGCTTTGTGGTCACTTGCATATCTTCTTTGAAGAAATGTCTATTTGTATGTCTATTCAAGTCCTTCATACATTTTTTTAGTTGAGTTACCTGGTTTTTTGTTACTGTTGTTGAACTGTAGGAGTTCTTTATATATTATGAACATCAACCCGTTACGAAATATATAGCTTGCAAATATTTCTTCTCATTCTGTGGGTTGCCTTTTCATTCTATTGTTTCCTTTGTCACAGAGAAGTTTCAAAGTTTGATGTAGTCCTATATTTGTTTTTCTAGCCTGTGATTTTGGTGTTATATCCATTAAATCACTGCCAAGTGCAATGTTATGAAGATTTCCCCCTGTTTTCTACTATGTTAAAATTTTAGTTCCTACATTTAGGGTTTTAATTCATTTTGAATTTTTTTTTTAATACAGTAGGGTTTTAATTCATTTTGAATTGATGTTTTAATACAGTTTATTTTGCACATGAACATCCAATTTTCCAGCATCATTTCTAGAAGAGACTAGTAATAAAAAGTTTGCGTGACCCTCTTTTTTCTACATACCATTATTTGTCTTTTTTTAATCTGAAATTAATACTGTCACTATTACTTTCATTTGAGAAATGTTTATCAATCCATTTATTTTATTCTTTCAAGTTGTTTGTTTTTTGGTGTGACTCTTATAAATCTATTTTATTTTTAAACATTGTTTTGTCTTTTAATAAGGAAACTACAAACCAAATATGTTTAACTAATAGGTAAATATGTTTAACTAATAGGTTGTTTCAGCTTTTATCATCTCATTGTGTTTCCTTTGTTTTCTGTGTTCTGTGGGTTATTTTTGTTTGCTTTTATCTTCTCTAGAGGCTTTTCATTTATTCATTTTGGATGTGTCATTATCTATTCCTACAACTAACCATAAATTCCTTTGAGGCAACTCATCTCTATAATTCTACAGAATTACTGAAATAGATTCCTAGAAATAACAGGAAATCTTCAAGGCTTTTTAGAATTGCCAAAGTAAACAAGAAAATTCTAAGACATAAACACGCCATTTTAGAAGAAAACATAGGGTCCCGGATAATCTGGCTACTTCTTCCTTTTTAGCAACAAGTCACTTAAAACTTCAAAGCCAGAAAGTATGTACTTTTAACTTATTCAGAGAACTCAAAGTGTCCATACTCTAGAATGTGTGTGAACCTTGGCTAAGAAATTAATGTTTTCTGAATATCCATTATGTAACAGGCATTGCTGAATGTTATCTCACTTAAATCTTACAACAACCACTAGAGTATAACCTCCACAATAGCAGAGGTCTCATTTTGTCTTTTTTACCACTCTAATTATAACATTGAGAATGTGACCTGGACATAAAGGCACACAATAAATATTTATTTTGAGAATGAGTGGATGACATTTTTATGTGCCTTTTCAGAGTAAAAATAAAGGTAAAAGAGAAAAAGTGACTTGCTTAGAATTACACAGAAAGTGGCAGAGTTGGGATTTGATCTCAAGTCTGTTTGGCTGAAAGTGTTGTGTGTGCTAAGTCAGTTCAGTCAGTCATGTCCAATTCTGTGCAACCCCATGGGCTGCAGCCTGCCAGAATCCTCTATCCATGGGATTCTCCAGCCAAGAACACTGGATTGGGTTGCCATGCCCTCCTCCAGGGGATCTTCCTGACCCAGGGATCAAACTCACATCTCTCATGTCTCCTGTATTGGCAGATAAGTTCTTTACCACTAGTACCACCTGGGAAGCCCTATTAAAGTATCAGTCGCCTTTAACTTGACTTACAAAACCTTACATGGTATGATTGTGAGAGTCAATTCCTAGGTAGGTTGATAAGAAGTCCGAGGGTCCCCAAAGGGAGAGGGGTCTGGAATTCTCAAGGAGGAGAAAAGGACAAACTTTTTTTCCCTCTACTTTCCTTAGTCTTAGTCACATAAAAGCTTTTTATCTTTAAGCCTGGAACTGATGATTACATAACTAACGACTGGGTTTGGACTCTGTACTAAGGATTATACAGCAGCGATGTATCCTGCTTGAGGACAGTTTCTCCTTCCTGAGGGCCTTCTGGCTAATCCTGTTATCTTGAAATGTGGATTGTGGGAGTGGGTCTCTTTGCAACCTCCAGACATTCTTCTGACTCACTGTAATAACTAATTGGAGAGTATATAACTCCATTGCTAATACTAGCAAGGGGGCACTCTTTCTGCCCCCTTCTGATGTCTATGTCAGAAGCTTTCTCTATCCCTTTTATACTTTAATAAAACTCTATTGCACAAAAGCTCTGAGTGATCCAAGCTTCATCTCTGATCCTGGATTTAATTTTTCTCTTCCAGAGGCCAATAATCCCGGCATCTTTTCATGGGTCAACAATAATCTTTCAATTGTCCCAGTCTATTTCTCTTGTTACACCCCACTGAGATCAAAGATTCAACCACACTCCAATTCTTTCAGGTTCTTGATGGTTCTTTTGTAGTTTCTCCCAGTTATTAGCCTTTAAACTAGAACCTTCATCAGTTAATTTAGGTATCATTTCTCTTGGTTACCCTATGTTTGGTATGTTCTATTAAATATATCTATTGCACCCCATATTCCCCATCATAATTACATTTTCCCATTTAAATAAAGGAACAGAGCAGTGGTCAAGAAGAGGAAGCCTGAAAGTAGGGTATTAAAGTTCAAATCCAGACTCTACCACCTCTACTGATAGAACCTGTGGGGCATCTGAGTGAAGATATCTAGGACATGGAAAAGATACAACTCTCTTGCTTAAGAATAAAATCTAAGCTGGAGAAATAAATTTAGGTATTATCACCATTTGAAGGTGGTAGAAACTATTAGAATGTGTGGACTTTTCTATAGATTGTATACGGCAAAAGAAGAAAAGGATAGGACCCAGAGGAACAATACTACTTAAAGGTTGGGAAATAAATAATTTAGAGTGGAGAAAGAGAACTGGGTAGAGCTCGGGTACAAGTTAGTGATTGATGAAACTGAATGATGGATACATAGGGAGTCACTGCTCTATTTTTGGTTCTATTTTAGCTTTTGTTTGAAATGTTAATAATAAAATGTTTTTAAAAGAAGGGCAGGTGGAGGTAGACGAACTGCTGAAGGATTCTGAAAAGATGCAGTATTTGTGAAAGGGGAAAGCAGAAGTCATTACTACCTCAAAGGAACAAAGTGGAGTGAGCATAAGGATTTGGTAGTTGGGGCATTGTAATTCTTTTAGTAAGAACTGTTTCAGTGGAGCAGAAGCTTGATTTCAATGGTTTGGAACAAAACAAGTAAGAAATAGAGATACCAAGTAGTTGATGGAAATCTCAGCATGAAGGAAAGAAATGCTTACAGAGAGGGAGAGGACCAAGGATTTTGTTCCAGTTTTGGGTTTAGATGGTAGGTCCTTGGGAGGACATAAGTGGGAAAGGTGGATATTGAAGAAAGCAGAGAATGCCCCAGACACGGATAAAATGTAGAACGCAAACAAAAGTAGAGGGACAAATCTGAGAAAAGAGAAGATACAACCAACAACCTAATAAAATTCAAAGAAGATGATACAATCTTTGATACAGAAAGGGAAGGCAAGGAACAATTCAGAGAGATTTTTTTAAGACAGTAAACTATAGTCCATAGGGTCACAAAGAGTCAGACACGACTGAAGCGACTTAGGACAGATGGATGGAGGAACTGGATGAGACAAGGTGAGAGGGAACCAGGGGTAATTAAGTTATAATCAAAGGACAAGAGGAAGTCAAAGGTTTGGCAACAAGTCTGTGCCAGAGATTTCTGTGGAGAGATGACGTTGTAAGAAAGCCTGAAGACTCGATTAAAAAAACCAGATATGAATTTTATATTAGCTCTTAACCATCTTCTCGGTGAAAGCAGAGGGAGCCTAGAGAAGCAAATATAAAGCAAAGAAAAAAGTTATCTTTACTGGAAAAGAGCCTTCAGGAAGCAACATTTTGCTCTAATTACAAAAAAGGAAGGTATAGAAATTCAGTAGGGACTTTAAGATGAACACCAAAAAGCAAAATGAGAACACCTATGCAACCAAAAGAATTCCACTTAAAATCAAAATGTTGGCTTTTATATGTATATTGTTCTAAAATAAAAGAATATTTATGGTACAATCTACTTGCTGTTTTAAGAAATGGGGGCTTAGATAAGGTGGCAGTGGGAGAAGTGAAAAGTAGACAGATTAAAGTTAACTTCTGATGACTGAACAGATAGGACTTGTTAAAACGTATGAAAATGTAGAGCTAAATACAAAAAACATACACAAAATGTTAACATAAGTTATCTCTGGGTGACAGGCTTAAACATGATGCTTCCTTTATTCTTTTTAATTTTTTGGAGGAGTAATTAAGATAATCTAACTTAAACTCCAGGAGCTGGTGATGGACAGGGAGGCCTGGTGTGCTGCGATTCATGGGGTCCCAAAGAGTTGGACACGACTAAGTGACTGAACTGAACTGAACTTAATTCTAAAGGCAAGAATAAATTCTTGATGTAAAAAATTCAGTACTGAAATACACATGGCAAAAACTTAAAGTTCCTCTTCAAATTCAAATCCCTTATCCCACACTTTTCCCCTAGAGATAATCAAGTTAAAAGAGTTTTAAAGTTATAGGAGCTAAAATTAAAATAAAATAAAGGGTTTTAAAACCCTTTCCACATAGTTTACTGTAGTGTGTTTCTCAACCTTTCTTTTCATTATTTCACCTCCAAAATGAAAACTAATTATACATATGTAACATATATTATACTAAAATAATTATATAATGTAACTGAACTTAATTTAAATTTAACTTAGTCTTTCCCTAATGACAGATACTAAATACTAAGGAATAAGATTTGGTGTAGTAGAATTGAACTCTGGAGGGCACTCAAAACCATTGTAATATGTGATTGTTTGTGTTTATCCTTTTCCCCAAAAAACAGAACCATTTCTTCCTCTTGGGGTCAATACTGCCCTTGTTGAGAATGCATGGTGGACCGGTGTTTAAATAGACTGTCAGTCAAATTAGATTTAGTATGAACCATATTCTCCTTCAAACTTTTCTCTTGGCTTCCTTTATCATATTCCATTTGACTTCATTCTCTTGAGGTACTCCCTGTGGCCTCTTCTGTTACAATGTTTCCTAAACTTAGTGAATGTAAATATTTTTAAATACACATTCTAATATATGTTTACTTATTTGTTTAAAATTATATATCTGTTGTTGTTGTTTAGTCACCACATCATGTCCAATTCTTTGCGACCCCATGCACTATAGCCCACCAGGCTCTTTTGTTCATGGGATTTCCCAACCAAGAATACTGAAGTGGGTTGACATCTCCTTCTCCAAAACTATAAATAAATACTACTATATTAATAAAATATGTTCAATATAAAATGTACAAAAAATAGTTTAAAGGATGAAACTTTAAAAAAGGATGGATAGAAATTATAACTGTCTTTTTACATGTAAAACTGTATACACACTTTGGAAAAAACAGAGCTCTATATAAATTTTATACATTGCATTTTCAAGGTACATTTCTTTTCTCTCCATAGCCAATTCTACCTATTACTATGGCTTTGACCACCATCTACGAGGTTTAGTTCAGTTCAGTTACTCAGCTGTATCCGACTCTTCGTGAACTCATGGATTGCAGCCCACCAGGCTTCCCTGTCCATCACCAACTCCTGGAGCTTACTCAAACTGATGTGATGCCATCCAACCATATCATCCTCTGTCATCCCCTTCTCCTGCCTTCAATCTTTCCCATCATCAGGGTCTTTTCCAGTGAGTCAGTTCTTCGCATCAGGTGGCCAAAGCACTGGAGTTTCAGCTTCAGCATCAGTCCTTCCAATGAATATTCAGGACTGATTTCCTTTAGGATGGACTCGTTGGATCTCCTTGCAGTCCAAGGGACTCTCAAGAGTTTTCTTAAACACTACAGTTCAAAAGTGTCAATTCTTCAGCACTCAGCTTTCTTTATAGCCTAACTCTCACATCCATACATGACTACTGGAAGAAAAATAGCTTTGACTAGATGGAACTTTGTTGGCAAAGTAATGTCTTTGCTTTATAACATGCTGTCTAAGTTGGTCTAGGCTGGTCTAGGTTTTCTTCCAAGGAGTAAGCATCTTTTAATTTCATGGCTGCAGTCACCACCTGCAGTGATTTTGGAGCCCAAAAAAATAAAGTCAGCCACTGTTTCCATTGTTTCTCCATCTATTTGCCATGAAGTGATGGGACCAGATGCCATGATCTTACTTTTCTGAATGTTGAGTTTTAAGCCAACATTTTCACTCTCCTCTTTCACTCTCATCAAGAAGCTCTTTAGTTCTTCTTCGACTTTCTTCCATAAGGGTGGCATCATCTGCATATCTGAGGTTATTGATAGTTTTCCCAGCAATCTTGATTCGAACTTGTGCTTCATCCAGCCCACCATTTCTCATGATGTAACTCTGCATATAAGTTAAATAAGCAGGGACATCTCCCAAACTTATGTCTCCAGTGGATGCCTCTTCTGAGCTCCAGACTCATACGTTAAAATTGTCTAACTGAATATTCCCTTGAATGTGCCATGAGCACCTGAATACCGAACGTATCTTCCTCCTTCTCTATCTCACCACTTCGAATCTATGACTAAGATGTGTCAGTATTATCTCCTGAATAATTCTCAAATCAATGCAACTGTCTCCATTTTCACTGGCATCAATGTAAATTATTGCTGTAGGCTACTTAGTCTTGACAAAATTCATATGCTGAAGTCCTAACTGAAACCACCCATACATGAAAAACTATATTTGGAGATTGGGTCTTTAAAGAAGTAATTAAGTTAAAACAGAGTCATTAGGGTGTCCTTATAAGAAGAGGAAATCTGAAACACAGACACATACAGAAGGAAAATGATGTAAAGACACAGGGAGAAGACAGCTCTATGGACATTTACCTACAAGTCTTTGGATATATTCTTTCATTTCTCTTGGATTAATAACTAGGGGCATATTGCTAAGTCATATAATACATGTATGTTTAACTTTTTAAGGAAAAGACAAACTGTTTTCTGAAGTAGTTATACAATTTTACATTTTCCTTCAGCAGTATATGAGAGTTACAATTGCTCCATATCCTCACCAACACATGGTATGTTTAGGTCTTTCAACTTTTAGATATGTACTTAAATGACAAAGACCATTTCAACTTTTCACTTCCAAACTGTTTTTATTTCTTTTTCTTTATCACTGCACTAGTTAAGAAAATGTTAAGCAGAAGCAGTGAGAGCTCAAAGAATACTTGTCCTCCTACCTGATCATTTCTTAATGGCCACTTCTCATTTTTTTATTCCATCTTTACTTCTAAAACCTATGCAGGTATTCTAGATTCTTTATCAATTAATTCTAACATCTGAAGTCCATAGCATCCTTGAGAAGTTCTTTAGGAGTCTAAAACCTGTTTTGCATTGTGTTTATTTTTCCTGCTAACTCTCAATCACAGATTCTAGTCTATTTATATGACTGGTGATTATCAACTATGAGCTCATAGTTGGATGACCTTAACATGTGGAGAATTCTGACAGCTAAAACTAGAAATGCTTTCCTCTATAGAGGATCTGCACTTGCTTTATGTGAGAGTAGGTACTGTTACCAACCAAGGAACATGACAACCACAGTCACATGTCTCAAGATCTCAGGAGCTTTAATGCAAGGTTCATTCTCCCACCATGCTAGAGACCCAGAGCTTAGTGGACTGACCCCATCATTGACATGAACATTTAACTGCAGAGCAACTTCAGCATTTGCAATGACTTAGAGTTCACACATCTCCACTACAGTTTCAACTACTTTATCTGCTTATGTGTATCTGTATATGCATATGCCCCTCAGAGATTCTCTTACTTTTGGCAGGGCCAAAAGTGCATTAAACGTTATGCTTTTCTAACACCTAAAATTTGTTTTAGCAGGGAGAGGGCTCTTAAAAATAACTTGTCCTCCATTGAAGCAACCCAGAGGTCCATTGGCAGATGAATGGATAAGAAAGCTGTGGTACATGTACACAATGGAATATTACTCAGCCATTAAAAAGAATACATTCGAATCAGTTCTAATGAGGTGGATGAAACTGGAGCCTACTATACAGAGTGAAGTAATTCAGAAAGAAAAACACCAATACAGTATATTAACACATATATATGGAATTTAAAAGATGGTAACGACGACCCTATATGCAAGACAGCAAAAGAGATGCAGATGCAAAGAACAGACTTCTGGACTCTGTGGGAGAAGGCGAGGGTAGAATGATTTGAGAGAATAGCACTGAAATATGTATATTATCATATGTAAAACAGATCGCCAGTCCAGGTTCAATGCATGAGACAGGGTGTTCAGGGCTGGTGCACTGAGATGACCCGAAGGGATGGGATGGGGAGGGAGGTGGGAGGAAAGGTCAAGATGGGGAACACATGTACACCCATGGCTGATTCATGTGAATGTATGGCTAAAACCACCACAATATTGTAAAGTAATTAGCCTCCAATTAAAATAAATGTTTTAAAAAGTCAAAAAAATAAAACAAAATGTACTTATATCATGAAAAAATAAATAAATAAAAAATAACTCATCCTCAAGCTAGTAAAGCAAAAATCTTCTAAACCTTTACAGATAAGAGTATTTATTGATAATAAATGACTTAGACACGTAAATTGGCTTACTGCCACCTGTTTTATTAAATCAAATTGGGATGCCAATGATAAATGAGTTAAACATTTTGCTCATTTTTCTCTGTAAAATATTTCATATTTGGGTGTCCTAAAATTTTTTTGAGCCTTAAATGCTATTATCAAATCATTTAATACATTAAAAAGGGCAAAAGAGAACATTCTTTTTCATAGTTAAAATCCTTGTTAGTACTACAGCTGCTAAAAATGCTGAATACATTCCAAATATAGCCTAATGCATCCTACACACATGATTACAAGATTCTGTTCAATGATTAAAAAAAAAAAAATGCTGGCTTAGAAAATGAAGGTATCATACCTACACCCCCACATACAGCTAAACTGGCTTAATACTGCAGATAAGAATCTGCAACCTGTTTGCTACTGTTTGGATCCTGAATAATTTGTCAATATCTTGGTACACTCACTTTCAAACAAAGTGCTACATATAATATTGATGAGTATATAGTGATACTAGAACTTTTTAACTTTAAAAGTTTTTAAAAAGTTGCCAAAATTGGATTTTTGATGTCTAATCAACAGTCTAGAAGTCTTACTTGAACTGAAAAGATATATCCATTCAACTAACCTTTGGAAATAAAAATAAGAGGAAAGAAGTATTTTCTACAATTAAGTCACACAAATAATTAATACAACTGTTAAGTATAAATGTCTTTTCAAATTTATAGAATGAACTGAAATTAACAGGCTAATTTTACAAGTTAACCAGAACATTCATTAAATTAAGCAGAAGCAGAATTAGTTATTTTAATTAAGGAAAAGTATTCAAAAGGCTCTACATTAACTATATATTCTTAAGATTCATTATACCTGATATAATTGGCCCAATTTTATTTTATACTCAATATGTTTATGCCCTTTTTGACACTATAATGTATTATTTATAGCATGATGAACATTTACTGCAAAACGTTCTGAACTAATAAAGCATACCAGAAACTATGTACAGGTCTATCAACTGAAATCAGATAGCATAGCAAACAACAAAGCACATTTGGCAATATTACCTTCAAAACTAAAAGTTTTAAAAGTAACCCCCCCCTTTTTTTTTGCCTAATAAAATATAAACAATTTAATAATTCTCACAAAATCTCACAGAACTGAATGAAGGAAAATCATCATCACTCTTTCTACAACTATAGAATTACCAAATGTTAGATCATAAACTCGTGATTCTTTAGTAAAGTGAGGCATGTAATCATGACACATTTATAGTGAATCCTTGCTATTGTCTTATTCAAGGAAGCAATGTTTCTTAAATTTCTGACACTCAGCATAAACTAATATACTTACATATCATGTTATCAGAACTGTTAAAAAAAAAAAACTGACTTTCTTGCACACTAGAGTTCTTTGTTACCATGCACATTAGGAAATGTCTAACCCCTAAATAATTTAACTTTTAAAGTTTAAAAAAGACTGAAATAATAATCAGGATAACAAATTATTGAGCCAATCTCTGAATTAAGTCTACATTATCTAATTTTCCCTCAGAAAACCTCAGCTCAATGGGTAATATTATCACCCTCATTTGATATCTGACATTCTGAAACACTGTAAGACCTACCGAAAGTTGCATAATCAACAAAGGAAATCTTAGTTCTGTCTGATACTAAAGTCCAAGGACCCAGTTCTTAACCACTGTATTATCCTGGCTTTAACATTATTTGACTAGAAGTTCAGAAATGTAACCTTTAAATTAAATATCTGGCTACTCAAATGATTAAAAAAAAAACTATACTTAATCCAATAAAAATTATTTTAGAAAATTTTAAGATTTTTTTAACCACTTGTATTGACTATAAGAGATAAAATTTAAATAATGAACATGGCAAGGCAGTTCATTTTTCTTCATATAAAGTCTTAGAAACTTAACTAATCAAGTTTTTCCTATAAAGATAATCTTATTAAAATTCATAGGAAATAAAAAATAAATCAATGACATACCACTACACACCTACTAAAATAGCTAAAATCCAAAACACTGACAGTATCAAATGCTGATGAAGATGTGGAGCAATAAGAACTTTGTTTCTTTGCTAATAGGTATGTAAAATAATACAGCCACAATGACGGACAGTTTGGCGGTTTCTTACAAAGCTAAAAATACTATAATATACAGCAATCATGTGCTTTGGTATTTACTCAAATCAGCTGAAAGTTTATATGCACACAAAAATCTGCACATGAAGGTTTATAACAATTTAAATCATAATTGTCAAAAAAAATGGAAGCAACAACACGTCCTTCAGTAGGTGAATGGGTAAATAAACTAGGTCTATGTACAAAGTAAAATATTATTCAGTGACTAAAAGAAATGAGCAATCAAGCAACAAAGACATGAAGAAACCTTAAGTACATATTACTAACAGAAACCAGTATGAAAAGGCAACCTACTGTATGATTCCAATTATATGATATTCTATAAAAGATAAAACTCTAAAGACAGAAAAAAAATCAGTGGTTGCCAGGGGTTAAGAGAGAAGTGTGGAAAGGATTCAAAGTTGCAGCACTGAGTATTTTTAAGTGTACCTTTTCTGTATGATACTATATACCCACTAGATCATAAAAAAAGCAAAAAACATCTACTTCTGCTTCATTGACTACACTAAAGCCTTTCACTATGTGGATCACAACAAGCTGTGGGAGATTCTTAAAGAAATGGGAATACCAGACCACCTTACCTGTCTCTTGAGAAACATATATGCAGGACAAGAAGCACCAGTTAGAACTGGACATGGAACAATGGATTGGTTCAAAACTGGGGAAGGTATATATCAAGGCTGTATACTGTCACCCTGCTTATTTAATGTATATGCAGAGTACACTGTGTGAAATGCCAGGCTGGATGACTCACAAGCTGGAATCAAGACTGCAGGAAGAAATATCAACAACCTCATATATGCAGATGACACCACTTTAATGGCAGAAAGCAAAGAGGAACTAAAGAGACTCTTGATGAAGGTGAAAGAGAAGAGTGAAAAAGGTGGCTTAAAACTCAACATTCGGGTGGAGGGGGAGGTGGGAGGGGGGATCGGGATGGGGAATACATGTAAATCCATGGCTGATTCATGTCAATGTATGACAAAAACCACTACAATACTGTAAAGTAATTAGCCTCCAACTAATAAAAATAAATGAAAAAAAAACTCAACATTAAAAAAACAAAGATCACGGCATCTGGTCCCATCACTTCATGGCAAAATAGATGGGGAAAAAGTGGAAACACTGACAGATTTTTTTTTCTTGGGTTCCAAAATCACTGTGGATGGTGATGGCAGTCATGAAATTAAAGGATGTTTGCTGGGCTTCCCTGATAGTGGTAAAGAATGTGCCTGCCAAAGCAGGAGATACAGGTTCGATCCCTGATCCGGGAAGATCTCACATGCAGTTGGACTTGTGCCACAACTACTAAGCTTGTGCTCTAGAGTATGGGAGCTTCAACAACTGAAGCCCATGTACCTAGAACCCGTGCTCCACAAGAGGAGCCACTGCAATGAGCAGCTCACTGCACCACAGGAGAGTAGCCCCCGCTTGCCACAACTAGAGGAAAGCCTGTGCAGCAATAAAGACCTAGCACAGCCAAAAGTAAAAAAATAAAAAAAAATATTTTTTAAAATGATGCTTGCTCCTTGGAAGAAAAGCTGTGACAAACCTAGACAGCATATTCAAAAGCAGAGACATCACTTATCCAATAAAGGTCTGTATTCAAAGCTATGGTTTGCAGTAATCATGTACAGAGGGGAGAGTTGAACCATAAAGAAGGCTGAGCACCAAAGAATTGATGCTTTCAACTGTGGTGCTGGAGAAGACTCTTGAGAGTCCCTTGGACAGCAAAGAGATCAAACCAGTCAATCCTAAAGGAAATCAATCCTGAATATTCATTGGAAGAACTAATGCTGAAGCTGAAGCTCCAATAATTTGGCCACTTGATACGAAGACCTGACTCACTGGAAAAGACCCTGATGCTGGGAAAGATTGAAGGCAAGAGGAAAAGAAGGCAACAGAGAGTGAGATGGTTGGATGGCATCACTGACTCAATGAACATGAGTTTGAGCAAACTCAGGGAGATAGTGAAGAACAGGGAAGCCTGGCGTGTTGCAGTTCATGGGGTTGCAAAGAGTCAGAGATGACTTAGCAACTGAACAATGACCAACAGTAATGAACAATAATGGTGGAGACAGGAAATTACATATTTGCATAATGCCTTATGCATCCTGCATTGGTGTGGTGCATTTGTTACAACTGATGTCTATGAGGCCAGGAGATTGATAACTGACAGAGGAAACTTTACAATATGAAAATATAATACATTAATGTGCTTTATAGGAAAAACTAACAACTGAATGGATCATACCATTTTCAGGGAAGGCATTATATGACAGTTTAATAACCTCTAATTAAATCTCTCATACACCAAAAATTTTCATCTTAGTCTCTATCAGGACTTTGAAAACTTTTTAATTAATTAATTAATTTAATTGGAGGCTAATTATTTTACAATATTGTGGTGTTTTTTGCCATACATTGACATAAAATCAGCCACGTGTGTACATGTGCCCCCATCCAGAACCCCCCTCCCACCTCCCTCCCCATCCCATCCCTCTGGTTGTCCCAGTGCACCAGCTTTGAGTGCCCTGTTTCATGCATTATACTTGAATTGATGATCTATTTCACATAATTTGTATGACAGAAAATGGGAAATTACTATATGCAGTTCAGAAATTAGTCTATAAATAGTATCATTTAGCATCCACTCAATAAACAAACATGCAAAGAAAATCTGTGGCTATCAAATACATTTTCTTTTAGCTATCTGATGTGCAGTCTCTCTGTAAGACAGGAATACAAATAATACTGGCTCATTATCTTCCAGTATTCCTTAATAAAGAGACAAAAATACTTTCATTTAGACATACCTTAACTATTTCTTCAATGAAACAAATGTGAGAAACAGGATCCCTCTTCTTGGCTAATATTTTTTGTAGATGTTGCACCTAAAAGGAAGGAAAAGAGGGAAAACATACATAATTCAGTATTTTCAAATGCAACAAGCATAGAGTACAGGTACTAGAAACAGTAAGGGAAGGGAAAAGGCATTTTGCTAGAGCCCTTACATACATTCTAATTAGTTAAGGAGGTATTTTGACCTTTCAGAGATTTTAAGAAAGCTGCCCAAGATCACACAACTTTGAATAACTAAGAATTAACCCACAGCTCAGCAGGTAGGTTCTGCCTGCAGTGCAGGAGACAGGAGACGCAGGTTCAACCCCTGGGTCAGGAAGGTCCCTGAAGGAGGAAATGGCAACGAAAACTCCTATGGACAGAGGAGCCTACTGCACTATAATCCAAAGGGTTGCAGACAGTCAGACACAACTAAGCACACAGCACGCTAACTCATAGTTCATGCTATTTTTCACTCTCTCAAATACTTACCTGACCACAGACAGTAAAAATATGATCCACAAGTTTCTCCATGTTGGTCCAGAGGGAAGCACGAAAAGCTGCAGTGTTCCCTGGGGTTGGCATGGTAGATCGTCCAGGTCCCCCTGTTATGAGAGACAAAAAAACAAGCAAAATAAAATGTTTCAAAGTTAACAAAATGTATGTTATTATGAAAAGCACATATATGCTAACAAATGAAAAGTCTTTATGAAGAAACAATAATTTATCATGAGTGATATAAAAAAGAATCTTAACCTTTTGTGTTTAAGAAAAGAAATAAAATCACACATACGTGCACACACATAGACACACCCCACACACACACCTAACAAAGATAATACACAAAACAAGAATTCCCTGAAGAAGGAAATGGCACCCACTTCAGTATTCTTGCTTGGGAAACCGTGTGACAGATGAGCCTGGCGGGTTACAGTTCAAGGGGTCGCCAAGAGTCAGACACGACTGAGTACGCATTCACTAACACTCTCCACAAAAACAACAAGACACTGCAGCTTAGATATCTCATTTGTTAAATGAAAGTATTAATCTTGACTCTATGAATTATCTGATAAATGTAACATTCTATAAATATTTTTAATTTGAATATAGTTGACTTATTCTATAATTCTTTATAGCAGTTTTTTCCCCCAATCAGAATAGCTCTCCATTACAAAATACTCTTAAAGGGAATCTTAAAACCCCTGCAAATTAAGACTATGCTCCTATTTTCTGTAACTTCTCCTGTTTCCTCTTACCTGACATCCCATGAAGGGATATGACATATCTGATTTTCTGTTTAATTTCAGATAATGTCATCTCACTGTTTTCCACTCACAAATGGGTTGAAGCCTTGCGGATCTGAAGTGTAATCAGTAGAAATATAATGGTACTTATTCAAAATAAAGGAAGGTCTTAAAAGCCACAAAAGCTATAAAATAAATAAGAATTTTGGATAGCTGTTTTTTTCTTTTTTGGGATCTTCTGGGCTTTAACATAAACACTGAACAAACCAGAATCTTAAAAGTGTAGAGGAACAGAAAATTTTTTAGTGAAACAAGTGAGAAGATCACTATCATGGGTGAGAGAGTTTTAAATATAAGTTTGCGTTCCCAAAGCCATAGATATATAATAACTTCATGAAAATGTGACCAAGGATACTAGCAGTGGTATCAGCCTCCAACACATGTGAGTGAAAACTTATCACGTATTTTTTTAATCCATTTGAATATGTCCCAGCTCACCATTCTGTCATGCCAAAGAAACAAAAACTCAGTAACACTGATAGAGAACATTTTCCATTCCATGATATTCTACAGGAGCCATGAATTTCTACCATTCAAAAATTTGGGAAACCACCTCTCGTGTTTAGTTCTTCATCATACCAGGTTCCTTGTTATTTAGAAGCATGCTTGTTTTGTACATATACATACATATACATACACAAAAATAAATATATGTGTATATGTATAACTGAGTCAACTTGTTGTGCATCTGAAACACTGTAAGTCAACCACACTTCAATAAAATATATACATTTATAAAAAGAAACAATCCTGGACACAGGCAGATTCAAGTCACCAGGCAGATTCAGTTCTAGCCTTCTCAGAAGCTATCTTACTTGAGCTATGTTCTTCATTTGTGTTTGACCTAAAAGTGCAAGGTACAGGGACAGTAAGTATGGCACATTAATCAAGTGAGTTTGGTTTCAGGTTATTACCTGCTGAATTTGTATGTGTTTAGTTCTACTATTCAGTATGTTGCTAGTATGAGGAAGAAGTCCCTTAATGAAGTCATGTAGGAATGAAAGATGCCCTTGCCATTATGTTCTTAGAAGGAATATTTCCGTATTTGTTCAGACTTCAGTTATGTTCGATGTACAACTAACACTTACAGTTTCAAAAATGCAGATTTTTCTTTGTATCTTGTCTTCATAATAAGGAAATAACTTACTAAATCACATAAATTGATATACTGTATGTCTAACAAATGCAGAAAATATTTCTTCACCCCCATCCAAAAAAAAGGAATTAATAAAAATGGTTTCCTAGAGGGGGCAGTCGCAGTGGCAGGAAGTAGGACCAGGTGAGAAGAATAGAGACGGAAGCAGTGAGTCTCTGTGAATCATGCAATGATTTAACATGTTTCAAAGTGAATTTAAACTTACAGGAATGAAAAAGGCAAACTCAAACTAAACACAAACAAATACAGAAACACATAAAACTAATGGAATGTCAAATTAGTAAGATAACCATACAAAGGAAATTAATTATTTCAAGGAATTTTTAATTACAGCATTCTGACTTTAATAAGATACATTTTAGGGGCAAAAAGAGTTGCATGTCTATTTTCCTAACAGATGTGTTGCTTCACTGATCGATGAGGAAGACTTTCTTATCTCTCCTTGCTATTCTTTGGAACTCTGCATTCAGAAGCTTGTATCTTCCCTTTTCTCCTTTGTTTTTCACTTCTCTTCTTTTCACAGATATTTGTAAGGCCTCCTCAGACAGTCATTTTGCTTTTTTGCATTTCTTTTTCTTCAGGATAGTCTTGATCCCTGTCTCCTGTACAATGTCACAAACCTCCATCCATAATTCATCAGGCACTCTGTTTATCAGATCTGGTCCCTTAAATCTATTTCTCACTTCCACTGTATAATCATAAGGGATTTGATTTAGGTCATACCTGAATGGTCCAGCAGTTTCCCCCACTTTCTTCAATTTAAGTCTGAATCTGGCAATAAGGAGTTCATGATCTGAGCCACAGTCAGCTCCCAGTCTTGTTTTTGCTGACTGTGTAGAGCTTCTCCATCTTTGGCTGCAAAGAATATAATTAATCTGATTTCAGTGTTGACCATCTGGTGATTTCCCTGTATAGAGTCTTCTCTTGCATTGTTGGAAAAGGGTGTTTGCTGTGACCAGTGGGTTCTCTTGGCAAAACTCTATTAGCCTTTGCCCTGCTTCATTCTGTACTCCAAGGCCAAATTTGCCTGTTACTCCAGGTGTTTCTTGACTTCCTACTTTTGCATTCCAGTCCCCTATAATGAAAAGGACATCTTTTTTGGGTGTTAGTTCTAAATGGTCTTATAGGAAGGTCTTCATAGAACCGTTCGACTTCAGCATCTTCAGCATTACTGGTTGGGGCATAGGCTTGGATTACTGTGATACTAAATGGTTTGCCTTGGAAACAAACAGAGATTATTCTGTCATTTTTGAGACTGTATCCAAGTACTGCATTTCGGACTCTTCTGTTGACGATAAATGGCTACTCCATTTCTTCTAAGGGATTCCTGCCCACAGTAGTAGTTACAATGGTCATCTGAGTTAAAGTCACCCATTCCAGTGCATCTTAGTTCACTGATTCCTAGAATGTTGACGTTTACTCTTGCCATCTCCTGTTTGACCACTTCCAATTTGCCTTGATTCATGGACCTAACATTCCAGGTTTATATGCAATACTGCTCTTTACAGCATCAGACCTTGCTTCTATCACCAGTCATATCCGCAACTGGGCAGAGCTCCAAAGAATAGCAAGGAGAGATAAGAAAGCCTTCCTCAGCGATCAATGCAAAGAAATAGAGGAAAACAATAGAATCGGAAAGACTAGAGATCTCTTCAAGAAAATTAGAGGTATGAAGGGAACATTTCATACAAAGAAGGGCTCAATAAAGGACATAAATGGTATGGATCTAACAGAAGCAGAAGATGTTAAGAAGAGGTGGCAAGAATACACAGAAGAACTGTGCAAAAGAGATCTTCATGACCCAGATAATCACAATGGTGTGATCACTCACCTAGAACCAGACATCCTGGAATGTGAAGTCAAGTAGGCCTCAGGAAGCATCACTATGAACAAAGCTAGTGGAGGTGATGGAATTCCAGTTGAGCTATTTCAAATCCTATAAGATGATGCTGTGAAAGTGCTGCACTCAATATGCCAGCAAATTTGGAAAACTCAGCAGTGGTCACAAGACTGGAAAAGGTCAGTTTTCATTCCAATCCCACAGAAAGGCAATGCCAAAGAATGCTCAAAGTACTGCACAATTGCACTCATCTCACACGCTAGTAAAGTAATGCTCAAAATTCTCCAAGCCAGGCTTCAGCAATACATGAACTGTGAACTTCCAGATGTTCAAGCTGCTTTTAGAAAAGGCAGAGGAACCAGAGATCAAATTGCCAACATCCATTGGATCATCGAAAAAGCAAGAGAGTTCCAGAAAACATCTGTATCTGCTTTATTGACTATGCCAAAGCCTTTGACTTTGTGGATCACAATAAACTGTGGAAAATTCTGAAAGATATGGGAATACCAGACCACTTGACCTGCCTCTTGAGAAACCTGTATGCAGGTCAGGAAGCAACAGTTAGAACTCGACATGGAACAACACCTGGTTCCAAGTAGGAAAAGGAGCACATCAAGGCTGTATATTGTCACCCTGCTTATTTAACTTATATGCAGAGTACATCATGAGGAACGCTGGGCTGGAGGAAACACAGGCTGGAATCAAGACTGCTGGGAGAAATATCAATAACCTCAGATATGCAGATGATGCCACCCTTATGACAGAAAGTGAAGAAGAACTAAAGAGCCTCTTGATGAAAGTGAAAGAGGAGAGTGAAAAAGTTGGCTTAAAGCTCAACATTCAGAAAACTAAGATCATGGCATCTGGTCCCATCACTTCATGGGGAATAGATGGGGAAACAGTGGCTGACTTTATTTTTCTGGACTCCAAAATCAATGCAGATGGTGTCTGCAGCCATGAAATTATAAGACACTTACTCCTTGGAAGGAAAGTTATGACCAACCTAGACAGCATATTAAAAAGCAGAGACATTACTTTGCCAGCAAAGGTCTGTCTAGTCAAGGCTATGGTTCTTCCAGTAGTCATGTGTGGATGTGAGAACTGGACTGTGAAGAAAGCTGAGCGCTGAAGAATTGATGCTTTTGAACTGTGGTGTTGGAGAAGACTCTTGAGAGTTCCTTGGACTGCAAGGAGATCCAACCCGTCCATCCTAAAGGAGATCAGTCCTGGGTGTTCACTGGAAGGACTGATGCTGAAGCTGAAACTCCAATACTTTGGCCACCTGATGTGAAGAGCTGGCTCATTTGAAAGGATCATGATGCTGGGAAAGATTGAGGGCGGGAGGAGAAGGGGACAACAGAGGATGAGATCATTGTATGGCATCACTAACTTGATGTACATGAGTTTGGGTAAACTTCGGGAGTTGGTGATGGACAGGGAGGCCTGGTGTGCTGCAGCTCCCAGGATGGCAAAGAGTCGGACACAACTGAGTAACTGAACTGAAATGAACTGTGTTGCTTCATAGCAATAATGAAACTAGATGTATTTTAGGATGGTGCAAATGAAGGTTCTCTCCATAAACAGAACAAAGACAGGTGTATAATCGGGATTAGACGTCTTTCCTACTGCTGCTCAGTAAAGGAGAGAGGTAAGACAACTCCTCACTAGAAATGAACATGTCTGAGACTCAAATTCTCATCTCTATGCAACAACCCTCAGTAAAAGAATACAAAGCTTATTGAATAAAAAAGTGATTCTGTACCCAAAGCAGTGAAAATAGAAGGTCAACCTGGAGCACAATGGGCCAGAGAGCAAAGAAGTGCTTAAAAACCAATGGAGATTAGGAAGCTTCCACAAAACAAATCTGAGAGTATCTGGTGAGTCAAAATAATACCAATGATAATAGTTTCTAAAACATTGATTTAAAAAAATATTCCCTGAGTTCAGAGTTAAAAACTCAAATGTTTAAAAGGGGTGGGAACTGCTGTTTAAAGAAGACTGTCAGTTAATAAGTGCAAAGGAAATGATAATGTTATGGGAAAAAATCACTATTTTGCAAATAACAACTAATAAAATAATGAAATGAGGGAATGATTATCAGTGGGTAAAATGTTATGGGGAACAGGATATTTCACATGGTGCAAAGTGTGCACCCAAACTTACTCACTAATTACTAAGAAAAGAGTACTTTTACAAGCAGCAATCTGGCATACACTATAATAACAAACAAGCAACAATGAGACAGACTGACATAATTCTGGTGTTTCCTGATATGATGTAATGGAAAATACACATCATCTTACCAGTTTTTTTTTTTTTTTCCAGTTTTTTACCTTGAATGTAACAATGAAGAAACAAACAGACAAATTCTGAGTGTGGGGTTTGCTGAACATGTTAATGCCATAAAAGATAAAAAAGATAGTGCTTTTTTTTTATTATTAAAGCAGAGTAGAAACAAGACAACCAATGGAATAGCATAATGGCTAATTGGTTCCAGCTGGGAGGGGAAACAGCCATTAAGAATATTTTATCAAAATAACTTAAAAATACTGAATGTGGATTACATACAAAATAATATTAATGTATCAGTGTGAAATTTCTTGAGGCTGATGCCTAAGAATGTTACTGGATATGATATACATGCACAGCTCTTTGCACATGTTAGAATGTCTCAACATAAACTGAGGATTTTAACCTCAAAGTGAATAGCACACATTTCAATTCAAGCTAAGCTTAAAGACAAGGTAGTACAAGAGCCCATCAATGGTGAGAGTCTATCCTACTTTTACAGAGGGCAAGAATCAAGAAAACCAGAGGTTATGTTTGTAAGTTTTTCACTCTAGTTTCTCAACAATTTGAAGTTTAGGAAAGAACTACATGCTCCTTTTTTTTATTCTTCTTTGCCTTGCCCTGTGGCTTGTGAGATCTTAGTTCCCTGAACAGGGATTGAACCCAGGCCCTAGCAATGGAACTTCTAAGTCCTAATCACTAGACCACCAGGGAATTACCTACATGCTCCTTTAGTAAAGAGATGTTATTATTTTTTTACTCTGATAATAGTGGAAAACAGTAACAAAGAGAAACATTTAGGAGTTTAAAATATGAATACTCCTGTTCAAAATCTAGGTCTATTTAATTTTTCAAATTATTTGCAGTGTTCTACAAAGAATATTATGTAAAAGTGTAAATGAACTGGACAGGTAATACTGAAACAACAGGCAATTATCTTAGATGTTACATAAAGAATGAACTTATAACAGTGAGGAAAAGGCATGCAGTGCCTTAGAAAATATTAATCAAATTACTGGAATATGTTTAGTTTTGTTTTATTATAAAGAATTATGGAATGCATCAACCCACTACTCTTACAATAGGTAAGAGCAGAAATACAAAAAGGTATTATTTTCTGCTAGCAATTATTTGGAAGAACTGAGACACCAAAAAAAGCTAAGATCATAGTCATTGGTTCTATTAGTTCGAGTGGCTTCATTTTTCTTGTTTATAGTTTAATTCTTAAGGACTTTTATCCTCATACACTAAATACATCTTGCTGAAGAAATAAACATAATAAAAAATAGTCAACTAAACATAGAACAGTTGCATAAAGGGAGCAAGAATAACTAAAACAAAAAACGAATGCCATTATCCACTAGCTTTATGAACCTCAAAAAACAAAATTAAGTGTTTTAAACTAAGTTTTATTAATGTGATAGAAGAAACTAAGAGGTACTCAAAAAACAATACTTGAGTAACTTCTAGTTAATGGAATAAAATCATTTTCTTGCCTTTGCCCCTTAAAGGGCAATGGAAAAAAGAAAAAACGGTAGAAAAAAAATGTCAATTTCAAAAATACAAAAAAATCAATTAAAAACTTCAAACTTTAGATTATGAAGCATATATGCCAAATGCTATAGATAAATCAAAATGAACAAGGAAGCAGATAGCTGATATCCTAGATCATTAGCAAGGAACAATCTGCTCCTAAAATCAACTGTAAGAATTTAGATAAGCTATCCACTGATTCTTTGCTTACAATGAAAATGGACAGACATAGATGGGCCAGGAGAGAAGCCAGAAAAATGTTCAATGCTGCAGACTGGTGAAGAGAGAAAAGCAGAAGGAGAAACCGTTATAAAGTAACATTTACAGGGTATGAGCATTGCGCATGAGCAGGGCACCCGAAGCCAGCGCTCTGGGGTAACCTGGAGACACAGGGTCGGGAGCCACACGGGAGAGCGGCTCAGACCGGGGGGCAGATGTATACCTGCGGCCAACTCATGGTGATACATGGTGAAAACCAACACAATGTAGCAATTATCCTCCAGTTAATATAAATTAATTAATTTTAAAAAAGAATTAGCCCTCTAGCATAAGGAAACTGAGCTATTTAAAATTCTAAAAGATGATACTGTTAAAGCACTGTACTCTGTATGTCAGCAAATTTGGAAAACTTACTAGTGGCCACAGGACTGGAAAAGGTCAGTTTTCATTCTAATCCCAAACAAGAGCAATGCCAATGAATGTTCAAACTACCACACAATTGCCCTCCTTTCACATGCTAGCAACATTATGCTCAAAATCCTCCAAGCTAGGCTTCAACAGTATGTGAACCGAAATCTTCCAGATGTACAAGCTGAGTTTTGAAGAGGCAGAGGAACCAGAGATCAAATTGACAACATTTGCTGATCATGAAGAAGGAAACCAAGGGAATTCCAGAAAAACATCTACTTCTGCTTCACTGACTTTATGAAATGCTGACTGTGTGGATCACAACAAACTGCAGAAAATTCTTAAAGGGATGAAAGTAGAAGACACTTTACCTGTCTCCTGAGAAATCGGTATGTGGGTGAAGAAGCAAAGTTAGCAGTAGACATGGAATGATGCATTAGTTCAAAACTGGGGAAGGAATAATACAAGGCTGTATACTGTCACTCTGCTAATTTAACTTACATGCAGAGTACACTATGTAAAGTGCCAGGCTGGACGAATCACAAACTGGAATCAAGATTGTCAGGAAAAATATCAACAACCTCAGATATGCAGATGATATGACTCTAATGGCAGAAAGTGAAGAGGAACTAAAGAGCCTCTTGATAAGGGTGACAGAGGAGAGTGAAAAATCTGGCTTAAGATTCAACATTAAAAAAACTAAGATCATGGCATCCGGTCCCATCAGTAAGTCAATAAGTGTTAGTCATTCAGTCGTATCCGACTCTTTGCAATCCTATGGACGGTAGCCTACCAGGCTCCTCTGTCCATGGGATTTCCCAGGCAAGAATACTGGGGTGGGTTTCCATTCTCCTCTCCAGGGGATTTTCCCAGCCAAGGGATAGAACCCAGGTCTCCTACATTGCAGGTGTATTCTTTCCCATCTAAGTCACCAAGAAAGCCCTGATCCCATCACTTCATGGCAAATAGATGAGGAAAAAGTGAAAGCAGTAACAGATTCTTTTCCTGGGCTCCAAAATCACAGTGGACAGTGACTGTAATCAATAAATTAAAAGACACTTGCGCCTTGGAAGTAAAGCTATGACAAATCTAGAGAGCATATTAAAAAGCAGAGACATCACTTTGCTGACAAAGGTCTGTATAGTCAAAGTTATGGTTTCTCCAGCAATCATGTACAGATATGAGAGTTGGATCATGAAGGCTGAGTGCTGAAGAATTGACACTTTCAAATTGTGGCTGGAGAAGACTCTTGAGAGTCCCCCAGACTGCAAGGAGACCAAACCAGTCAATCCTAAAGGAAATCAATCCTGAGTATTAATTGGAAAAACTAATGCTGAAGCTCCAATAATTTGGCCACATAATGTGAAGAGCCGATCACTGGAAAAGATCCTGATGCTGGGAAAGACTGAAGACAAAAGGAGAAGGAGGCAGAAGAGGATGAGATGGTTAAACAGCATCACAGACTCAATGGACACAAATCTGAGCAAACTCCAGCAGATAGTGGAGAACAGAGGAGCCTGGCAAGCTACAGTCCATGAGGTGGCAAAGAGCTGGATGTGACTTTGCAACTCTACAACAACAAGGTAGGAAAACTATGAGAGATAAAATGAGGTGAAAGAGGAAAGAAGAGACTCAGATGTATAGAACAGACTTGTGGACTCTGGGAGAAGGCGAGGGTGGGATGTTTCAAGAGAACAGCATTGAAACATGTATATTATCTAGGGTGAAACAGATCACCAGCCCAGGTTGGGTGCATGAGACAAGTGCTCGGGCCTGGTGCACTGGGAAGACCCAGAGGGATTGGGTGGAGAGGGAGGTGGGAGGGGGGACCGGGATGGGGAATACATGTAAATCCATGGCTAATTCATTTCAATGTATGACAAAAACTACTGTAATGATGTAAAGTAATTAGCCTCCAACTAATAAAAATAAATGGAAAAAAAAAAAAAAAGAAAAGAATGTAAGGTTTCCACAAGAAACTGTCTGAATGGCTTTACTGAGAATCACAATAAGCTCTAGAATGGTTCAAAATTTGAGGCAAGAAGCACTCCAAAAGTAGTAGGAAATGACAAGATGGTGAACTGTTATTCTAAACAATAAAGATATTACAAAAAAATAAAACTAGAGACCACTACCTAATGAACACAGATGTAAAACTCAACAAAATATTAGCAATTAAAACCCAAGAATGCTTAAAAAGAATTTTATACTATAATCAACTGGGATTGAAAGACTCAGGAAGAATAGGCCAAAGAAGTCCTGGAATTAATCAATTATTATACCAAGGTTGTAAAAGACAAGATTCATAAATATAAGTCAACCGTTTTCATATATGCCAACAATGAACAAGGGGAACTTGAATTTGATAACAAAATACCATTTACATTACTCCCCATTCCAAATGAAATACCTAGGTATGAATAAACCTAACAAAATAGGGGCAAAAACTATATGAGGAAAACTAGAGAACTCTGATGATAAAAATCAAAGAGGAACTAAATATATAGAGAGATATCCCATGTTCATAGATTGAAAAATCAATATTGTGAAGATGTCAGTTCTTTCCAATTGGATCTATAGATTCAATGCAATCAAAATCCGAATTCTAGAAAAAACATTTTCTTATATCAACAAACTGATTCTAAAGTTTATATAGAGAGGAAAAAGAATCAAAACAGCTAACACAATATTGAAGAAAGAGAACAAAGTTGGAAGACTGACTAGCCAACTTCAAGACATTCTATAAAGCTTCAGTAATCAACACAATGAGGTGGTATTGGCAAAAGAAGAGACAAATAGATCAATGCAACAGAACAGTGAGTTCACAAATATACCCACATAAAGACAGTCAAATGCCCTCTTACAAAGAAGCAAAGGCAATAAATTAGGCAAAGGCAGAATCTTCAACAAATGATGTTGGAATAACAGGATAACTGCATGCAAAAAAATGGATCCAGGCACAGACTAGACACAAACTAAGATCATGGCATCCAGTCCTATCACTTTACAGCAAATAGATGGGAAAAATGTGGCAACAGTGTCAGATTTCATTTTCTTGGGCTCCAAAATCAATGCAAACAGTGACTGCAGTCACGAAATTAAAAGACACTGGATCATTTGGAAGAAAAGCTATGACAAAACTAGACAGTGTATTAAAAAGCACTTTGCTGACAAAGGTTCATATAGTCAAAACTATGGTTTTTCTAGTAGTTAAGTATGGATCCATACTCTCACTCAGAAGGCTGAGTGCTGAACATTTGATGCTTTCAACTGTGGTGCTGGAGAAGACTCTTGAGAGTCCCTTGGACAGCAAAGAGATCAAACCAGTCAGTCCTAAAGGAAATCAATCCTGAATATTCATTGGAAGGACTGATGCTGAAGCTGAAACTCCAATACTTTGGCCACCTGATACAAAGAGCTGACTCGTTGGAAAAGACCCTGAGGCTGGGAAAGACTAAGGGCAAGAGGAAAACAGGGCAACAGAGGATGAGATGGTTAGATGGCATCACTGACTCAATGGACATGAGTTTGAGCAAACTCAGGGAGCTGGTGAAGAACAGAAAACCCTGGCATGCTGCAGTTCATGGGCTCGCAAACAGCTAGACATGACTTAGCGACTGAACAACAAGATGACACAGACCTCACATACCTCACCAAAATTAACTCAAAATGGATCACAGACCTAAAAGTAAAAATGTAAAACTGTAACATGCCTAGAAGATAACATATGAGAAGACCCAGATGACCTTGGGTATGGCAATGACCTTCTAGATACAATACCAAAGACATGATATGAAGGAAATAACTGATAAGCTAGACTTCATTAAAAACTTCTATTCTGGAAGAGACAAATAATCAAATCTGCAACTTGATTTTTCATATAAGGCTGCTGAGAATTATCTATATTGATAAATTTATTACCATAAATATTATATAGTAGTCTAATTAATAAATAAGCTGGCTTATTCATTTTCCAATGAAAGAGAGACTGTTTTCATTGTTTAACTATTATGAATAACAGTAAGATAAAAATTCTTATACATATGTGACAGAGTTTCTTTAGGGTATACTCTTACAAACGCAATTATAAGATCGTAAGGTATACCCATTTTTAACCTTAGGATCAGTACAATAAAACTAAATAAAGTGGTTGAAACATTTTCTTCTCCTACAATCAGAGTATAAGAGTTTCTGCTCTCATTGGATATTTAGTTCTGGTCTTAGATTTTGCCAATCTCACAGAGAAATAGAATCTTGAATCATTTGTATTTCTCTAATAATTAGTTCACATCCTCTAAAAAGATGCTACACATCTTTTCATGTTTATTGGATGTGTTCTTCTGTGATCTGCCTATTCATATTCATTATCTATTTTTCAACTGAGTTACTTATCTTTTTCTTAGTGGATTACAAACTTTCAGGTACATCTTGGGTAGCATATTTTCCCATGTAATTGTAATAATGTTATTTTTTAAATTTTGAAACAATCTTACACATACAGAAAATTTGAAACTATAGTAAACATTTTTTTCTTGCATCATTAGGGAATAAGTTATTGACATGATGCACTATCACCCCTGAAGGTTTTAATGTGTATTTCCAACAAAAATGACATTGTACATAATCTCAATATAACCAACAAGATTAGGCAATTAATATTAACCCTGACAATGTAGTATCTTTAAAAATAACAGTGATTATTCTTTTAAAAACAATAAATACTAGGATTTCTACACTAAATCACGGTATTCACTCCTCAACAGATGACAATAAGACTTGAAAACACTTCATTCTTTCCAAAAAGGGGAGCATACATTAAGACAGACAGCAAATGAAGAATTGCTTTCATTTTTTCCCCCCCATTCTTGACAACACAATAGAGAATGAGATTAAACTCCTTCTGGAAATTTAAACATTAGATCAAACTTTCTGAGAATAATTGCTGGGAAAAGCTGAGAGGGAAATCTCCTCTGGCAATTTCTTTTCAAAGCTGTTCTCCTGGGATGGTCTTAATACAGACCTATTCAGAGGCTAGGGCTAACCTTTAAAAATCCCTTTAAGATCAAAGATTCTTTTATCTCTTTTTATCTTGTACAAATTATTTATGAGGGACACACTCTGTTATTTAAAGTTATGTTTATATAGCAAACATAAAAATAATAATCAATGGCTGAAAATGTTTTAGTATTAGCTCTGCATCAAGAACTGTTATTAAGTTTACATGGAAAACTATGATACTAGAATATCCTGTTCAATACAAAAATGGGAAGAGGAGAAAACTTTTTTAATAGGCATTAAAAAACACTCTGGGGAATTTTTTCAATAGTCTGAATAAAATAAGGCAGTAAAACTGAAGAAAGAAATGGAGTAAGACAGATTTGTTTGTCTTTAAGTAGAAGAAAATAAATAGCATGATTGTATGTGATGGGAAAGAGATACAATGAAAAACTGATGATGTGGTAGAGAGAAGGGATCTATGAAAGCAATGCCTTTCTTTGAGTGATGGGATCTAAGGCAAAAGTAGAGTATTTGCCTCTGTTAGGAGCAAGTACAGTTCATCCATATTAACAGGAAAGACAAAAGATTTTAAGGAGAGAAATGCAAAGTTAGGATTGCTTAGGAAAATGAGAGGCACCCAGTTTCTCCTCTCTATGAAGTGTGTTATATACGTGAATGTCACCATCAGGCATGGTTTTACAGGAAAAGGGTTGGGGACTGCTGTCTTTTATCAACCTGCTTGGGTTTTCCTTAGATTTCGATATAGTTGTAATGTTCCCAAAGCTTTATAAGCGTCTACCTATCTCCACACTCAGCTGTTATTGCTCCTGAGTGCCAGAATTATACATGCCCAGAAAGATAAAGTATAATAGAGATTGTATTTCCTTAAAAAATATTTTCTGCCTCAATAAGAAGTACATGTGAGGATAAGGATTTCAGAAAGAAAAATGTTCCTTTTTTTCCCTTGCATCTGTTTCCTCTGAACTAAATAAAGCCACAGTTTATAGTTTTTATCTAGAAGTTCTGAATATACCAATTGGCCAGTTCAACTCACTGATTAGACAAAAGTTATAAATAAATTCTAAAACAAAATTTCTTCTCTCATTTTCTGTCTACTAAAAAGTGAGTCATTAGATTACTTTGAAACTTGAATGCTTCACATACTATTCAAAGGACTTTTCAGTTATAAATAAATAAATGAAGCTAAATATAAACCACATTCATACCTCTCACAGCTGACTGGGAAGGCTGAGTCAAAACTTTGATATCTAATGCACTGTTGATATTTTCTTCTATTGCAGCACAATATCCATCCACAACATTGGTAATAGTGTCCTTCAAAGTTCCAAGATTATGGAAAACCTGAAGAGCAGTTCCGACCTGGGTTGGATTCTTTAAAGAGGTGGTGGTGGGGTGGGGTGGGAAAAGATATAATAAATAGGAAATAAACATAAATAAATAAATATAAAATAAATATAAATCTACAAATCTAAGTGGTACTTGAGCAGTTACTATAATTTTTAAAATTATTACAAACAAGAACAAAAATAATGCATCTGGAACAAGTGTTATTTTTAGTCATTACTTCTTTTACAAGACAAAGTTAAATACCATGTGTATGATTTCCTCCCTTTCCCTTTTCCTCCTCCTTTAAAGGATAATCACAAAATAAAGAATCTTTCATATTATTGGAGCTTACTTGAAATTTACCATTAATCTCTATGAAGAGAGCCATGTAAGAACTAACAACCCTATATTTGTTTAGAAAGAAATAAATTGTGCAGAGTAAACTGTGCGCTAAGCCTTGTGAACTGATACTACTTTTCATTGTATTATCTTCCTTCATTCACTCACTGAAACTACAAATATATAGAGAGAGTGCCCATTATGGGGTCTATCTTGCTTCTATCTGCTAGAACTATACTGGTAAATAAAACCAGTTGAGTTTCTGCCCTTATGGAACTTATATTTACTGAGAAATATGTAAACAATAAATATAAGAGAGTATCAGGTAGTGATAAATGCTATAGAAAAGAAAGCAGGGAATAAAAATAGAGAATGATGTGTATTATTATAGAGGGAAGAGTCAGGGAATGCATCTCAAAGGTAGTATTAAACAGAAATCAACATCTGGGAAATCTAGGGAAATATAGATCTGGGCAGGGGCATCAACAAAAGAACTGAGGTGGAAATGTGCTCGATAGCTAGTGAAAGAGCAATCAGGCCATGGTGGTGGCTGAAGTAGACAGGGGGAAGCAACGAGGGCGAAGCAGAAACACTACCGGTGAGTAGATTCAGTCTACAGTGATTTGTCATTAAGTAAATGACTGAATTAACAAGGTAGATCTACATCAACATAGTTATAGGTCCAAATAGCTGAAATTCCTCTTTCATTTATGACTCAGCATCTGTCATTAAAGGCACACAGCTAAAAATTGACATTATTTCGTTAACATTTTCTTGACTGTTGAGTATATATAACACAAAATGTTATTTCTTAAGTCTACTGGTGATAGCAAGAGTACGTAGCATACACACACTCAGCAGCAGGGTAGGGTCAGTTTAGAGACAAGATCAGGAAACATGGTTGGTGAACACCCATTTTAGATCATTTTGTAATTAAACAAGAACAAGTAGCAAATGGACATTGTTTCATATTAAAACATGCATTTGCTTTTAGAAGATATCAAGGATGAAAATTAGGCAGCTGTAAACACATTTCCCTTATCACTATTCAAAAGTCTATATAATCTAAGAAAGCACTACCTGACCAATTTCAAAGAATATCTTCACCTTAAAAACTAGAATACAGACACATATTATAACATTATATTTATTGCCTTTATTATCCTCAAAGGATCCAAATATCAGTTTCTCAACATATAGGTTTTCAGTAACTTATAATAATTATGTAACTTCAATAGCTTACAAAGAATGTACATTGAAAGTTATATGCATATGTTAACTGAAAACATTTGGAGTCTTATTTGACTTGAGAGATCTAGTCAAAATTGGTCTTCTTAAGTTTCTACTCCAAAAATTAACTATCAAAAACTTTCAAAACAGTAACATGTTCAGGGCAACATTAAAGAAGCATCTAGTATCAGAATGGTTATCATCAAAAAGACAACAAATAAGTGTTGGCAAGGATGTGGAAAAAGGGGAACTTTCATGCACTGTTGCTGAGAATGTAAATTAGTGCAGCCACTATGAAAAACACTATGGGGGTTCCTCAAAAAATTATGTAAGTAACTCTTGAGGAACTCAGCTCTCCCCTCTGTATCCTGAATTCATAAATTTTATTTTTTTTAATTAATTTATTTATTTTTTATTAGTTGGAGGCTAATTACGTTACAATATTGTAGTGGGTTTTGTCATACATTGACATGAATCAGCCATGGAGTTACATGTGTTCCCCATCCCCATCCCTCTGGTTCTTCCCAGTGCACCAGGTCCAAGCACTTGTCTCATGCATCCAACCTGGGCTGGTGATCTGTTTCACCCTAGATAATATACATGTTTCAATGCTGTTCTCTTGAAACATCCCACCCTCGCCTTCTCCCACAGAGTCCAAAAGCCTGTTCTGTACATCTGTGTCTCTTTTTCTGTTTTGCATATAGGGTTATTGTTACCATCTTTCTAAATTCCATATATATGTGTTAGTATACTGTAATGGTCTTTATCTTTCTGGCTTACTTCGCACTGTATAATGGGCTCCAGTTTCATCCATCTCATTAGAACTGATTCAAATGAATTCTTTTTAATGGCTGAGTAATATTCCATGGTGTATATGTACCACAGCTTCCTTATCCATTCGTCTGCTGATGGGCATCTAGGTTGCTTCCATGTCCTGGCTATGATAAACAGTGCTGCGATGAACATTGGGGTGCACGTGTCTCTTTCAGATCTGGTTTCCTTGCTGTGTATGCCCAGAAGTGGGATTGCTGGGTCATATGGCAGTTCTAGTTCCAGTTTTTTAAGAAATCGCCACACTGTTTTCCATAGCGGCTGTACTAGTTTGCATTCCCACCAACAGTGTAAGAGGGTTCCCTTTTCTCCACACCCTCTCCAGCATTTATTGCTTGTAGACTTTTGGATAGCAGCCATCCTGACTGGCGTGTAATGGTACCTCATTGTGGTTTTGATTTGCATTTCTCTGATAATGAGTGATGTTGAGTATCTTTTCATGTGTTTTTTAGCCATCTGTATGTCCTCCTTGGAGACATGTCTGTTTAGTTCTTTGGTCCATTTTTTGATTGGGTCATTTATTTTTCTGGAGTTAAGCTGGAGGAGTTGCTTGTATATTTTTGAGATTAATCCTTTGTCTGTTGCTTTGTTTGCTATTATTTTCTCCCAATCTGAGGGCTGTCTTTTCACCTTGCTTATAGTTTCCTTTGTTGTGCAAAAGCTTTTAAGTTTCATTAGGTCCCATTTGTTTATTTTTGCTTTTGTTTCTAATATTCTGGAGGATAGATTTCCAAAGCTGGCTGAAGTTCCTTTTTTTTTTTTTTTTTTAAATAAAAATGTAGCCAACAAGATCCCAACTCTAAAATTCTGATTCAGCTGGATCAGACTGAGGCCTGGTTATTATATTTTAAAGCTCTTCAGATGCAGCCACCTGGGAACCAACATTTGGAAACCACTTGACTAGATGACTCTGCCAGACTTTGAAAAATGAGAATCATTTGTTCATGTGAAAGATAGGATTTTCTGGTAAAAAGAACCAAATACACAGAGAAACGACAGAGGAAAATTACTGAGTATGCTTAAGGAGTGGTATATAGATTTTACTACCAGAAGTTTTGCATATGTGGGGGGAAAAAAGACAACCCTGGCAAATAAGGGTCTGGTCACTGACAACCTTGGACTGCATTCTGTGAAATTTCTATTTAATACTACTGGTAACAGAAAAATGATTCATGTAATAAAATTATCATAATCTAAGATGTTTAAGGAAATAAAAATAATTACATCAGCTCTGGCAATAGTTTTTAAAAAAAAAGAAAAGAAGGAAAAATAGCTTGGACTAGGGAGTTGCAATGAAAAACAAAGAACAGGACAGACAGGAGAGATTCTGAAACACTGAAAAGAAACTGTCTACTGACTGACTATGATGGACAAGAGGGAAGGAAGAGTCTACCATATATGGAAGTTTCTTCAAGTGTGGGGGCCTGAAAGGACAGAAAAAGAAAAAAGAAAATCAAAAGAAGGAGATCATTTGGGCAAGTGGGTGGAGGAGTGGTGGGATGAGAGGCTGAACGGCTGTTGTTAATGAAGTGCTCACTGTGAGACATGCGGAGTCTCAGGTGCCAACGGGGCGTTCTCAGTTGGAGACGAGAACACTTTTGAACTGGATAATCATAGGAACCTAGACTGAGTAGCAAGCTAAACTGATGTAATAAATAATAAAATATAGCATGTTGGAAACTTTTAATCACAAAGGGAATAAAGAACAGAATTGGTGAGAGTGAGAGAACAGAAATGAGGTGATAGAATACTCTAAGCAGAATAACAACTGGAACATTAGAAAAACTGGGAATGAAATCATTTTGTCTAGCTATGATTCCAGCAAAGAATACCTCCTAAATATAATAAACATTAGTGTTCTTTTCCCATCATTCTCTCTCATCGCAAACAAATACCACATATTTTGACCAGCAGGTTTTTCTGGGTTCTTATTAGTAATAAACATCAGACTTTCAGTTCCCTCATCTGTAAAATCAGGGGACTGGACTAGATGAATTCTAGTACCCTTGCAAATACTAACACATGATTGTACGATCATTCAGTGTACATCATTTACTTATGCGAGCACTGGGCAAGGTACTGGGGATTTAAAAAAACTGAAGCAAATACTGGACCGTCTGACCCTTCAATATCTATGGTCTGATGGGCGATAAAGACAATTAAAGCAGCAATTAGAATGTACTATGATAAATTAGAGGAGAAATGGATAGTTTAATAGGAGAGGTGATTAACTTAGAACTGGGGAGGGAAAGAAGGATAGAGAAGTCAGGAAATTCTCCTTAAAGGAAGAAGGCCCAGCCAAGACCCAAAGTGAAGTTGTCATGGGAAGGTGTTGGGAGCCGGAGATGAGGAGGAGTCGAAGATTTACAGAAGGAGTCAGGAAAGCAAAAGGAAAACCACTCCAAGCAGAGGAATAGCACATACAAAAGTCTGTGAATGAGCACACTGTGGAAATTAAATCGACTAATATAATATCTGATAGGTAAGAGAACTACACAAATACCTAAACCAATGCAGGTGCCCCTATTAGTCAATCTCAAACTTTTGGTAATAAAAGAACTACCTGAGGGAGCTTGTTAACTAAAAAGGGACACATAAGGAAGACCTGAGATTGCTGGTAAGTTTTCATTTTTTTAATCTGAGTGCTGGTTATGTATGTTTGTTTGCTTTGTGAAAAATTCATTGAGCTATACTCTTATGAGGTATGTACTTTTCTGTTAATTACATTTTCACCATACAGTCTAAAATAAGAGGGTTAAGAGCATCAGGGAAAAAAATGCACATGCTTGGAACCCACGTGTCCACTGAATGGATGAAGAAAATGAAATAATATTCAGTCTTAAAAAGAAATCCTGTCACATGCTACCACATGGGTGAACATATCATGCTATGCAAAATAAACCAGTCACAAAAAAGTACTGTGTGGCTACGTATTATGAAGATAATATTATTTACATATCATTTATATAAAAAGCAGAGACATTACATTGCCAACAAAGGTCCGTCTAGTCAAGGCTATGGTTTTTCCAGTGGTCATGTATGGATGTGAGAGTTGGGACTGTGAAGAAAGCTGAACTCCAAAGAATTGATGCTTTTGAACTATGGTGATGTAGAAGACTCTTGAGAGTCCCTTGGGCTGCAAGATCCAACCAGTCCATCCTAAAGGAGATCAGTCCTGGGTGTTCATTGGAAGGACTGATGCTGAAGCTGAAACTCCAGTACTTAGGCCACCTCATGCGAAGAGTTGACTCATTGGAAAAGACCCTGATGCTGGGAGGGATTGGGGGCAGGAGGAGAAGGGGACGACAGAGGATGAGATGGCTGGATGGCATCACTGACTTGATGGACGAGTATGAGTAGACTCTGGAAGTTGGTGATGGACAAGGAGGCCTGGCGTACTGCAACTCATGGGGTCACAAAGAGTCGGACATGACTGAGCGACTGAACTGAACTGATATGAAGACTGTACATATACAGACAAATTCGTAGACAGTAGAACAGTGGTTACCAGGGACTCAGGGATAGAGAGGGATAAAAGTTGTCAAATAGACACAGTTTCAGTCCAGTGAGACTTCTGGAGACTGGATGTGTGACATTAACTAACATGAACATACCTAATGCTACTGAACACTGATGGTGATCGATTTCATTTTAGGTGTATTTCATTAGAATTTAAATACGCATATGCTTGGATCTCAACTTCAGATACGCTAATTTGACAGGTTTTAGAATGAGGCCAAGGAATCTGGATAATTATGATAAATCTAATTTTTCTACTGCAGTCATCCAGTAAGGCCTTATTATGAACCAAGCATTATTTTAGGGGCTTTTACACATGTGAGATCTAATCCTCTCTAACAAAACATTCAAAGTAGCTGTACTGTTCCCTACTGAAAGAGAGGGAAACTGAGGAATAGAGAAGTCAGCAGAAGCTCCAAGACAACAAAGAATAAAGGCAGAGCAGGGATTCAAACATTAAAACGTATGGATTTTAAAGTTCATGCTTACTGCAAATAACTTTAGTACCAACTAAAGTCTGACTTTCTTTTGGTTCAGTTCAGTTCAGTCACTCAGTTCTGTCCGACGCTTTGCAACGACGTGAATCGCAGCATGCCAGGCCTCCCTGTCCATCACCATCTCCCAGAGTCTACTCAAACTCATGTCCATCGAGTCGGTGATGCCATCCAGCCATCTCATCCTCTGTCGTCCCCTTCTCCTCCTGCCCTCAATCCCTCCCAGCATCAGGGTCTTTTCCAATGAGTCAACTCTTCACATGAGGTGGCCTAAGTACTGGAGTTTCAGCTTCAGCATCAGTCCTTCCAATGAACACCCAGGACTGATCTCCTTTAGGATGGACTGGTTGGATCTCCTTGCAGTCCAAGGGACTCTCAAGAGTCTTCTCCAACACCATAGTTCAAAAGCATCAATTCTTCGGCACTCAGCTTTCTTCACAGTCCAACTCACATCCATACAAGACCACTGGAAAAACCACAGACTTGACTAGATGAACCTTTGTTGGCAAAGTAATGTCTCTGCCTTTTAATATGATATCTAGGTTGGTCATAACTTTCCTTCCAAGACTTTCTTTAAGCAGTAAAATAAAATTTGAAAGTAACTAAGGAAAATGGCCAATAAGTGCTGTTACTTTACTAAGTAAATGAAACTTGCTTAGTTGTGTCCAAGACTTTTTGCAATCCCATGGATTGGAGCCTGCCAGGCTCCTCTGTCCATGGAATTCTCCAGGCCAGAAAACTGCAGTGGGTTGCCATGCCCTCTTCCAGGAGATCTTCCCAACCCAGTGATCGAACCCAGGTCTCCCGGATTGCAGGCTGAACCACCAAGGAAGCCCAAGAATACTGGAGTGGATAGTCTACCCCTTCTCCAGGGGATCTTCCCAATCCAGGAATCAAACTGGGGTCTTCTGCACTGCTTGCTAAGTAAGGATATTTTAAAAAACTTTACTATCTACTATCATAACTTTATAAAAGAAAGTTTGTTTAAATAACAAGGAGAATAAAGGGAAATTCTCAGAGTAAGCAGTTGCCTTGTTTTCACTTTGAATTTTAATGGGAAATGATAAAACCTCAGCATGACTGCTACCAACCTACAGTGTTTGGAAATCAGTACCTCTGTTATCTTTCTGTACAAATAAGCAGGT